>NC_136267.1:100132149-100134649 GCF_964187855.1 Myxine glutinosa | reverse complement strand
AACTTCCCTAATAATTAGGGTGGGACCACTGGTCCCTGTAGTCCCATGAATAGCGGTCTCCTTCTCGGCCACCATTTTTCCAATCCTTCCTTCGGGGAGCGGCCATAACTCCGGGAGCCTCTATAATAATATTGATTGTGGCCACCACCAAAACTACCGCCCAGTTGTCCTCTCCTGTAGACCTCTCGACGCCTACGAAATGCCTTCCCTACTGTTATGGTCCGACCCTCCAAATCCTTGCCATTCCAATTCTTCTCTGCCTCTCTGGCGTCTTTTGTGCTGGCAAACGTGACAAAGCCGAACCCTCTTGACTGTTGCGTTTCCCAGTCTCTTACCAACCGCACTTCCACCAGCGGCCCATATCTGTTGAAGACAGAGGTCAGAACTTCTTCCTCTGTTTTGAAGTTCAGTCCCCCTACAAATAACTTGGCACTTTTGTCGCCATCCCGAGCTGGTGTGGCGTTATTTTCCCGCTGGGCTCTTTACCAACCCTCAGGTTACCATAAACTTGACCCCGGCCAAATCATTCCCGATAACCACAGATACACCCTCTACAGGAAGTGTGGCTTGTAAACCGACGGTGACCGGTCCTGACACCAAATCGGACTCCAAATGGATGACATGAAGGGGAGCACTAACACCGCCCCCGATCCCCCTGTAAACGAACACTATCCCCCGTTGCCGTCTCCTCGGACCATGGCAAAATGCCTTCAAGCATTAAAGATTGATGTGCCCCTGTGTCCCTCAATATCCTAACCGGTTTCCGGTTAGTCGAGGCTCCATCCCGTGACACAAACCCCTCTGAAATAAATGGTTGGTAACCCTTTTGATGGCGATTTCTCACAATGGCCATTGCGTTTGGAGTCGTAGTAGTCGGACTCCGCTCTGGGTCTTCGCTTTTCATGCGGGTAACAACTGGACATCAAGTGTCCAGGTTTCTTGCAAAAAGCGCAAGTAGGCCCGGAGGAAAAACTCGTGGTCTGCCTCGGGCCCCCCCGAACTATAAGTTTGTCTTGGGCCTCATCCCTCCGATTTCGAACCGGTGGGGTATCATAGTTGTCCCCATAATCATCTCGAGGCCGCCGCCATGTATGGTCGTTCTCCGCACCTGCTGTTCCCCACCTCCCTGCGGAGATCTAGGCGAGGAGTTAGGTTCGTGGACCCTTATTCGGTGGGTTAAGGCATAATCATCTGCCATGGTGGCTGCGTCCCACAACTTCGGTACTTTCTTTTCCTGCAGGTACACTTTGATGTCCTCGTGGACACACTGCTGGAATTCCTCCACCAGGATCAAGTCCCGCAATGTTTCGAAGTCTTTCCCGACTCCTTTTGACTCACACCACCGATCAAACATGTTTTCTTTCACTCTGGCAAACTCCACATGGGTCTCACTCTCCCTCTTCCTGGCATTCCTGAATTTTTGCCTGTAAGCTTCCGGAACCAACTCATAGGCTTTGAGGATGTGCTTCTTCAGTAACCTCCATAATCTGCACATTGGTCCATTGGTAGCGCCGAATAAATTTCCTGAGCTTTCCCCACCAGCACACTTTGCACGAGTATGGTCCATGCCTCCTCCGGCCAGTTTAATTGTCGAGCCACTTTCTCAAAGTGTGGAAAAAATTTCGCGACTTCTTTTCACTGAACGGTGGAACCAGCCTCACATGTCTGCCCACATCCCAGGTTTTCTGGTTAGGTGTCGACCCCGTCAGCAAGGGTGGTGCCTCTCCCCGTTCTCTCATTAACTCAGCCTCCTTGAATTTGATTTCTTGCTGAAGCTCCATGTCACGTTCCTTTAATTCCCTTTCCGCTTTTCTCTCCTCTGCTTCGAGGTCCCTTGCAGCTCTCCTTTCCTCTGCTTGTTCCTTTTCTCTTCTTTCCTGGAGTTCTCTTTCCACTCTCCTTTCCTCGGTTCTTTCTTGTGCTGTTTTCTCTTCCAACCTTTCCTGGAGTTCTCGTTCCACTCTCCTTTCCTCTGCTTTTTTGTCTTCTAACCTTTCCTGGAGTTCTCGTTCCACTCTCCTTTCCTCTGCTTGTTTCTCTTCTCTCCTCGCTTCTGCTTTCCTTTCTTCTTCTTTTAACCTTCCTGGAGTTCTCGTTCCACTCTCCTTTCCTCCGCTTGTTTCTCTTCTCTCCTCGCTTCTGCTTTCCTTTCTTCTTCTTTTAACCTTTCCTGGAGTTCTCGTTCCACTCTCCTTTCCTCTGCTTCTGCTTTCCTTTCTTCTTCTTTTAACCTTTCCTGGAGTTCTCGTTCCACTCTCCTTTCCTCCGCTTGTTTCTCTTCCCTCCTCTCTTCTGCTTTCCTTTCTTCTTCTGCTCTTTCCTTTTCTGCTTTCCTTCTTCTTCTTTAATCCGTTCCTGGCTCCGTAACTGCAACTCCAGTTTCCGGAGCTCAACATCTTCTGGTTCTTCGGGTAGCCACTCCCAGGCTAACTCGTCCCATGTTCCTAATCCCACCATAGATTGTATCACCGTGGCCTGCAACTCTGCCTTCCTCAAATTA
>NC_136267.1:100092149-100124649 GCF_964187855.1 Myxine glutinosa | reverse complement strand
TTTACCTGTACCCTCTACCTAACACTTACACTACCCGCCCCGGGTATCCGTGATGGGGGTCCACTCTTCCCCCATTCACACCTTCGCACCATGCACACCACTCCGTACCACTTACTCCAACTCTCTCCACACACCTGTACTTGCACACCTGTGCTCTCACACCTGGTGCCACCTGCACCCTTCTCTCCCCAAGCGCATTCGCGCTGATCCACAACACTCATTACTCACACACTGCTCCACACACCTGTCCAGTTGCACACCTGTGCAATCACACCTGTTCAATCCTCACACACACGGCATCATCTCAGCTAACTACTCCCTTCTGAAACTTGCGCGTCCCAGTCGTCCCTTTAAACTATTGCGCTCCCTCGTCATTATCATCCACACTAATCTACCTGCGTCCCCACTACAGGTATCAGTCACTAACTAAACTTAACGTTACCTAATGTCATCTTCGCTAGATCCCTACAATATAACCTAACCCACCCGGGCTAGTTTTCACTGCCATCAACCCCATAAGCTATTGCTCCTTTGCCCCCACCATGGGAAGGGCGGCAGGGATGCCAGCCTTACCCACCGGGCCCATCGCTCACTACCAATTTTGCACATCAAATTTCAACAAATTAAAAATTTGCCAATCACTACCCATCATCTGCCACTCACTACTGCCAATCCCTTGCCAATCATCAAATTTCGTTTTTTTCTAATTTTGGGGCCAAAACACTAACCTCATCACCCAGTCTACTCACTAATGACTCTCGGTGCGCCAATTCCTGTCCAAAGCCCGGCTTCGTAAAGCCAAGCAATGGATGCTGGTTGTTCTGTGCCAGCGGCTGGATACGTCCGGCACTCGGTGCAGGGACGGGGGTTTACCCGTGCCGAGATCCCACACACCACCTCGGCGTGGAGCCATCCAATGCCCCGATCTAGACCTGCCGGCACGTCTCACCACAAAGTGGTCGCCATGACGACCCTTTCTATCGGGCTGCCAGCTCCGCCTAGTGGAGCACGGACGCGGCCGTTCCAAGCGAGGCCCAGCACGCACCGAGGGCCCGCTTCGGCTAAAAGTCGCTCTAACCTCTAACCCGTTTAACGTCGATGCTTCACCTGGACGCTTACACCCCGCAGCCCGTTCCTTGCTCACACATCCCGCCGTGCCCATGCTCCTCGTACCTTTCCTTACACACCCAGGTACACCCATTCCACTCACAGCCTTGGTCACACACCTGACCACCGAACACTTTGGCACACATTCGTTGCTCGCACACCTCACCAATACACCGCTTCGCACCCCCTCCTCGGTCACCTCCTCTGTGACAATCACAGGTGTGCTCTCATTCGCACACCCAACCACGTGCCTCACCACCAACTCCAGCGTGCATTCCCACTCACGCTCTACCATTCCAGGTGTGCATCCTTCCATCCCAGGTGTACATTCTCGCTCACCTGTCACAACTAACTCACGCTCCATGTCACTCTCACTACTTTCACCTCCATTCCTGACAGCGCACTCACCCTTACTCTTGACAGCGCACTCTTTCCCCATGCACCTGTCCGTCACACACCTTTCTCGTGCACACTCTCCCGTCACACCCTCTGTAACACTCACCACAGGTGTGCATTCTTCCTTGCCTTTGACAGCGCACTCTTTCCCCATGCACCTGTCCGTCACACACCTTCCTCGCGCACACTCTCCCGTCACACCCTCTGTAACACTCACCACAGGTGTGCATTCTTCCTTGCCTTTGACAGCGCACTCTTTCCTCATGCACCCGTCCGTTACACACCTCTCTCGCGCACACTCTCCCGTCACACCCTCTGCAACACTCACCACACCGCGCTTCCATGTGCCCCCTCGCACACGCGCTACGACCGACTCATTCTCGCCAGCACCCTCACTACTCCTTGGCACGCACTTTTTCCTCACACACCCCAGAGTCGGACTTTCTTGCACACCTCCTTTTTCGCACACCAGACCTGTCGCACACTTCACCAACGGCCTCTCACGAACACCCGGGTCTATCTCGACCCCCAAGCTTATTAAATCCCCTGGCGCATCATACGCACGACCATATTGGTCACCACTTACACCGGGTCCTCTTCCTCTTCGCTTCTCCTCCATCACCTGCGAATCCCTCATCCGGTTAATGAGCACATCATCACGATCCAAACACAGACTTTGGACCAATTCTTTTATCTCCTCTTTTATCTCTTTCTTATCCCCTCTCCGTCGCTTCTTAATTTCACTCATCCCTTCTTCCACTTCTTCTAATTTGTGCTTCACCTCTTTTATTCCCCGGTACGTCTCCTCAAGCTCGTCCTCCAAGGCTACCTTGACCGTTTCCATGTGCGTCCTCACCTGCCGGTCCTTCGTCTCCATTACCTCTATCACCTCGTCCAACCTCGTTGTCAGTCCCTCACGTACCATCTGACATTCCCTCTTCGTCGCTACCAAGTCATTTTTTAGGTCATTTTGTGTCGCTTTTAAACCTCCTAATACCACAGTGTTCCTTTGAACCTGCTCCGTTAGTCCTTTTTGTCCCTCCGTCAGCTGTTCCACCTCCTGCGTCAGGACCTCTATGCCCCCTTGTAACTTTACAGTCCCCTTTCTCACCTCCTTCTCCATGTGCTCCTTACAGTGCCTCACCTCCTCGCGCACTCCTCCGACCTCCTCACTCACTCCTCTTCTGATCTCCTCTCCCATCACTTGCATCTCCCGCCCAGATGCCACCCTCATCTGCTCCATTTCCTCCCTGTGAGCATCCAGTTTGGTTTCTACCCCCATTCTGACCCCCTCTATCTGCTGCCCCATTTGGTTAACTTCCCTTTCCGCTTGGTCCCTCATGTCCCTCAATTTGCCTTCCATGGTGTTTTCTAACCCCTCTAACCCTTTTTGCATCCCTTCCATTTGATTCTCTTGAGCGGCCATTCTGTTTTCTACCCCCGTTAACCCCTCCTGTATTTCCCCTAATCTATCGTCTAATTTCCCAAATTTCATGTCTAATCCCTTAAAATTATTGTCTAATCCCTCACTGGTACCCCTCGCTTCGTCCCTCATTACCCCCATTTCGTTTCCCATTACCCCCATTTGGTTTCCCATTACCCCTAATTGGCCCTCCAATCGCTCACTCTGAGCATCCATTCGGTTCCCCATTACCCCCATCATTCTGCTTTCCATTTCTTCGCTATTCTGGGCCATAAGGGCCTTCATTTGTATGAAAAACAAGTTCAAATCCACCGGGGGCGCTGCCACGGTCGCTGGCGCGGTGATCAGCGAGGCGCCATTTTGCGCGCCCGCTTCTTCGTGCGTGACGGCGCTATTTTGCGAACCTGCCGCCCTCACTGCTTCGCTCTCCTCCTGTCCCTCATTTTGGTCCTGGATCGACCCTACCTCTCTCTCCTCTACCGGACCCCAGCTGTCTTGATCCGCCATAGCGCGACTTTCAAAATTCGGTTTTTATTTTATTTTCGTAAAACAAATTCAAATTTCGGCCGTTATAATTTCGCGCGGGAAACGCGCTCCGAATCGATTCTAACTGTTACAAATTTGGGCCTAATAAATTTAGTCCCGGGTTCGAATTCCACTCCTCGACACCAATTGTTACAGACGTGGCTTGGATGTTATTCACCGAGCGGTTTTGGGATGACCACGTCTGCACAAGATTATACTCGATATTATACCCGAACGTTGACTAGTCGCGCGATGCTAGGTCAATGAAGGAACAGACACACGGCTGGGATTAAAATGACGACACCAGGGATACGGTTCTCAAGACCTCCGGAGGAGATTATATTCGTGCGGAAGGTCAGATTACAGGGACGAGAGGTACAGCACAGAAAGGTGGGCACTTAGACACAACCTTATATTAACCCCAACAGACGACAGGCAAACGGGACAAGGCTGACTCACACGGGGATTGATAGCAGGAAAGCGGGTATCGATGGCTCCAGGTGCACCTGGGCTCAGGGCAGAATCGACCCGGTTCGGTCCGGTCCAAAGATGCGGGGAGGTATCGTCGCGCTGGGGGTGGCGGTGGCTTCCTCTGCTCTCCGTCGTTCAGGCGCATCTGACGTCTCGTCCGCTACGTGGCCGCGTATATCCGGCGGGGAGTGACACGCCCTCAGCTCGTCAGCTCCGCCTCGTGGAATCGGCACGTTGCTTCTCATTGGGTGCGTGCGGGGGGGGTTACCGGCTCCGCCCCTGACGAGGAGCTGACAAGGAGCCCCTTCGTGGTAACCCCGTGGAGCGCATGGTCTGGAGCGCATCGTCTGGAGCGCATTGTCGATGGCGGCGAACCGAGCCGGTGGGAGGACGCACACTCCCCCCCGCGCAGCGCCCCTCTGTTGTTGTAGACGGGGAAGAAGATGGGAGGAGGTACGGGAAAGGTCCTAAACTCACTACTGGTGCCATATAATCACATTCTGGTGCAACGAAGAGTCATAATTAATGGAAACGAGTCCTTAACTGACATAGACTAAGAATAACTAGCAAGATGTCCGAAAGTTGTCTACGTGTGATGCGGTGGACCTGGGCACGACATTTAATGGGGGAAAAAGGGGAAGGTCGGCTCTACTGATTGTTGTTTACAGACAATGGGACTAGGGAATGGGGGATTGGGGATAGTTGGGGAGTATTGGGGAAAATAGGGGAATATTTACAAGCGGATATGGAGGCCAAATTCCATATTCGCAACAATATATATATGTATATATATATATATATATATATATATATATATATATATATATATATATATATATATGCATATATATATATATCTATATATATATATATTTATATATATAATATATGCATATATATATATATATCTATAGTACGGGACAGTACGGGAGGAGGGTCCACCATTTCACCTATTTTGTACGCGCGTGTCTGACGTCATCCGTGCCTGCTTCACCAATCCCATAGTCCCATCTTACCAGTCATGTGCCAATCAAATCCCAGCCAATCACTGCTCTTTGGGGCGTGGCTCATGGCCCTGCCTGTCCTGTGTGCTCACAGAGTCAGTGTTATCCACGGTAATGCTTCATGCCTGGTTTCTGGTTGGTTTTTAATTAGTGTGGTTAATGGCCGATTTCTGGCTAGGTGTCTGTAGTGCAGTGTCATAAGTAACACAGGAAAAGCTTACAGAGGCAATTACAAGCAGGGAATTAATTACCCATAATCCCTCACTAATTAACAAGCCCCACCCCTCTGATGGGGACAAATATACAAGCTTACCTGACATCCGGTATACACAAATTCCCTACTTATGATACATCAAGGTTTCTTCTTCTTCACGACAGTCGGAGCACACTAATCTATACACTCTACCTGGACCTAAGGTATCCGTACACCCCACAAATGTAACAATATATATACATATGCATACATATATGTATATATATATATATATATATATATATATATATATATATATATATATATATATATATGTATATATATATATACAGTATTAGGAACAAGATTGGGCCCACAACACTGCTTTGGGGCAGTCCAGCCACCACTGCAAGACGAGAGGAAATTATTTCGATTGACAGTGTTATGTTGACTACTCGAGTTTAAGTTAGAAAGTCAGTTATGAAGGGGGTCATGTATGCCACAAGTATCGAGCTTGGGAAGCAGGTCATTATGCTAGACTATATTAATTGCCTGAGATATGTTCATTGAGACAGATGTGACCTCTTCTTTGAGATTTGGATTTCACACCTTTACTGAGAGAAGCAGTAGCATGTCCATCGTTGAGTGACTAGGACAGAATCCAGAATAATGGCCAAATATCAGCCTGTGTAGAAAGAGGAAAGGCTTGATACTGGCAGCAATGACGACTGCTTATAATTGGAAATAAGCTTACTCGTCTGTCATTGAGATAATCGAATTTTCACCTTTCTTGTGATTGGGAGTGATATAAGATTATTTCCAGGCTGATGGGAAGACAAAGGAGAAGGATATGTTGAAGAGAGCAGGGGAGAAGCAAGTGCAGCAAAGCAGGATTTGAAAACATGTGGACTTGAGTTCTTCATTGATGAAGAACCTTTTCAGGTGTAAAAGACAGAGAATGAAGAAGGCAGTGGATATTAGTTGGTCAGGTGGAGATGGAGCGGGATAGATTTTGTTCTTTGTTTTGGAGGTAAACACAGAGTTGAGACTTGTCTTAAGCAGAGTCTGAGGTGAGGGTGTTTAAGGTGTGTGAGAGGTTGGAGGGGAGCATTACACCAGAGATGGACTTCACATGGTACTACAAGGACTGTGAGGAAGATTGGTTGTAGAGTTCAGCACGATAATGTTTTTGGGCTTGCTTAATTAAGGATGGACAGACAATTGTGAACCTTAAAGATTGACTTGAAGTTTCCCTCAGTTGGTTTAGTCTTCCCTGTTTAGAAAATAAACTGCTTGATCTCAACTGCCTCGCCACAGGATTTATTTATTGTACCAGGTCCGAGAGGATGGATGTGATAGCTGGCAGCACATTCCTCTTGGAATAAACCAGTGCACGAGAGAGGGAGAGAGAGAGAGAGAGAGTTTGCTTATGTGAATATGACAGCCCAATCCTTTTGAGGTCAGTTTGCAACCTGGCAGTTTGACTGTATGAACAGCCAAATTCTGCCACATCGTGATTGTTCTCAATAGCCATAGACTTGTGAGCTTGGACAAGAAAATTGTCAGTGGAACTAACAGGGGTAGAGGAGTAACAGGAGAGGCTTGAATTGAAAATTAGTCATTAACCATCTCCTGGATGGAGAATGTAAAAGTTATAGAGATCTTGGTTCGAAAATTTACAAATTGAGTCAGACCCACAGAGTCACAGAATGGCTTTAAGCTGCAATGCCATAGCTGGTTGTTGCAGAGCTGAACACAGCCAGCTGCTATTGTAGTACTTGAAGTAACTACCAATGAGGAGGATGCATAGTTACATGTTGATCCAGAGTCAGGATGAATATGTATGAATTTATTCATGTTAGCAGAAATAGTGGTATTTGGTATATAGTTATGATACTTGCCTAAAAAGCCTGGTGTTGGCTTAACCTTAACGGTTTAGGTATCTGGTTTAAGATCTTAGGATCTTAAGTTTGAGCCCCTGTCATGCTGTTAAACAACACCAGGTGGGTTGACTCAGCCTCCCATCCTTTCGAGGTCAGCAAAATAAGTACCAGCTTACTGTAAACAGGGTCAGCCTGGTGTTGGCTTAGCGGTTAGGGTGCCGGCTTGGGATCCTAGGATCCTGGGTTCGAATCCCGGTCGATCGCTGAATTAACACCAGGGGGGTTGACTCAGCCTGTCATCCTTCCGAGGTCGGCAAATTGAGTACCAGCTTGCATGGGATGAATGATCCCGGTGTGTACCCCGGCTTAGAATAGGTACACCGTATCCCTGCGCATCGTAAGAGGCGACTAAGGGTTGGCGCCAGGAAGGGCATCCGGCCATAAAAACATTGCCTCAAACAGGGAACCATGATTGTCATGGGGCCCGCAAGGCTAGCCCCTGCTCTAGCGGGGAAAAAATGGCCCCAAAACGATCATTCATTCATTCATATTTACTGTAAACAGGGTGCATTGTATCAGTGGCACAGCTGCACTCCCAGAAATGATGCAGCTAGCAGCCACAGGCTGCATATGAAATAATAATAACTTGCTTAAAGCTTCTCCACCTGCAGACAGAATACCAAAACAGTTTTCTTTTAAACTTTTGAGTCCTCAAGTTAATGAATTTAAACTGAGAATGTAACCTGTTATGTTATTTTCCATCCTTTTCCTCATTTCTCCAGATGCGCTACACCAGACGTGTTTCTGTCTGGCCAGTAGGTCTTGCTGGGGGCTTCGATTTGAGTCCCCCCTGGTGAATGCATCGGGTCATGTAATTGGCTGGTGGGCACAATTTGCTCCACAACGCCCATTTGCCCTTGATATGGCAGGATTTGCGGTTAGCCTCCGCTTGCTTTTGGATCGGCGAAGTGCATACTTCCTGTTCCATGGTGCAAAACCTGGTTGGCAAGAGAGTGATCTGTTACATCAGCTAGTAACACTTGGTGAGCTGGAACCAAAAGCTCAAAACTGTACAAAGGTAACTTCTGTTTTTTTCTGACCCATTTACAAGATATAATATGTAGTTGTTTTAAGTTGCTACAGGGGTTGCTTTGAAATGGAAAATTTGTTTACTCAATTGTCGATTTTTCTCTTATTATCTTGCCAAAACGAAGTTTTTGCAAGATGTATTAGTCAGCTTGTATGTTTGTTTTTTTGTTTGTTTTTTTGTTTTTTTGTTTTTTTGTTTGTGGTTAATCATTTTTTTTCCACGTTTAGATCACTCTGTAGACCACAGTTATCATTGGAAACTCCTGTAACTTCGCATATCAGAGTCCTATAGAGATACCCTTCAGCACACAAAATTTTGAAGGTCAAGGTCAAAGGTCAAGGTCACTTTGTGGTCAATCATGGAGGTCGACGAAACCCTTATTTTTTGAGTAACTTTGATCGGATCGTCTCCAAACTTCATGGGAATCTAGTATATGGTCCGGCGCTCAGCTGATTAGTTTTTGGTGGCGATCGGCCTTGACCTTCATGGTTAGCGCTGGAGGTCGAAAATTATTGACCCCAAGGTCAAATGTTGAAACCCTTATTTTTTGAGTAACTTTGATCGGATCGTCTCCAAACTTCATGGGAATCTAGTATATGGTCCGGCGCTCAGCTGATTAGTTTTTGGTGGCGATCGGCCTTGACCTTCATGGTTAGCGCTGGAGGTCGAAAATTATTGACCCCAAGGTCAAATGTTGAAATCGTAGGTACCATATCTTCGCATATCTTCGCATGTAACTTCGCATATCAGAGTCCTATAGAGATACCCTTCAGCACACAAAATTTTGAAGGTCAAGGTCAAAGGTCAAGGTCACTTTGTGGTCAATCATGGAGGTCGACGAAACCCTTATTTTTTGAGTAACTTTGATCGGATCGTCTCCAAACTTCATGGGAATCTAGTATATGGTCCGGCGCTCAGCTGATTAGTTTTTGGTGGCGATCGGCCTTGACCTTCATGGTTAGCGCTGGAGGTCGAAAATTATTGACCCCAAGGTCAAATGTTGAAACCCTTATTTTTTGAGTAACTTTGATCGGATCGTCTCCAAACTTCATGGGAATCTAGTATATGGTCCGGCGCTCAGCTGATTAGTTTTTGGTGGCGATCGGCCTTGACCTTCATGGTTAGCGCTGGAGGTCGAAAATTATTGACCCCAAGGTCAAATGTTGAAATCGTAGGTACCATATCGAGTAATACCTCATATGAATGCCCTTGATGAGTGCTTCCCAGATCTGTAAACAGTTTGACGCTATGACGTCATTTGATGACGTCATGACGAAAAAACGGAATTTTCATGAAACAATTATTTCCTCAGTTCTCATCAAAATCTTTCAATATCTCGTGGGCAGACATTCCTCAAAGAGTCGCTTCTAGTGGATAGCAGTTCTGTTCACCTCAGTGTGACCTGAAGCAAGTCACTCATGTTCACATTTTGGCAAGATACGGTTCACCCTGTGGGTGACATATGTTTTTATTTATTATTTTATTAACCCTCTTTGACTAATCAAACCTCTCATTGTCTTGGGAGTATTTATTGCTAACCTATTGATTTATCAGTGTTTTGATTTCTGCACTGCAAAGTAATGTTTCGCTTGGACAGCATGTTAATTCATAATTTTAGATGTGACTTGTTTATTGGATTTGGCCAATAACTCTCGAGGTGATGGCTTGTTTTTTGGAACCACTTCTAGGTACTAGTTTGGCATACACGAACAGAAAAGCCTTTCCTTCGCTACGACGAGAAGAAATGGCCAACAGATCTAAAAATTGAAGTCTGAAAGGTAACGACTTGTCGACTTGTCCTGCATCATTGTATACGAAACAAAAGATAACCTACTGTTCTAGGTGACCCTGCAACAAGGATTGCCATTCTTTGGAGGACTTTGAGAGAATATACAGCGATTACAGCTTGTAACTAGGGGCTATGGATTGTGTGACTTATGACTGCAGCTTGTGTTCAGTCTCATGCATGTTTACAGTGAATTTCACCTTCCGGATCTTTCGGACTCACAGTCTAGGTGCAGCTGAGATTGTTAATGGTTTTTTAAAAAAAACTTCAACTCTAATCTACTGGATTTCACAATGAAATGGTTTTGAATCTTAGTAGATACCATGCCTGTGAATAGAACATGTTGTACATCATCATATATCCTTCAGATGGGATATTAAAACAACTAATATGATCATTTTGTTGGTGTTAAATATTCTATTGTCTTTCACAAAGAAATGTGGAAATATGTGTTCGCATTTTAAATCGTTTTTTGTTTTTCAATAATAACTGTTTGATTTGGGTTTTGCTTCACCAATAAAATTTGGGGGGGATTAGCCATAAATCTATTTGCACATTAAAAAAAAACATGTTGATTTTGCACAATCTTTTATTGCAAGAAGCTACATATGTCTTCATTTGAAATATTTTTTGTTTGTGCTACTGTATTAAATAAAGATTACTCCTCAGATCTTATAAATTCGTTTTCTACAATGAATTAGGTGTGGGTAAAAGCTTACACTTGTTAAAAAGCTATTATACGACTTCTCCAGAAACCTCAAAGCAATTTTGATAATTTCCCAAGTTATTTTGCTTTTCTCATAAAGCATCTTTCACTGATTTTCCATTCATTACCTCCGCCACCAAAGGTGGACGGAGGTTGTTTCCACCCTGTCTGTCTGTCTGGGGGTCTGTCTGTTTGTCCGTTTGTGAACAAGATATCTCAAAAGGTTGGGGTCGGATTCGGACGACATTTGGCAGCGATGTAGCAAATGTGACAAGGAAGAAATGATTAGATTTTGGTGAAGATCCGGATTCGGATCTGGCTCCTAGAATTTTAAAGTGATTCTTCACCATTGGGAGATCGGGCCAAAAACGATACATAGCAGGATATCTCAAAACATTGTGGACGGATTTGGGCGAAACTTGGTGGACAGGTTGTATGTGTGACCAGGACGAATCGATTCAATTTCGGTGAAGATCCGGATCCGGATCCGGCTAGTATAATTTTTTAAAATGATTCTTCACCATTGGGAGATAGGGCCAAAAACTATACAAAGCAGGATATCAAAAAAAGTTGTGGACGGATTATTTTGATTAAATGTGATTCTGTGTTGCGTTTTTCTGGTCGACTCTCGGATACAAAACGTAAACTGTTCACCTGGCGGAGGTATGCTCTCTACTGAGTGCCGATCTAGTATAGATCTGGTATTATTAACATCCCATTCTCAAAACCTTGTGACCACCCCTCATATTATAATCATATTTCTTATCACTGTTCCAAAACTGGGTTGTTTATTTCATGTCTGTTTTTCATTCATGTTGATTCTGTTGAATAATGCAAATAAAAACTTTGCATTTCATTCACTGTCATTTTCATTATTGTACTTTTTATATGGACGTATGTGTTCTGTTTTTTATACTTTGTAGATATTCAAAAGTCTGACTTTATCATTTAATGTTTGGTTGACATCCTCCTGGACATATCAGCAAATTCAAGACTAAAAAGCACACATTGGCAAGCTCTTAAGCAATAGTTGTTCCTTCTAATTATGGGCGAGGACGTGATTGGGTTTTGAAATTTTATGACTGCTATCGGCATTGCACGTGGTACTTTCGACTCCTTAGAAAATCCCAAAAGGTGACCCGAAAACTCGTTTTTGATGACCTTTTCATGCACCATTCGCATTGCAGCACAAGTTAAAATGACAAAGCAAAACTGATATGACATAAGCACTGTCAACTGTAGGACCTTATATTGAAAGGTGTGTTTCTTTCTAAATCATGTCCAATCAATTGAATTGGCCGCAGGTGGACTCTAGTCAATTTATAGAGACATCTCAAGGTTGAGCAAAATAAATTGGATGCACCTGAGCTCAATTTGGAGTGTCATAGCTAAGGGGTTGAATACTTATTGACTCAAGACATTTCAGCTTTTAATTTCTCATTATTTTGTAAAAAATTCTGGAAAAATATATTCCACGTTGACATTATGGGGGTATTATGTGTAGATCTTCTTGTGAATTATTCTTGCGTCTTGGTCGCCTCTCTGATCAGTCTCCGCCTTGCTTGGCCATCCACTTTGGATGGATGACCTGATCTAGGTCATACCATACAATACGCCCTCCACTTCTTAATGATTGTTTTGACTGTGCGCCAAGGGATATCCAAGGCCTTTGAAATATTTTTATTCCCATCCCTTGATCTGTGCCTTTCCACAACTTTATCCCGGAGGTCTTTTGAAAGCTCCTTGGTGCTCATGGTTGAGTCTTTTCTGTGAAATGCACTACACAGCAGAGGAAACCTACAGGAACAGCTGATTTTATTCTGAAATAATAAAAATCACTACAATTTAACGCAGGTGGAGGCCAAATAACTTGGTGTGTGATTTTGAAGGTGATTGGTTAGACTTGAGCTGATTTACAATTGCTATTATAAGGGGGATGGACACTTATTTAACCAAGATATTATGGTTTTGTATTTTTAATTAATTTTCTAAAATTTGTAGCATTTGTTTTTCACTTGGAAGTTGTGGGTTACGATGTGTAAGTAAAGGTGGAAAAAGTCTGATTTAATGCAATTTAATTCCAGACAAAAAGGCAACAGAAGGTGAAAAATTTGAAAGGGAGTATAGACTTTCTTTAGGTACTGTATAAATATATTGTTGTGGTTTTGGGAAACCACTAAAAGTAATGGCAATCACCATACAGGTCCCTTAGAATAGTTATTTCATATCAGACCATTACAGTATCTTAGCCCCTTTCCCTTATTTCGGGTTGTTATGTCGTTATGTGTTGGGGAATGAAAAGGAAAGATAGGTCCTCCACTCATAAGGGATAATTTACCAGGCAATACACCAGGCTCAAAATGGGCTCCATCAGTAGGGAGCCAGGACACCTCCAAGATCCCCCCCCCCCCCCACCTTCAACGAGGGCGAACAAATAGATTTTGAACACTTTTTGCACGCTCTTGGTTTTTGGACATTGTGGACCTAACACGTGCCGGTATGGTCTCTCTCTCTCTCTCTGCCGGATTCACTCACCCTCGGCACGTGTGCATCTGTTCGAGGCCAAACTCTCTCACAGGCCACTACTCGTGAGATTAGATGCTCTTGGTTGCTGGACTTTGTTCCCTCTGCACGTGTTTTTCACACTCTTTGGCCTGGGATATTGTTGATCTTGCCACTGAGCATGTGCGCTCCACACTTGGGCCTGGATTGTTGACCCAGCACATGTGCTCCTCTCTTGGCCTGGGTCACTCTGCCGTGCTGACGATCGACCTTCACCTGCCTGTCCGTGCTGGGATCGCCATAACCTGTTCGTGCTGCTCGGTGGCGACACTGGGATGGGGGCGTCACGAGGAGAGGCATCGGGAGCATCGTAGCCATTTGTGCTAGCAGGTTTCCAACATTTGTTCTCCACCTCCCCTCCCCCGTGAAAGTGTGCTAGGCCCTTGTGGCGTTTATTCGTAGTGATCATAATAAGGCGTAGAATAAGCAAAGTTCCTGCTTCTCATTTTTCTTTCCTTCCATTTTTCTTTCCTATTGAAATAATTACATTGTAAATATTTGTAAATAAATCAAATTGTTAAATGTTTTCCTTTCTCTCTGTCCGTGAAAGTCTTTTCCTCCATTGATCCGCCATTGCTCGCACCCAGGTTAACATCGGCCGTTACAGAATTAGCATTACCCCGGCGGTTACCAACGGTTTTCGCTCAGCCATCTAAAGTGGTATCCCACCGGAGGGTACGGTGCGTTCCCCGATTGGGACCATCACGTGGTACAGGTAAGCTATTGCGTGACGGATATATTGGCGTTCGTAGTTGCTAATTCGCAACCTGCTAAGCACGAAGTTATTCGTGCGCGGCAGCCGCAGGTGCGGTAAGTTCGGGAGGGAACGGAGGCTAACCCCCTCGTAGTAAACCCGAACCCTGGGCCGCAACATATTCGGTGTCCGGAGCGGGGTTTTGAACGCTCCGGCCACCGTAACAATATACTAAGCTCTGTCGGTACCAATTTTTTTGATATTGATATATCGGGGGCTCATACCAGTATAAACCAGTACATATCCATCCCCCATTCAAAACATTGATCTTTTATACCCCCGCTAATTTCACCCCAGATCCACTTTTTTGAAATACAAACTTTTTTCCTGGAAGTCCTTGTAGTATCCTTGTGTTTTATACTTCTCACACCCCAACCCCCTTCCCACGCCTCCTCCCCCCAAGCCCTCTCCCTCCCACAGCTCTCCCGATGTCCCTGCTCCCAAATGTTGTGTTTGTGTGCTTTCCCTTCTCTCCCCATCTTGTCTACCACTCCCCTTATTATATACTTTCTGGGTCTGTTTTGATTGTTTGCGTGATAAATGTTAACTCTTTCACGAGCCTCGATCCTGTATACAAAAAATAATAATAAAATATCGATATCAAAAAAAAAAAAAAAGGGTTTTTTCAAACAAAGGTTCCAAAAATATGTAATGGTCCATTACGTATTCATATACAGTCACGTGAAAAAGTAAGTACACCCCATGTAAAGTTTTGACTTTTTCAACATATTTCAACATACAGCTATTTGATCTTCATTTCAACAATATTGATAGATAAAGGTGATATAATATAACAAATATCATGAAACATTTACATTTTGTAGTCCATTTTGTAGTCCATTTAAATAAACATAAATGCAAATTTCGCATGTGGAAAAACTAAGTACACCCCCACATTTATCACTACTTCAAATACCTAAAATTAGAATCAGGTGCACCAGCTCAGGTGCAAATGATTAGAACATCGTTAGAGAGGATCTTGGAGGAACCTTTCATATTTAAACCTCAGACATTAGTTTGGTTTGCTCTTTGTTGTTGAAGTGTGCGGCGTCACCATTCCTAGATCAAATGTGCTCTCTGAGGCCTTCAGAAAGAAGGTTATAGATGCCTACGAGTCTGGGCACGGATTTAAAAAGATCTCCAAACAATTTGAAATCAATCATTCGAATGTCCAGAAGATCATCGACATGTGGAGGAGATTCCAAACAACTGCCAACTTGTTCAGGTCACGCCGCCCCAGCAAGTTCAGCCCGAGAGCAGACCGCAAGATGCTGAAAGAAGTCTCTAAGGACCCCAGAATGTCATCACGTGACCTACAGGTAGCTCTTGCCACTGTTGATATCAAAGTGCGTGAGTCCACCATTAGAAAGAGGCTGCACAAATTTGATCTACATGGGAGGTGTGCCAGGAGGAAACCTTTGCTGTCCAGAAAGAACATGAGGGCAAGACTAAAATTTGCCAATGAACACCTAGGCAAAGACCAGCACTTCTGGAACAATGTGCTCTGGACAGATGAGTCAAAGGTAGAGCTATTTGGCCACAGTACCAGAAGACATGTTTGGCGAAAACCAAAGACAGCATTTGACCACAAGAACCTGATACCAACTGTAAAGCATTGTGGTGGAAATATTATGGTTTGGGGTAGCTTTGCTGCATCAGGGCCTGGGCAGCTCACCATCGTAGAATCCACTATGAATTCTTCATTGTACCATAGGGTGCTTGAGGATAATGTGAGGCCATCTGTCGGAAAGTTGAATCACAACCGAAGGTGGACCTTGCAACATGACAATGACCCTAAACATACCAGTAAATCCACCAAGGAATGGCTGAAAAGAAAGAAATGGAGGGTTCTGGAATGGCCAAGTCAAAGCCCGGATCTAAATCCCATCGCGATGTTGTGGGGGGATTTGAAACGAGCTGTGCATGCAAGAAACCCCTCAAACATGGCACAGTTGAAAGAATTCTGCATGGAAGAGTGGGCAAAAATTTCTCCCATTCCATGTCAGAGACTGGTAGACAGTTATAAGAAACGCCTACTTGAGGTTGTTTCTGCCAAAGGGGGCAATACCACCTATTAGAGCCAAGGGTGTACTTACTTTTTCTACAGAAGGAAATGGCATCTCTGTTAATTTATTGTTGAATAATTGCAAAGTCAATAATTCATTGTTTTTTGTTCAATTAGATCACCTTTATCTGTAGATACTGTTTAAATGAAGATCAAATATTGATATGTCCACATATGTTAAAAATATTTAAAAAAATTTCATGGGGTGTACTTACTTTTTCCACATGTGAAATTTGCATTTATGTTTATTTAAATTATACAATGGAATACAAAATGTAAATGTTTCATGATATTTGTTATATTATATCACCTTTATCTATCAATATTGTTGAAATGAAGATCAAATAACTATGTTGAAATATGTTGAAAAAGTCAAAACTTTACATGGGGTGTACTTACTTTTTCACGTGACTGTATATGCTTAACTCTCAACATGATTTACAGATTGACCCATGCCAATGCTTGACCTGATCGTTTTTGGTCCATAGTATGTCGTTGTTTGTGTCATTTATGACGTCCCTAAAAACATTAAGTTTCCTATTTGTAAAGATTTTCAATTTGTTTGACTGCCAGACAAGCAGGTCTCTAGTGGAAAAGAATTGAGAGAGATCCATATTGAAAAAATAAGGAGGGAGAGAACCAGGCTCATGGGGCAACTGCGGCCTCCAAAATAGTCCCATACCTGATTGCTGATGCACACATTCAAACGTGGACAGCATGCTGGATGTGGCACTATGCCATTATCGATCATGTCTGGACAAACATCCCAGCAGGCTTATAGAATATGTATCAGTCTCCTCTGCAGATAAGAGACATCTTCAACTCTGAGAAACCAGGGGAGGAGGTCACAAATCCTATGTCCAAGGGGGAACTAACTCCATTACACAAGACAAATGTGTCATTTAACTAACCTACATGTATGTGTGGGGTCTCTTATGTAACTGCTTTCTTATCTGAAAACATTTCTTTACTTCTTAAATAGGGATAGGATGGAACATTTCACAAGTCACAACAATTTCAGTTCAGTTCTTAGATATCTCTCCCAGGAATGCACTGGCCTGTTTGCTACTGCGCATTCCTTGCTCTTTTCGAATGGTCAGTAATACATGTTTCCTTACCCTCACCATGGCATATTTCATTATGGCATCTTTGATGTCTATGAGAAAGTGGTAGTTGATTGGGAGAGCCAGTTTCATGTCTCCTCTGATGAACGGCATACTCAAACATAGGGGCAATACCCCTGGCGCTCACGTGGTAGAATAAACAGTATACTGCAACTGCACCGACTAAGGGTATTTTAAACCAATTTCAATGGTTGCTGGAATACAGGACAGCATGTAGAATCATACTAACATAATCATAAGACTTTAACCAAACAAACAAAATACCCATTTTGGGGGAACCCCACCCCCCCAACCCTCGCCCAATCCCATATACCTCCTAAGACCCCAATTTTTCTAATGCCTTGAACAAACATTGGGACATCATTGGTGATTAGGGTTGTGGTGAAGTTTCATCAAAATGGTGTGTGTAGTTTCTGAGAAGAAAGCAATTACCTATATTTGGGGGCAACCCCCCATAAACCCCCAAAGGGTAGATGTTTTTTTAACGCCGTGAACAAACTTTGGTACATCACGGGTGATGAAGGTTGTCGTCAAGTTTCATCAAAATGGTGTGTGTAGTTTCAGAAAAGAAAGCAAATACCTATTTTGGTGGGGTCAAACCTAGACCCACCTTGACCCCGTTAAACCCCCATAGACCCCGTTTCTTTAATGCCGTGAACAAACTTTAGTCACAACACAACAAATATCATTTGTGCCAAATTTGGTCGCAATAACATCAGCGGTTTCGGAGAAGTTGCAAGTGTTTACGGACGGACGGACGATGCATCATCGCATAAGCTCACCTGAACTTCGTTCCAGGTGAGCTGAAAAGCATTCAGAAGATTGGTTGCAGTTGGATCATATTCCATTGGACATTAAACCCAGACTTTTCAATCCAGAAGCAGGCACACTACCATTAAAATAAAGGAATGCATACGATGAAGGATTTCAAGAATCACAATCATCTGGAATGTTTCAACAATCCAAAGTTTGCAGGTAAATGATAGTGTTCTAAATTTACTTTGTTTATGATGTTAACTGTCATATAAAATGAGCCATTTTGACTTATTTATTGGAGACTGTTTCAGGGTTTGATGCAGTACAACATGCAGCAACAACGTTGCCGTTTACAGGTTCAGGGAATGATGAGACATCATTTGTGAAGATGAGAGGATCACAAGAGCGATACCGAATATGATCGAGGTGTCTCCAGAAATCTCAATTGTCCTCCAGTTTGATCATGGAGGACAACGGTCCCTCGTTTTTGTGAACACTCCCATGTAACCACCAAGCTTTTCCATGACCAAAGTTTCTCACAAATGTTTATCTGCAATGCTTATCGAGTGCTGTATGGTATTGTTGAAGTCTCTGGCTCCATTGATTTGGGTGCAGAAACACGACTGACAACACGTCAGGTCTTGGACAATCAAGTCGTGTACGCATGTCTGGTCTGAGGGCTTCCGTTGTTTATCTTATTTGGACCAAACTAGACGAAACTCACGGACCTTTCAGAGAGTCCTTTTTAAGCTTGATGGTGTCGGATACAAACTTGTGAATTATACCGATCAGGTGGGTGAATTCAGCGAATTCCGAGCTTGAGAAGCAGGTTCCATTGTTACTAACGATCAAGCGTGGAAAACCGTGAGTGGCAAAGCACAGGCATCGCCTCTCTCTGATAGCATGTGAGGTTGATATCGATATAAGTATCGATCCATTTAGTAGTAGCATCCGTGACAAGGATCATACAGCTTTCATTTAGTCCGGTATAGTCGAGCTGAATCATCTGCCATGCTTCAGTAGGCCATTCCCAGGGATGCAGTGGTGCCTTAACAGGGGGTCTAAAGAGTCTATCTGTAAGGGATCTAAAGGTACACCTATAAAGCACAAAACAACATGCACAAAAACAACATGCACAAAAAACATGCACAAAAAACATGCAAAAAAAACATGCAAAAAAAAAACATGCAAAACATGAACATGGGAAAAAAAACATGAACATGAACAAACAAAACATGAACAAAAAAAGAAACATGCAAAAAAAACAACATGCACATAAAGGTGTTAAGGTCTTAATGGGTCTAAAGTGTCCAAATGGTCTTAAAAGGTCTAAAGGGGTCTAATGAGTCTAAGCAGACTAAAGGTCAAAAGTGTATACAGGTGTAAGTGGTCTATAGGGTCTAGTCTATAACGGTTCAAAGGGTCATTACAAGGGGTCTAAAGGTCTGTGGAGTCTAAAAGTCTAAAGGGCATGTGCCAGAAGTAGTTAGGGTCTAATGGGTCGAAATGATTCTAATGGATGTAAATGTTGAAAGGTATCTCAAAGGTCTTAAAAGCTCTAAAATGGTCTTAAAAGGTATAAGGTTAAAAGGATCTAAAAGTCTATGAAGGGTATGTCCAAATAATAGTTAGGGTTTAAAGGGCTAAAGTGTCTAACCAATGTAAAGGTCAAAAGGATCGACAGATGTAAGGGGTCGATTGAGGTTTAAAGGGTTGTAAGGGGTCTAAGGAGTCTAAATGGTATGTTCCAAAAGTAGTTATAGGGCCTAACAGGTCTATTATAGGGTCAAAATAGCATCTAAAGGATGTAAATGTCTAAAGGGTATTAAAGGTCTAAGGGGTTTAAAGGGTCATCAAGGGGTCTAAGTAGTTTAATGGGTTTAAACCTTAGGGGGGTCTAAAGTGTTGAAGCGGTCTATATGGGTCTTAATGGGTCTAATAGTTTAAAGGGTCTATGGGGTCTAAATATCCAAAGGGTACATTCCAATAGAGCAGTTGGGATCTATATGGTCTTAAGGGGTCTATAGGGAATATTAAGCAGTGTTACGTGCTCCTCCCCGACCCCCTGGTCACGGTGTACCTCCGAGCCCCGAGAGGAGTCACGGCAGAAAAATGTGTTCTTCTGTATGTCAAAGATCAATGGTGAAGCCACACCAATTGTTACTCACAAACAAATATTGTATTAAGGTCACACAAGAATAACAGTACAACAATAATATGAATCAAAAGTACAATCAATATCCTATGATGGTACCATCAGTTTTGTAATATATAACTCACTGTGCTCCAAGTGAGTGAAACAAGAACATCCCCAATGTCTCTAATCCCCGGCTTCAAGCCGGAGTCGATCCGCTCCAGCGATCGACAGATCAATGTCCAATCGAGACCAGAATCCCGTTGGGTTGGCAGGTACAGTCCTGCTACCAAAGCTGTACCAAGGTGCACTCCAGGCGACTGGGAAATCACACCCTCGGGTATGGACGTTCCACAGCTCACAGTCGGCGACACGCAGACTTTCCACTCAAAAGCCACGTCACACACACACCCCAGATCGATGTCTGAATGCGGTGACAGTGACTAAAACGAGGCGAAAAACCTTGAGTGCTGCAAAGCGCGCGAGTAAAAATGGCCGACGGCCCGGTCCTCGTGGCCAACGGCACGATGATGATAACGTGATTCTCTTCAGAATCCACCGCAAAACCTGACACGCAGGTTGATCTGTCACAGCGATAACAACTCTGTCGCGGGAATCCCTTTCCCGGGAAACCAAAAGTTCACTTGTGACTCTTGCTCGCCAAAGTTCGCTCCAGACCGCAAGTAGCTCGGCTCCTTCTTGTCCGACTTCACTCGCTCTGCCTTCTTTCTCTTCTTCCTCGTCGTCCGGTTCCCGATCCGGTTTCCTGTTTCTTTTAACTCTAACTTTTTCACCTTTTGAAAATAGTTCATAAACAACAAACCTTTGGAAAACAATAATAGTACATGGAATCAAAAATGTTTACAGTGGATGAAAACCACCACAACGGAAGTGATGAATCCGTCACAGCAGTCTATATGGGTCTTAATGGGTCTAATAGTTTAGACCTTCATGGGTCTAATAGTATATGGGTCTTAAATTAAGTGTTCTCCATTCAATTCCATTTACCTGTATGTGGCAAGGAAAGTAGATGTCTGTGGTTGAAATTCCCAAGTTTGTGTCAATGCCTGCCACGTAGTGAAATTTTTGGAATCCTACATTGCCAATGGTGCAATCTGGAACATTTCTGGACAGATATTCCAGCCATTTATAGTCCTGTTGCAGGGTGTAAAAACATTCTAATTTTTCATGTTTTATAACACTTGTGCATGTAAGATTTTTCAGCCCTATGTTTTATGATGTGTATAATAAGACTATACGTTTAAGAGGTCATCAGTATCATTTTCACAATCCCATAATCACACACTGAACAGTTACAGTTTTTCAAAAGTATGTATTCAAACGTGTTTGAGAAGCTTATCAAGTTTTTCAACAGTACATTGTCCTATAATCACATACAGAACATTTGTAATGTTTTTCAATAGCATGTGTTCTAACTTGTGTAAGTCTGAAAATATGAGACCTTTACCAGACCCATAATCACATACATAGACACTTGACTTGTAATGTTTTACACTAGCATGTTTTCTACATGTATGTGTTAGCAAACTAAATCGTTTAGCAGTCCCATAATCACATACATAACACTTGTATGGTTTATCCGTAGTCTGTGTTCTGTGTAGGTGACTGTGAGGGATCTGTAAATGACTAATTCTACAACATCTGATTATAGTCTGTTGGACCAAGACGTTACCCAAAGTTAAAACTCGTCATCTGAGCTGCTGGAATCCTCATCATCCAGAGCTAGACAGTCAAAATCAGTCTCCGAGATACCGAAAGACTGGAGTGCAGCCGAAATCTCCAGGGCAATGACATCCCCACTGTCACACTGCACCTCAGCATTTATCATTTTGGCAACAGGATTCTGAAGCTGAACATCTGTGGCAGAAGCACTGCAGGTCTTCAGTGGAAGTTTCCTTCTGTTTCTGTCGGTTTTCCACCTCTCCACAGCAGCTGCAACATCATGGCACTCAGATGCAGGAGGCCCATTGATGGCAACATGCAAGAGGGATTCCAGCATGTTGTTCTTCAGCAGATTTCTTAATCTAGTTTTCAGTCTCTTCAGGGCACTAGCTCCACGTTCTGGTCAAGCGTTACTGACCGGCATGGACAGACACATCTCAGCAATGTGGAGGAGTTTGGGGGTACACTGGTCCATAAGTCGTTTTTGGATCGAAGAAGCCGTTTCAGGGCCCATTCTGTTGGTGTCTCCCTGATAAGATTTCCAGGATGTCGTTTCTGTTCAGCAGGGGCTGCTGCAGATGCATCTCTGTTGGTCTTAAGAAGCAATTCTGGAATTTGGATTTGCCATTTTAGGAGTTCGTATTTGAATTTTCCCCATTCATCCATTACCTCCCGTTCGTCTTCTGGAGTGGAGAAGAAATGGGTTGCCAGTGTGTTGCACTCCTTTTTGCCGTATTCAGCGAAATCAGAATTAGTTCTGAGTGGGACTGATTTTGGATCAAAGATCTGAAATGCAGAGACAACAGGAACATCATCTTCAAATCTGTTGTTTATGTTGGTGGTCACAGCCTTGATATACTTGGTGAGCTGGTTCTCCATTTGTTGCTCCTGAAAGGGGCTAAGCTCAAGACCACTCAGTGCCAGACGACCAGTTGGGGCAAGATCCGCTTTGAGTGTTGCAATGCATTCCTTCTTCATTGCCAGTCCATCAAGTGTATCCAGAGTGTACTCGATGCTTGAAGTGATGGATGCATAATGGACATTCCCCTTCTGGAAGGTTCTGCTTAGAGATGCCAAGCTGGATAACACTGACTGCAGCATGTAAACAGTCCCAAGGAATTTGACGGTGTCAAACTTTCGAAGCAGACCAACAGCAGTGGGATCTCTCACCAAAGAACGGAATGTCAAAAGCAAAGGTAAGTAGTCTTGGTATATCCCCGAAATGGCATTGTTGATAGAAAGCCATCTGGTTCTAGTGGCTTCTTGATCTTTTTTCCAACAGCTTTCCTGGCCGTCTCTGACAATGAAAGTGCATGCAGCTCTTGTTGGGTCTTAATATATATGCAGCTGAACATTTGGGTGAGTTGTCGAAAAACTTCCAGCAGGTTATGAGAAGATCCTCTACTCCTTTAAGATATGCGATCTCATCTGTCGAATCTGCGCAGGCCAGCGCAAGTCTATGGCAAATGCAGTGAATGCTGATCATCTGTGGATTTGTTGATCTTTTCAATCGTGCAGCTACACCTGTGTTTTTTCCCCGTCATGACACTGGCTCCATCACTGACAAATGATGCCAGGCATCGACTTTCTAGGGCCAAATCCTGGAGAGTTTGCGTGATGACTGCATGGAGAGATTCTGCAGCCGGGCTTGTAAATTGGTCCAAAACATCTCTCACAGCTTGGAACTACGTTTGGACAGTGGCATCTTGAGAAACGTATTGGACAAAGAGCAGGAGTTGTTCTTTAATTGCAATGTCCGTGACTTCTTCAGCTAACAATCCAAACGAAGGAGACTTCTGAACCGAATCCATAACGTCTAGTTGAATGGTCTATCCAATGGCAAGAAATATTTCTTGCACTGACCTGGCGGAACGGTGTGCAAAGTATTTCATATCCTTGAGACCAGCTGTCTGTAGAAGTTCCAGAAGCGATGGCAGCTTTCTGTTACTGACCTCTTCTTTCGCCATCCAGTAAGCACTAAGAAATGCATTAAACAGGACTTCATCTTGGATGCATCTATCATGGGAATGGATGTTCACGCGATTACTTGAAGTTGGTATGGATGCATTTGGTGTTAATCTGTGTTCAGTTTCATTTTCCAGCTGATCATGGATGATCTCAGCAGTTTCTGTGGAAAGAAATAATGAATTGTTTTAAAAGTACACACAGAATTGTGTTATTGTTATTAATTATTCATATGAACAACTATGCTCAAGTCAACGATGTGAATTGAATAATTATCAGTTCAGAATTCACAGACCCCCCCACCCCCCCAAACAAAACCCATCCATATCCATTGGACTGATATTTATGCTTAGCATTGTGGATACTAAGCAATGATACAATGAAATTAGGAAATGAAATAATAGGAAGAAACAAAATTTGTGCAACCCATCCATTGGACAACAAATAATAGTCAACGATATATTACCAATGGAAAATGAACTCGTATAGTAACTGACCAACTTCGGATAAAAAGGCTTACCTCCAAGTTCTACTTCATTAACGTCTGTTGTTGTTGTTGTTGCTGTTGTGGGCATGTCGTCGTCATGCACATCATCAGTTTCGTTGTCATTTGTCCCTTGACTTTCATTGTGAAGTCTTTTACTTTGGGTGAAGGCTTCCACCAAGCTGATTTGTCTAACTCATTTCATAACACGATTGTTTTGTTGTAACGAATATGACAGTCACCAGTACACAGACAATGTGCGTTTGGAGTGAACCGTGACCTAATTGTATCACGCTAGCTGATTGGCTACATTTCCAGTATCCGCCAATCAATAGAAGCGTAATGAAATGGAACAGGAAATCGTGAACAGGAAATCGTGAACAGGAAATCGTTCCTATTGGAAAGTGATCAGATTTCGACAACGATCTTTTTTACAGATCTGGTTCTTAGAAAGTATAATGTGAACGGAGATTTAGTTTCAGTGGAGAGGGAAGTAACAACAAACATTGTACGAACGTATAGTCACCCAAAAATCTTTTTTTTTTTTGCTAATTTATCCAAAACAGCCGGCGGTACTGTCTCCAACAGGTGTACGTATACCGCCGGCCTTTCTTTTTTTCCACACTAATACAAGTGCAAAAGTGGTTTCCTGCACCAACACAAGTGCGAAAAGTGGTTTTTCAACACTAACACAAGTGCGAAAAGTGGTTTTTCAGCACTAACACAAGTGCGAAAAGTGGTTTTTCAACACTACCACAAGTGCGAAAAGTGGTTTTTCAACACTACCACAAGTGCGAAAAGTGGTTTTTCAACACTAACACAAGTGCGAAAAGTGGTCTTTCAACACTAACACAAGTGCGAAAAGTGTTTTTTCCACACTAATACAAGTGCCAAAGTGGTTTCCTGCACCAACACAAGTGCGAAAAGTGGTTTTTCAACACTAACACAAGTGCGGAAAGTGGTTTTTCAACACTAACACAAGTGCGAAAAGTGGTTTTTCAACACTATCACAAGTGCAAAAAGTGTTTTTTCCACACTAATACAAGTGCAAAAGTGGTTTCCTGCACCAACACAAGTGCGAAAAGTGGTTTTTCAACACTAACACAAGTGCGAAAAGTGGTTTCCTTCACCAACACCAGTGCGAAAAGTGGTTTTTCAACACTAACACAAGTGCAAAAAGTGGTTTTTCAACACTAACACAAGTGCGAAAAGTGGTTTTTCAACACTATCACAAGTGCAAAAAGTGGATTTTCAACACTATCACAAGTGCAAAAAGTGTTTTTTCCACACTAATACAAGTGCAAAAGTGGTTTCCTGCACCAACACAAGTGCGAAAAGTGGTTTTTCAACACTAACACAAGTGCGAAAAGTGGTTTTTCAACACTAACACAAGTGCAAAAAGTGGTTTTTCAACACTATCACAAGTGCAAAAAGTGTTTTTTCCACACTAATACAAGTGCAAAAAGTGTTTTTTCCACACTAATACAAGTGCAAAAGTGGTTTCCTGCACCAACAGAAGTGCGAAAAGTGGTTTTCCAACACTAACACAAGTGCGAAAAGTGGTTTTTCAACACTAACACAAGTGCGAAAAGTGGTTTTTCCACACTAATACAAGTGCAAAAGTGGTTTCCTTCACCAACACCAGTGCGAAAAGTGGTTTTTCAACACTAACACAAGTGCGAAAAGTGTTTTTTCCACACTAATACAAGTGCAAAAGTGGTTTCCTGCACCAACACAAGTGCGAAAACTGGTTTTTCAACACTAACACAAGTGTGAAAAGTGGTTTTTTAACACTAACACAAGTGCGAAAAGTGGTTTCCTTCACCAACACCAGTGCGAAAAGTGGTTTTTCAACACTAACACAAGTGCGAAAAGTGGTTTTTCAACAATAACACAAGTGCGAAAAGTGTTTTTTCTACACTAATACAAGTGCAAAAGTGGTTTCCTGCACCAACACAAGTGCGAAAAGTGGTTTTCAACACTAACACAAGTGCGAAAAGTGGTTTTTCAACACTAACACAAGTGCGAAAAGTGGTTTTTCAACACTATCACAAGTGCAAAAAGTGTTTTTTCCACACTAATACAAGTGCAAAAAGTGTTTTTTTCCAACACTAATACAAGTGCAAAAGTGGTTTCCTGCACCAACACAAGTGTGAAAAGTGGTTTTTCCACACTAATACAAGTTCAAAAGTGGTTTCCTTCACCAACACCAGTGCGAAAAGTGGTTTTTCAACACTAACACAAGTGCGAAAAGTGTTTTTTCAACACTAACACAAGTGCGAAAAGTGGTTTTTCAACACTATCACAAGTGCAAAAAGTGTTTTTTCCACACTAATACAAGTGCAAAAGTGGTTTCCTGCACCAACACAAGTGCGAAAAGTTGTTTTTCAACAATAACACAAGTGCGAAAAGTTGTTTTTCAACACTAACACAAGTGCGAAAAGTGGTTTTTCAACACTAACACAAGTGCGAAAAGGAGTTTTTCCACACTAATACAAGTGCAAAAGTGTTTCCTTCACCAACACCAGTGCGAAAAGTTGTTTTTCAACACTAACACAAGTGCGAAAAGTGGTTTTTCAACACTAACACAAGTGCGAAAAGTGGTTTTTCAACACTATCACAAGTGCAAAAAGTGTTTTTTCCACACTAATACAAGTGCAAAAGTGGTTTCCTGCACCAACACAAGTGCGAAAAGTGGTTTTTCAACACCAACACAAGTGCAAAAAGTGGTTTTTCAACACTAACACAAGTGCGAAAAGTGGTTTTTCAACACTAACACAAGTGCGAAAAGTGGTTTTGCCACACTAATACAAGTGCAAAAGTGGTTTCCTTCACCAACACCAGTGTGAAAAGTGGTTTTTCAACACTATCACAAGTGCAAAAAGTGTTTTTTCCACACTAATACAAGTGCAAAAGTGGTTTCCTGCACCAACACAAGTGCAAAAAGTGGTTTTTCACCACTAACACAAGTGCGAAAAGTGGTTTTTCAACACTAACACAAGTCCGAAAAGTGGTTTCCTTCACCAACACCAGTGCGAAAAGTGGTTTTTCAACACTAACACAAGTGCGAAAAGTGGTTTTTCAACACTAACACAAGTGCGAAAAGTGGTTTTTCAACACTATCACAAGTGCAAAAAGTGTTTTTCCACACTAATACAAGTGCAAAAGTGGTTTCCTGCACCAACACAAGTGCGAAAAGTGGTTTTTCAACACTAACACAAGTGCGAAAAGTGGTTTTCAACACTAACCCAAGTGCGAAAAGTGGTTTTTCAACACTATCACAAGTGCAAAAAGTGTTTTTTCCACACTAATGCAAGTGCAAAAGTGGTTTCCTGCACCAACACAAGTGCCAAAAGTGGTTTTTCAACACTAACACAAATGCGAAAAGTGGTTTTTCAACAATAACACAAGTGCGAAAAGTGGTTTTTCCACACTAATACAAGTGCAAAAGTGGTTTCCTTCACCAACACCAGTGCGAAAAGTGGTTTTTCAACACTAACACAAGTGCGCAAAGTGTTTTTTCAACACTAACACAAGTGCGAAAAGTGGTTTTTCAACAATATCACAAGTGCAAAAAGTGTTTTTTCCACACTAATACAAGTGCAAAAGTGGTTTCCTTCACCAACACCAGTGCGAAAAGTGGTTTTTCAACACTAACACAAGTGCGAAAAGTGTTTTTTCAACACTAACACAAGTGCGAAAAGTGGTTTTTCAACACTATCACAAGTGCCAAAAGTGTTTTTTCACACTAATACAAGTGCGAAAAGGAGTTTTTCCACACTAATACAAGTGCAAAAGTGTTTCCTTCACCAACACCAGTGCGAAAAGTTGTTTTTCAACACTAACACAAGTGCGAAAAGTGGTTTTTCAACACTAACACAAGTGCGAAAAGTGGTTTTTCCACACTAATACAAGTGCAAAAGTGGTTTCCTGCACCAACACAAGTGCGAAAAGTGGTTTTTCAACACTAACACAAGTGCGAAAAGTGGTTTTTCAACACTAACACAAGTGCGAAAAGTGGTTTTGCCACACTAATACAAGTGCAAAAGTGGTTTCCTTCACCAACACCAGTGCAAAAAGTGTTTTTTCCACACTAATACAAGTGCAAAAGTGGTTTCCTGCACCAACACAAGTGCGAAAAGTGGTTTTTCAACACTAACACAAGTGCGAAAAGTGGTTTTTCAACACTAACACAAGTGCGAAAAGTGGTTTTTCAACACTAACACAAGTGCGAAAAGTGGTTTTGCCACACTAATACAAGTGCAAAAGTGGTTTCCTTCACCAACACCAGTGCGAAAAGTGGTTTTTCAACACTATTACAAGTGCAAAAAGTGTTTTTTTCCATACTAATTTCAAGTGCAAAAGTGGTTTCCTGCACCAACACCAGTGCGAAAAGTTGTTTTTCAACACGAACACAAGTGCGAAAAGTGGTTTTTCAACACTATCACAAGTGCGAAAAGTGGTTTTTCCACACTAATACAAGTGCAAAAGTGGTTTCCTGCACCAACACAAGTGCGAAAAGTGGTTTTTCAACACTAACACAAGTGCGAAAAGTGGTTTTTCAACACTAACACAAGTGCGAAAAGTGGTTTTTCAACAATAACACAAGTGCGAAAAGTGGTTTTGCCACACTAATACAAGTGCAAAAGTGGTTTCCTTCACCAACACCAGTGCAAAAAGTGTTTTTTCCACACTAATACAAGTGCAAAAGTGGTTTCCTGCACCAACACAAGTGCGAAAAGTGGTTTTTCAACACTAACACAAGTGCGAAACGTGGTTTTTCAACACTAACACAAGTGCGAAAAGTGGTTTTTCAACACTAACACAAGTGCGAAAAGTGGTTTTTCCACACTAATACAAGTGCAAAAGTGGTTTCCTGCACCAACACAAGTGCGAAAAGTGGTTTTTCAACACTAACACAAGTGCGAAAAGTGGTTTTTCAACACTAACACAAGTGCGAAAAGTGGTTTTTCAACACTAACACAAGTGCGAAAAGTGGTTTTGCCACACTAATACAAGTGCAAAAGTGGTTTCCTTCACCAACACCAGTGCGAAAAGTGGTTTTTCAACACTATCACAAGTGCAAAAGGTGTTTTTTCCATACTAATTTCAAGTGCAAAAGTGGTTTCCTGCACCAACACAAGTGCAAAAAGTGGTTTTTCAACACTAACACAAGTGCGAAAAGTGGTTTTTCAACACTAACACAAGTCCGAAAAGTGGTTTCCTTCACCAACACCAGTGCGAAAAGTGGTTTTTCAACACTAACAGAAGTGCGAAAAGTGGTTTTTCAACACTAACACAAGTGCGAAAAGTGGTTTTTCAACACTAACACAAGTGCGAAAAGTGGTTTTTCAACACTAACACAAGTGCGAAAAGTGTTTTTTCCACACTAATGCAAGTGCAAAAGTGGTTTCCTGCACCAACACAAGTGCGAAAAGTGGTTTTTCAACACTAACACAAGTGCGAAAAGTGGTTTTTCCACACTAATACAAGTGCAAAAGTGGTTTCCTTCACCAACACCAGTGCGAAAAGTGGTTTTTCAACACTAACACAAGTGCGAAAAGTGTTTTTTCCACACTAATACAAGTGCAAAAGTGGTTTCCTGCACCAACACAAGTGCGAAAAGTGGTTTTTCAACACTAACACAAGTGTAAAAAGTGGTTTTTTAACACTAACACAAGTGCGAAAAGTGGTTTCCTTCACCAACACCAGTGCGAAAAGTGGTTTTTCAACACTAACACAAGTGCGAAAGTGGTTTTTCAACAATAACACAAGTGCGAAAAGTGTTTTTTCTACACTAATACAAGTGCAAAAGTGGTTTTTCAACACTAACACAAGTGCGAAAAGTGGTTTTTCAACACTAACACAAGTGCGAAAAGTGGTTTTTCAACACTATCACAAGTGCAAAAAGTGTTTTTTCCACACTAATACAAGTGCAAAAAGTGTTTTTTCCAACACTAATACAAGTGCAAAAGTGGTTTCCTGCACCAACACAAGTGCGAAAAGTGGTTTTTCAAAACTAACACAAATGCGAAAAGTGGTTTTTCAACACTAACACAAGTGCGAAAAGTGGTTTTTCCACACTAATACAAGTGCAAAAGTGGTTTCCTTCACCAACACCAGTGCGAAAAGTGGTTTTTCAACACTAATACAAGTGCGAAAAGTGTTTTTTCAACACTAACACAAGTGCGAAAAGTGGGTTTTTCAACACTATCGCAAGTGCAAAAAGTGTTTTTTCCACACTAATACAAGTGCAAAAAGTGGTTTCCTGCACCAACACAAGTGCGAAAAGTTGTTTTTCAACACTTAACACAAGTGCGAAAAGTTGTTTTTCAACACTAACACAAGTGCGAAAAGTGGTTTTTCAACACTAACACAAGTGCGAAAAGTGGTTTTTCAACACTATCACAAGTGCAAAAAGTGTTTTTTCCACACTAATACAAGTCCAAAAGTGGTTTCCTGCACCAACACAAGTGCGAAAAGTGGTTTTGTCAACACCAACACAAGTGCGAAAAGTGGTTTTTCAACACTAACACAAGTGCGAAAAGTGGTTTTTCAACACTAACACAAGTGCGAAAATTGGTTTTTCAACACTAACAGAAGTGCGAAAAGTGGTTTTGCCACACTAATACAAGTGCAAAAGTGGTTTCCTTCACCAACACCAGTGTGAAAAGTGGTTTTCAACACTATCACAAGGGCAAAAAGTGTTTTTTCCACACTAATACAAGTGCAAAAGTGGTTTCCTGCACCAACACAAGTGCAAAAAGTGGTTTTTCACCACTAACACAAGTGCAAAAAGTGGTTTTTCAACACTAACACAAGTCCGAAAAGTGGTTTCCTTCACCAACACCAGTGCGAAAAGTGGTTTTTCAACACTAACACAAGTGCGAAAAGTGGTTTTTCAACACTAACACAAGTGCGAAAAGTGTTTTTCAACACTATCACAAGTGCAAAAAGTGTTTTTCCACACTAATACAAGTGCAAAAGTGGTTTCCTGCACCAACACAAGTGCGAAAAGTGTTTTTCAACACTAACACAAGTGCGAAAAGTGGTTTTTCAACACTAACCCAAGTGCGAAAAGTGGTTTTTCAACACTATCACAAGTGCAAAAAGTGTTTTTTCCACACGAATGCAAGTGCAAAAGTGGTTTCCTGCACCAACACAAGTACCAAAAGTGGTTTTTCAACACTAACACAAATGCGAAAAGTGGTTTTTCAACAATAACACAAGTGCGAAAAGTGGTTTTTCCCCACTAATACAAGTGCAAAAGTGGTTTCCTTCACCAACACCAGTGCGAAAAGTGGTTTTTCAACACTAACACAAGTGCGAAAAGTGTTTTTTCAACACTAACACAAGTGCGAAAAGTGGTTTTTAGCACTATCACAAGTGCAAAAAGTGTTTTTTCCACACTAATACAAGTGCAAATAGTGGTTTCCTTCACCAACACCAGTTGCGAAAAGTGGTTTTTCAACACTAACACAAGTGCGAAAAGTGTTTTTTCAACACTAACACAAGTGCGAAAAGTGGTTTTTCAACACTATCACAAGTGCAAAAAGTGTTTTTTCACACTAATACAAGTGCGAAAAGGAGTTTTTCCACACTAATACAAGAGCAAAAGTGTTTCCTTCACCAACACCAGTGCGAAAAAGTTGTTTTTCAACACTAACACAAGTGCAAAAAGTGGTTTTTCAACACTAACACAAGTGCGAAAAGTGGTTTTTCCACACTAATACAAGTGCAAAAGTGGTTTCCTGCACCAACACAAGTGCGAAATTGGTTTTTCAACACTAACACAAGTGCGAAAAGTGGTTTTTCAACACTAACACAAGTGCGAAAAGTGGTTTTTCAACACTAACACAAGTGCGAAAAGTGGTTTTGCCACACTAATACAAGTGCAAAAGTGGTTTCCTTCACCAACACCAGTGCAAAAAGTGTTTTTTCCACACTAATACAAGTGCAAAAGTGGTTTCCTGCACCAACACAAGTGCAAAAAGTGGTTTTTCAACACTAACACAAGTGCAAAACGTGGTTTTTCAACACTAACACAAGTGCGAAAAGTGGTTTTTCAACACTAACACAAGTGCGAAAAGTGGTTTTTCCACACTAATACAAGTGCAAAAGTGGTTTTCCTGCACCAACACAAGTGCGAAAAGTGGTTTTTCAACACTAACACAGTGCGAAAAGTGGTTTTTCAACACTAACACAAGTGCGAAAAGTGGTTTTTCAACACTAACACAAGTGCGAAAAGTGGTTTTGCCACACTAATACAAGTGCAAAAGTGGTTTCCTTCACCAACACCAGTGCGAAAAGTGGTTTTTCAACACTATCACAAGTGCAATAAGTGTTTTTTCCATACTAATTTCAAGTGCAAAGGTGGTTTCCTGCACCA
>NC_136267.1:99638630-100091949 GCF_964187855.1 Myxine glutinosa | reverse complement strand
AGTGCGAAAAGTGGTTTTTCAACACTAACACAAGTGCGAAAAGTGTTTTTTCAACACTAACACAAGTGCGAAAAGTGGTTTTTTCAACACTATCACAAGTGCAAAAAGTGTTTTTTCCACACTAATACAAGTGCAAAAGTGGTTTCCTGCACCAACACAAGTGCAAAAAGTTGTTTTTTCAACACTAGCACAAGTGCGAAAAGTGGTTTTTCAACACTAACACAAGTGCGAAAAGTGGTTTTTCAACACTGTCACAAGTGCAAAAAGTGTTTTTTCCACACTAATACAAGTGCAAAAGTGGTTTCCTGCACCAACACAAGTGCGAAAAGTGGTTTTTCAACACTAACACAAGTGCGAAAAGTGGTTTTTTCAACACTAACACAAGTGCGAAAAGTAGTTTTTCAACACTAACATAAGTGCGAAAAGTGGTTTTACCACACTAATACAAGTGCAAAAGTGGTTTCCTGCACCAACACAAGTGCGAAAAGTGGTTTTTCAACACTAACACAAGTGCGAAAAGTGGTTTTTCAACACTAACACAAGTGCAAAAAGTGGTTTTTCAACACTAACACAAGTGCGAAAAGTGGTTTTGCCAAACTAATATAAGGAGGTGCAAAAGTGGTTTCCTTCACCAACACCAGTGCGAAAAAGTGGTTTTTCAACACTATCACAAGTGCAAAAAGTATTTTTTCCACACTAATACAAGTGCAAAAGTGGTTTCCTGCACCAACACAAGTGCAAAAAGTGGTTTTTCAACACTAACACAAGTGCGAAAAGTAGTTTTTCAACACCACCACAAGTGCAAAAGTGGTTTTCTTGCACCAACACAAGTGCGAAAAGTGGTTTTTTCAACACTATCACAAGTGCGAAAAGTGGTTTTTCAACACTAACACAAGTGCGAAAAGTGGTTTTTCAACACTATCACAAGTGCAAAAAGTGTTTTTTCCACACTAATACAAGTGCAAAAGTGGTTTCCTGCACCAACACATGTGCGAAAAGTGGTTTTTCAACACTAACACAAGTGCGAAAAGTGGTTTCCTTCACCAACACCAGTGCGAAAAGTGGTTTTTCAACACTAACACAAGTGCGAAAAGTGTTTTTTCCACACTAATACAAGTGTGAAAAGTGGTTTTTCAACAATATCACAAGTGCGAAAAGTGGTTTTAACACTAACACAAGTGCGAAAAGTGTTTTTTCCACACTAACACAAGTGCGAAAAGTGGTTTCCTTCACCAACACCAGTGCGAAAAGTGGTTTTTCAACACTAACACAAGTGCGAAAAATGGTTTTTCAACACTAACACAAGTGCGAAAAGTGGTTTTTCAACACTATCACAAGTGAAAAAGTCTTTTTTCCACACTAATACAAGTGCAAAAAGTGTTTTTTCCACACTAATACAAGTGCAAAAAAGTGTTTTTTCCACACTAATACAAGTGCAAAAGTGGTTTCCTGCACCAACACAAGTGCGAAAAGTGGTTTTTCAACACTAACACAAGTGCGAAAAGTGGTTTTTCAACACTAACACAAGTGCGAAAAGTGGTTTTTCCACACTAATACAAGTGCAAAAGTGGTTTCCTTCACCAACACCAGTGCAAAAAGTTGTTTTTCAACACTAACACAAGTGCGAAAAGTTGTTTTTCAACACTAACACAAGTGCGAAAAGTGGTTTTTCAACACTAACACAAGTGCGAAAAGAGGTTTTTCCACACTAATACAAGTGCAAAAGTGTTTCCTTCACCAACACCAGTGCGAAAAGTGGTTTTTCAACACTAACACAAGTGCGAAAAGTGTTTTTTCAACACTAACACAAGTGCGAAAAGTGGTTTTTCAACACTATCACAAGTGCAAAAAGTGTTTTTTCCACACTAATACAAGTGCAAAAGTGGTTTCCTGCACCAACACAAGTGCAAAAAGTTGTTTTTCAACACTAGCACAAGTGCGAAAAATGGTTTTTCAACACTAACACAAGTGCGAAAAGTGGTTTTTCAACACTGTCACAAGTGCAAAAAGTGTTTTTTCCACACTAATACAAGTGCAAAAAGTGTTTTTTCCACACTAATACAAGTGCAAAAAGTGTTTTTTCCACACTAATACAAGTGCAAAAGTGGTTTCCTGCACCAACACAAGTGCGAAAAGTGGTTTTTCAACACTAACACAAGTGCGAAAAGTGGTTTTTCAACACTAACACAAGTGCGAAAAGTGGTTTTTCCACACTAATACAAGTGCAAAAGTGGTTTCCTTCACCAACACCAGTGCGAAAAGTGGTTTTTCAACACTAACACAAGTGCGAAAAGTGTTTTTTCCACACTAATAAAAGTGCAAAAGTGGTTTCCTGCACCAACACAAGTGCGAAAAGTGGTTTTTCAACATTAACACAAGTGCGAAAAGTGGTTTTTTAACACTAACACAAGTGCGAAAAGTGGTTTCCTTCACCAACACCAGTGCGAAAAGTGGTTTTTCAACATTAACACAAGTGCGAAAAGTGGTATTTCAACACTATCACAAGTGCGAAAAGTGGTTTTTCAACACTATCACAAGTGCAAAAAGTGTTTTTTCCACACTAATACAAGGGCAAAAGTGGTTTCCCTGCACCAACACATGTGCGAAAAGTGGTTTTTCAACACTAACACAAGTGCGAAAAGTGGTTTCCTTCACCAACACCAGTGCGAAAAGTGGTTTTTCAACACTAACACAAGTGCGAAAAGTGTTTTTTCCACACCAATACAAGTGCGAAAAGTGGTTTTTCAACAATATCACAAGTGCGAAAAGTGGTTTTTCAACACTATCACAAGTGCAAAAAGTGTTTTTTCCACACTAATACAAGTGCAAAAGTGGTTTCCTGCACCAACACAAGTGCGAAAAGTGGTTTTTCAACACTAACACAAGTGCGAAAAGTGGTTTTTCAACACTAACACAAGTGCGAAAAGTGGTTTTCCACACTAATACAAGTGCAAAAGTGGTTTCCTTCACCAACACCAGTGCGAAAAGTGGTTTTTCAACACTAACACAAGTGCGAAAAGTGTTTTTTCCACACTAATACAAGTGCAAAAGTGGTTTCCTGCACCAACACAAGTGCGAAAAGTGGTTTTTCGACACTAACACAAGTGCGAAAAGTGTTTTTTCAACACTAACACAAGTGCGAAAAGTGGTTTTTCAACACTATCACAAGTGCAAAAAGTGTTTTTTCCACACTAATTCAAGTGCAAAAGTGGTTTCCTGCACCAACAAGTGCGAAAAGTTGTTTTTCAACACTAACACAAGTGCGAAAAGTTGTTTTTCAACACTAACACAAGTGTGAAAAGTGGTTTTTCAACACTATCACAAGTGCAAAAAGTGTTTTTTCCACACTAATACAAGTGCAAAAGTGGTTTCCTGCACCAACACAAGTGCAAAAAGTTGTTTTTCAACACTAACACAAGTGCGAAAAGTGGTTTTTCAACACTAACACAAGTGCGAAAAGTGGTTTTTCAACACTATCACAAGTGCAAAAAGTGTTTTTTCCACACTAATACAAGTGCAAAAGTGGTTTCCTGCACCAACACAAGTGCGAAAAGTGGTTTTTCAACACTAACACAAGTGCGAAAAGTGGTTTCCTTCACCAACACCAGTGCGAAAAGTGGTTTTTCAACACTAACACAAGTGCGAAAAGTGGTTTTTCAACACTAACACAAGTGCGAAAAGTAGTTTTTCAACACTAACACAAGTGCAAAAGTGGTTTTCTTGCACCAACACAAGTGCGAAAAGTGGTTTTTCAACACTATCACAAGTGCGAAAAGTGGTTTTTCAACACTATCACAAGTGCAAAAAGTGTTTTTCCACACTAATACAAGGGCAAAAGTGGTTTCCTGCACCAACACATGTGCGAAAAGTGGTTTTTCAACACTAACACAAGTGCGAAAAGTGGTTTCCTTCACCAACACCAGTGCGAAAAGTGGTTTTTCAACACTAACACAAGTGCGAAAAGTGTTTTTTTCACACTAATACAAGTGCGAAAAGTGGTTTTTCCCACACTAATACAAGTGCGAAAAGTGGTTTTTCAACACTAACACAAGTGCGAAAAGTGGTTTTCCACACTAATACAAGTGCAAAAGTGGTTTCCTTCACCAACACCAGTGCGAAAAGTGGTTTTTCAACACTAACACAAGTGCGAAAAGTGTTTTTTTCCACACTAATACAAGTGCAAAAGTGGTTTCCTGCACCAACACAAGTGCGAAAAGTGGTTTTTCGACACTAACACAAGTGCGAAAAATGTTTTTTCAACACTAACACAAGTGCGAAAAGTGGTTTTTCAACACTATCACAAGTGCAAAAAGTGTTTTTTCCACACTAATTCAAGTGCAAAAGTGGTTTCCTGCACCAACAAGTGCAAAAAGTTGTTTTTCAACACTAACACAAGTGCGAAAAGTTGTTTTTCAACACTAACACAAGTGCGAAAAGTGGTTTTTCAACACTAACACAAGTGCGAAAAGAAGTTTTTCCACACTAATACAAGTGCAAAAGTGTTTCCTTCACCAACACCAGTGCGAAAAGTGGTTTTTCAACACTAACACAAGTGCGAAAAGTGTTTTTTCAACACTAACACAAGTGCGAAAAGTGGTTTTTCAACACTATCACAAGTGCAAAAAGTGTTTTTTCCACACTAATACAAGTGCAAAAGTGGTTTCCTGCACCAACACAAGTGCAAAAAGTTGTTTTTCAACACTAGCACAAGTGCGAAAAGTGGTTTTTCAACACTAACACAAGTGCGAAAAGTGGTTTTTCAACACTATCACAAGTGCAAAAAGTGTTTTTTCCACACTAATACAAGTGCAAAAGTGGTTTCCTGCACCAACACAAGTGTGAAAAGTGGTTTTTCAACACTAACACAAGTGCGAAAAGTGGTTTCCTTCACCAACACCAGTGCGAAAAGTGGTTTTTCAACACTAACACAAGTGCGAAAAGTGGTTTTTCAACACTATCACAAGTGCAAAAAGTGTTTTTTCCACACTAATACAAGGGCAAAAGTGGTTTCCTGCACCAACACATGTGCGAAAAGTGGTTTTTCAACACTAACACAAGTGCGAAAAGTGGTTTCCTTCACCAACACCAGTGCGAAAAGTGGTTTTTCAACACTAACACAAGTGCGAAAAGTGTTTTTTCCACACTAATACAAGTGCGAAAAGTGGTTTTTCAACAATATCACAAGTGCGAAAAGTGGTTTTTCAACACTATCACAAGTGCAAAAAGTGTTTTTTCCACACTAATACAAGTGCAAAAGTGGTTTCCTGCACCAACACAAGTGCGAAAAGTGGTTTTTCAACACTAACACAAGTGTGAAAAGTGGTTTTTCAACACTAACACAAGTGCGAAAAGTGGTTTTCCACACTAATACAAGTGCAAAAGTGGTTTCCTTCACCAACACCAGTGCGAAAAGTGGTTTTTCAACACTAACACAAGTGCGAAAAGTGTTTTTTTCCACACTAATACAAGTGCAAAAGTGGTTTCCTGCACCAACACAAGTGCGAAAAGTGGTTTTTCGACACTAACACAAGTGCGAAAAATGTTTTTTCAACACTAACACAAGTGCGAAAAGTGGTTTTTCAACACTATCACAAGTGCAAAAAGTGTTTTTTCCACACTAATTCAAGTGCAAAAGTGGTTTCCTGCACCAACAAGTGCAAAAAGTTGTTTTTCAACACTAACACAAGTGCGAAAAGTTGTTTTTCAACACTAACACAAGTGCGAAAAGTGGTTTTTCAACACTAACACTAGTGCGAAAAGAAGTTTTTCCACACTAATACAAGTGCAAAAGTGTTTCCTTCACCAACACCAGTGCGAAAAGTGGTTTTTCAACACTAACACAAGTGCGAAAAGTGTTTTTTCAACACTAACACAAGTGCGAAAAGTGGTTTTTCAACACTATCACAAGTGCAAAAAGTGTTTTTTCCACACTAATACAAGTGCAAAAGTGGTTTCCTGCACCAACACAAGTGCAAAAAGTTGTTTTTCAACACTAGCACAAGTGCGAAAAGTGGTTTTTCAACACTAACACAAGTGCGAAAAGTGGTTTTTCAACACTATCACAAGTGCAAAAAGTGTTTTTTCCACACTAATACAAGTGCAAAAGTGGTTTCCTGCACCAACACAAGTGCGAAAAGTGGTTTTTCAACACTAACACAAGTGCGAAAAGTGGTTTTTCAACACTAACACAAGTGCGAAAAGTAGTTTTTCAACACTAACACAAGTGCGAAAAGTGGTTTTTCCACACTAATACAAGTGCAAAAGTGGTTTCCTGCACCAACACAAGTGCGAAAAGTGGTTTTTCAACACTAACACAAGTGCGAAAAGTGGTTTTTCAACACTAACACAAGTGCAAAAAGTGGTTTTTCAACACTAACACAAGAGCGAAAAGTGGTTTTGCCAAACTAATATAAGTGCAAAAGTGGTTTCCTTCACCAACACCAGTGCGAAAAGTGGTTTTCAACACTATCACAAGTGCAAAAAGTGTTTTTTCCACACTAATACAAGTGCAAAAGTGGTTTCCTGCACCAACACAAGTGCAAAAAGTGGTTTTTCAACACTAACACAAGTGCGAAAAGTAGTTTTTCAACACTAACACAAGTGCAAAAGTGGTTTTCTTGCACCAACACAAGTGCGAAAAGTGGTTTTTCAACACTATCACAAGTGCGAAAAGTGGTTTTTCAACACTAACACAAGTGCGAAAAGTGGTTTTTCAACACTATCACAAGTGCAAAAAGTGTTTTTTCCACACTAATACAAGTGCAAAAGTGGTTTCCTGCACCAACACATGTGCGAAAAGTGGTTTTTCAACACTAACACAAGTGCGAAAAGTGGTTTCCTTCACCAACACCAGTGCGAAAAGTGGTTTTTCAACACTAACACAAGTGCGAAAAGTGTTTTTTCCACACTACTACCAGTGCGAAAAGTGGTTTTTCAACACTAACACAAGTGCGAAAAATGGTTTTTCAACACTAACACAAGTGCGAAAAGTGGTTTTTCAACACTATCACAAGTGCAAAAAGTCTTTTTTCCACACTAATACAAGTGCAAAAAGTGTTTTTTCCACACTAATACAAGTGCAAAAAGTGTTTTTTCCACACTAATACAAGTGCAAAAGTGGTTTCCTGCACCAACACAAGTGCGAAAAGTGGTTTTTCAACACTAACACAAGTGCGAAAAGTGGTTTTTCAACACTAACACAAGTGCGAAAAGTGGTTTTTCCACACTAATACAAGTGCAAAAGTGGTTTCCTTCACCAACACCAGTGCGAAAAGTGGTTTTTCAACACTAACACAAGTGCGAAAAGTGTTTTTTCCACACTAATAAAAGTGCAAAAGTGGTTTCCTGCACCAACACAAGTGCGAAAAGTGGTTTTTCAACATTAACACAAGTGCGAAAAGTGGTTTTTTAACACTAACACAAGTGCGAAAAGTGGTTTTTCAACACTATCACAAGTGCAAAAAGTGTTTTTTCCACACTAATACAAGTGCAAAAGTGGTTTCCTGCACCAACACAAGTGCGAAAAGTGGTTTTTCAACACTAACACAAGTGCGAAAAGTGGTTTCCTTCACCAACACCAGTGCGAAAAGTGGTTTTTCAACACTAACACAAGTGCGAAAAGTGGTTTTTCAACACTATCACAAGTGTAAAAAGTATTTTTTCCACACTAATACAAGGGCAAAAGTGGTTTCCTGCACCAACACATGTGCGAAAAGTGGTTTTTCAACACTAACACAAGTGCGAAAAGTGGTTTCCTTCACCAACACCAGTGCGAAAAGTGGTTTTTCAACACTAACACAAGTGCGAAAAGTGTTTTTTCCACACTAATACAAGTGCGAAAAGTGGTTTTTCAACAATATCACAAGTGCGAAAAGTGGTTTTTCAACACTATCACAAGTGCAAAAAGTGTTTTTTCCACACTAATACAAGTGCAAAAGTGGTTTCCTGCACCAACACAAGTGCGAAAAGTGGTTTTTCAACACTAACACAAGTGCGAAAAGTGGTTTTTCAACACTAACACAAGTGCGAAAAGTGGTTTTCCACACTAATACAAGTGCAAAAGTGGTTTCCTTCACCAACACCAGTGCGAAAAGTGGTTTTTCAACACTAACACAAGTGCGAAAAGTGTTTTTTTCCACACTAATACAAGTGCAAAAGTGGTTTCCTGCACCAACACAAGTGCGAAAAGTGGTTTTTCGACACTAACACAAGTGCGAAAAATGTTTTTTCAACACTAACACAAGTGCGAAAAGTGGTTTTTCAACACTATCACAAGTGCAAAAAGTGTTTTTTCCACACTAATTCAAGTGCAAAAGTGGTTTCCTGCACCAACAAGTGCAAAAAGTTGTTTTTCAACACTAACACAAGTGCGAAAAGTTGTTTTTCAACACTAACACAAGTGCGAAAAGTGGTTTTTCAACACTAACACAAGTGCGAAAAGAGGTTTTTCCACACTAATACAAGTGCAAAAGTGTTTCCTTCACCAACACCAGTGCGAAAAGTGGTTTTTCAACACTAACACAAGTGCGAAAAGTGTTTTTTCAACACTAACACAAGTGCGAAAAGTGGTTTTTCAACACTATCACAAGTGCAAAAAGTGTTTTTTCCACACTAATACAAGTGCAAAAGTGGTTTCCTGCACCAACACAAGTGCAAAAAGTTGTTTTTCAACACTAGCACAAGTGCGAAAAGTGGTTTTTCAACACTAACACAAGTGCGAAAAGTGGTTTTTCAACACTGTCACAAGTGCAAAAAGTGTTTTTTCCACACTAATACAAGTGCAAAAGTGGTTTCCTGCACCAACACAAGTGCGAAAAGTGGTTTTTCAACACTAACACAAGTGCGAAAAGTGGTTTTTCAACACTAACACAAGTGCGAAAAGTAGTTTTTCAACACTAACATAAGTGCGAAAAGTGGTTTTACCACACTAATACAAGTGCAAAAGTGGTTTCCTGCACCAACACAAGTGCGAAAAGTGGTTTTTCAACACTAACACAAGTGCGAAAAGTGGTTTTTCAACACTAACACAAGTGCAAAAAGTGGTTTTTCAACACTAACACAAGTGCGAAAAGTGGTTTTGCCAAACTAATATAAGGTGCAAAAGTGGTTTCCTTCACCAACACCAGTGCGAAAAGTGGTTTTTCAACACTATCACAAGTGCAAAAAGTATTTTTTCCACACTAATACAAGTGCAAAAGTGGTTTCCTGCACCAACACAAGTGCAAAAAGTGGTTTTTCAACACTAACACAAGTGCGAAAAGTAGTTTTTCAACACCACCACAAGTGCAAAAGTGGTTTTCTTGCACCAACACAAGTGCGAAAAGTGGTTTTTCAACACTATCACAAGTGCGAAAAGTGGTTTTTCAACACTAACACAAGTGCGAAAAGTGGTTTTTCAACACTATCACAAGTGCAAAAAGTGTTTTTTCCACACTAATACAAGTGCAAAAGTGGTTTCCTGCACCAACACATGTGCGAAAAGTGGTTTTTCAACACTAACACAAGTGCGAAAAGTGGTTTCCTTCACCAACACCAGTGCGAAAAGTGGTTTTTCAACACTAACACAAGTGCGAAAAGTGTTTTTTCCACACTAATACAAGTGTGAAAAGTGGTTTTTCAACAATATCACAAGTGCGAAAAGTGGTTTTAACACTAACACAAGTGCGAAAAGTGTTTTTTCCACACTAACACAAGTGCGAAAAGTGGTTTCCTTCACCAACACCAGTGCGAAAAGTGGTTTTTCAACACTAACACAAGTGCGAAAAATGGTTTTTCAACACTAACACAAGTGCGAAAAGTGGTTTTTCAACACTATCACAAGTGAAAAAAGTCTTTTTTCCACACTAATACAAGTGCAAAAAGTGTTTTTTCCACACTAATACAAGTGCAAAAAGTGTTTTTTCCACACTAATACAAGTGCAAAAGTGGTTTCCTGCACCAACACAAGTGCGAAAAGTGGTTTTTCAACACTAACACAAGTGCGAAAAGTGGTTTTTCAACACTAACACAAGTGCGAAAAGTGGTTTTTCCACACTAATACAAGTGCAAAAGTGGTTTCCTTCACCAACACCAGTGCAAAAAGTTGTTTTTCAACACTAACACAAGTGCGAAAAGTTGTTTTTCAACACTAACACAAGTGCGAAAAGTGGTTTTTCAACACTAACACAAGTGCGAAAAGAGGTTTTTCCACACTAATACAAGTGCAAAAGTGTTTCCTTCACCAACACCAGTGCGAAAAGTGGTTTTTCAACACTAACACAAGTGCGAAAAGTGTTTTTTCAACACTAACACAAGTGCGAAAAGTGGTTTTTCAACACTATCACAAGTGCAAAAAGTGTTTTTTCCACACTAATACAAGTGCAAAAGTGGTTTCCTGCACCAACACAAGTGCAAAAAGTTGTTTTTCAACACTAGCACAAGTGCGAAAAATGGTTTTTCAACACTAACACAAGTGCGAAAAGTGGTTTTTCAACACTGTCACAAGTGCAAAAAGTGTTTTTTCCACACTAATACAAGTGCAAAAAGTGTTTTTTCCACACTAATACAAGTGCAAAAAGTGTTTTTTCCACACTAATACAAGTGCAAAAGTGGTTTCCTGCACCAACACAAGTGCGAAAAGTGGTTTTTCAACACTAACACAAGTGCGAAAAGTGGTTTTTCAACACTAACACAAGTGCGAAAAGTGGTTTTTCCACACTAATACAAGTGCAAAAGTGGTTTCCTTCACCAACACCAGTGCGAAAAGTGGTTTTTCAACACTAACACAAGTGCGAAAAGTGTTTTTTCCACACTAATAAAAGTGCAAAAGTGGTTTCCTGCACCAACACAAGTGCGAAAAGTGGTTTTTCAACATTAACACAAGTGCGAAAAGTGGTTTTTTAACACTAACACAAGTGCGAAAAGTGGTTTCCTTCACCAACACCAGTGCGAAAAGTGGTTTTTCAACATTAACACAAGTGCGAAAAGTGGTATTTCAACACTATCACAAGTGCGAAAAGTGGTTTTTCAACACTATCACAAGTGCAAAAAGTGTTTTTTCCACACTAATACAAGGGCAAAAGTGGTTTCCTGCACCAACACATGTGCGAAAAGTGGTTTTTCAACACTAACACAAGTGCGAAAAGTGGTTTCCTTCACCAACACCAGTGCGAAAAGTGGTTTTTCAACACTAACACAAGTGCGAAAAGTGTTTTTTCCACACCAATACAAGTGCGAAAAGTGGTTTTTCAACAATATCACAAGTGCGAAAAGTGGTTTTTCAACACTATCACAAGTGCAAAAAGTGTTTTTTCCACACTAATACAAGTGCAAAAGTGGTTTCCTGCACCAACACAAGTGCGAAAAGTGGTTTTTCAACACTAACACAAGTGCGAAAAGTGGTTTTTCAACACTAACACAAGTGCGAAAAGTGGTTTTCCACACTAATACAAGTGCAAAAGTGGTTTCCTTCACCAACACCAGTGCGAAAAGTGGTTTTTCAACACTAACACAAGTGCGAAAAGTGTTTTTTCCACACTAATACAAGTGCAAAAGTGGTTTCCTGCACCAACACAAGTGCGAAAAGTGGTTTTTCGACACTAACACAAGTGCGAAAAGTGTTTTTTCAACACTAACACAAGTGCGAAAAGTGGTTTTTCAACACTATCACAAGTGCAAAAAGTGTTTTTTCCACACTAATTCAAGTGCAAAAGTGGTTTCCTGCACCAACAAGTGCGAAAAGTTGTTTTTCAACACTAACACAAGTGCGAAAAGTTGTTTTTCAACACTAACACAAGTGTGAAAAGTGGTTTTTCAACACTATCACAAGTGCAAAAAGTGTTTTTTCCACACTAATACAAGTGCAAAAGTGGTTTCCTGCACCAACACAAGTGCAAAAAGTTGTTTTTCAACACTAACACAAGTGCGAAAAGTGGTTTTTCAACACTAACACAAGTGCGAAAAGTGGTTTTTCAACACTATCACAAGTGCAAAAAGTGTTTTTTCCACACTAATACAAGTGCAAAAGTGGTTTCCTGCACCAACACAAGTGCGAAAAGTGGTTTTTCAACACGAACACAAGTGCGAAAAGTGGTTTTTCAACACTAACACAAGTGCGAAAATTAGTTTTTCAACACTAACACAAGTGCGAAAAGTGGTTTTTCCACACTAATACAAGTGCAAAAGTGGTTTCCTGCACCAACACAAGTGCGAAAAGTGGTTTTTCAACACTAACACAAGTGCAAAAAGTGGTTTTTCAACACTAACACAAGTGCAAAAAGTGGTTTTTCAACACTAACACAAGTGCGAAAAGTGGTTTTGCCAAACTAATACAAGTGCAAAAGTGGTTTCCTTCACCAACACCAGTGCGAAAAGTGGTTTTTCAACACTATCACAAGTGCAAAAAGTGTTTTTTCCACACTAATACAAGTGCAAAAGTGGTTTCCTGCACCAACACAAGTGCAAAAAGTGGTTTTTCAACACTAACACAAGTGCGAAAAGTAGTTTTTCAACACTAACACAAGTGCAAAAGTGGTTTTCTTGCACCAACACAAGCGCGAAAAGTGGTTTTTCAACACTATCACAAGTGCGAAAAGTGGTTTTTCAACATTAACACAAGTGCGAAAAGTGGTTTTTCAACACTATCACAAGTGCAAAAAGTGTTTTTTCCACACTAATACAAGTGCAAAAGTGGTTTCCTGCACCAACACATGTGCGAAAAGTGGTTTTTCAACACTAACACAAGTGCGAAAAGTGGTTTCCTTCACCAACACCAGTGCGAAAAGTGGTTTTTCAACACTAACACAAGTGCGAAAAGTGTTTTTTCCACACTAATACAAGTGCGAAAAGTGGTTTTTCAACATTAACACAAGTGCGAAAAATGGTTTTTTTAACACTAACACAAGTGCGAAAAGTGGTTTCCTTCACCAACACCAGTGCGAAAAGTGGTTTTTCAACATTAACACAAGTGCGAAAAGTGGTATTTCAACACTATCACAAGTGCGAAAAGTAGTTTTTCAACACTATCACAAGTGCAAAAAGTGTTTTTTCCACACTAATACAAGGGCAAAAGTGGTTTCCTGCACCAACACATGTGCGAAAAGTGGTTTTTCAACACTAACACAAGTGCGAAAAGTGGTTTCCTTCACCAACACCAGTGCGAAAAGTGATTTTTCAACACTAACACAAGTGCGAAAAGTGTTTTTTCCACACTAATACAAGTGCGAAAAGTGGTTTTTCAACACTAACACAAGTGCGAAAAGAAGTTTTTCCACACTAATACAAGTGCAAAAGTGTTTCCTTCACCAACACCAGTGCGAAAAGTGGTTTTTCAACACTAACACAAGTGCGAAAAGTGTTTTTTCAACACTAACACAAGTGCGAAAAGTGGTTTTTCAACACTATCACAAGTGCAAAAAGTGTTTTTTCCACACTAATACAAGTGCAAAAGCGGTTTCCTGCACCAACACAAGTGCAAAAAGTTGTTTTTCAACACTAACACAAGTGCGAAAAGTGGTTTTTCAACACTAACACAAGTGCGAAAAGTGGTTTTTCAACACTATCACAAGTGCAAAAAGTGTTTTTTCCACACTAATACAAGTGCAAAAGTGGTTTCCTGCACCAACACAAGTGCGAAAAGTGGTTTTTCAACACTAACACAAGTGCGAAAAGTGGTTTTTCAACACTAACACAAGTGCGAAAAGTAGTTTTTCAACACTAACACAAGTGCGAAAAGTGGTTTTTCCACACTAATACAAGTGCAAAGGTGGTTTCCTGCACCAACACAAGTGCGAAAAGTGGTTTTTCAACACTAACACAAGTGTGAAAAGTGGTTTTTCAACACTAACACAAGTGCAAAAAGTGGTTTTTCAACACTAACACAAGTGCGAAAAGTGGTTTTGCCAAACTAATACAAGTGCAAAAGTGGTTTCCTTCACCAACACCAGTGCGAAAAGTGGTTTTTCAACACTATCACAAGTGCAAAAAGTGTTTTTTCCACACTAATACAAGTGCAAAAGTGGTTTCCTGCACCAACACAAGTGCGAAAAGTGGTTTTTCAACACTAACACAAGTGCGAAAAGTGGTTTTTCAACACTAACACAAGTGCGAAAAGTAGTTTTTCAACACTAACATAAGTGCGAAAAGTGGTTTTACCACACTAATACAAGTGCAAAAGTGGTTTCCTGCACCAACACAAGTGCGAAAAGTGGTTTTTCAACACTAACACAAGTGCGAAAAGTGGTTTTTCAACACTAACACAAGTGCAAAAAGTGGTTTTTCAACACTAACACAAGTGCGAAAAGTGGTTTTGCCAAACTAATATAAGGTGCAAAAGTGGTTTCCTTCACCAACACCAGTGCGAAAAGTGGTTTTTCAACACTATCACAAGTGCAAAAAGTATTTTTTCCACACTAATACAAGTGCAAAAGTGGTTTCCTGCACCAACACAAGTGCAAAAAGTGGTTTTTCAACACTAACACAAGTGCGAAAAGTAGTTTTTCAACACCACCACAAGTGCAAAAGTGGTTTTCTTGCACCAACACAAGTGCGAAAAGTGGTTTTTCAACACTATCACAAGTGCGAAAAGTGGTTTTTCAACACTAACACAAGTGCGAAAAGTGGTTTTTCAACACTATCACAAGTGCAAAAAGTGTTTTTTCCACACTAATACAAGTGCAAAAGTGGTTTCCTGCACCAACACATGTGCGAAAAGTGGTTTTTCAACACTAACACAAGTGCGAAAAGTGGTTTCCTTCACCAACACCAGTGCGAAAAGTGGTTTTTCAACACTAACACAAGTGCGAAAAGTGTTTTTTCCACACTAATACAAGTGTGAAAAGTGGTTTTTCAACAATATCACAAGTGCGAAAAGTGGTTTTAACACTAACACAAGTGCGAAAAGTGTTTTTTCCACACTAACACAAGTGCGAAAAGTGGTTTCCTTCACCAACACCAGTGCGAAAAGTGATTTTTCAACACTAACACAAGTGCGAAAAATGGTTTTTCAACACTAACACAAGTGCGAAAAGTGGTTTTTCAACACTATCACAAGTGAAAAAAGTCTTTTTTCCACACTAATACAAGTGCAAAAAGTGTTTTTTCCACACTAATACAAGTGCAAAAAGTGTTTTTTCCACACTAATACAAGTGCAAAAGTGGTTTCCTGCACCAACACAAGTGCGAAAAGTGGTTTTTCAACACTAACACAAGTGCGAAAAGTGGTTTTTCAACACTAACACAAGTGCGAAAAGTGGTTTTTCCACACTAATACAAGTGCAAAAGTGGTTTCCTTCACCAACACCAGTGCGAAAAGTGGTTTTTCAACACTAACACAAGTGCGAAAAGTGTTTTTTCCACACTAATAAAAGTGCAAAAGTGGTTTCCTGCACCAACACAAGTGCGAAAAGTGGTTTTTCAACATTAACACAAGTGCGAAAAGTGGTTTTTTAACACTAACACAAGTGCGAAAAGTGGTTTCCTTCACCAACACCAGTGCGAAAAGTGGTTTTTCAACATTAACACAAGTGCGAAAAGTGGTATTTCAACACTATCACAAGTGCGAAAAGTGGTTTTTCAACACTATCACAAGTGCAAAAAGTGTTTTTTCCACACTAATACAAGGGCAAAAGTGGTTTCCTGCACCAACACATGTGCGAAAAGTGGTTTTTCAACACTAACACAAGTGCAAAAAGTGGTTTCCTTCACCAACACCAGTGCGAAAAGTGGTTTTTCAACACTAACACAAGTGCGAAAAGTGTTTTTTCCACACCAATACAAGTGCGAAAAGTGGTTTTTCAACAATATCACAAGTGCGAAAAGTGGTTTTTCAACACTATCACAAGTGCAAAAAGTGTTTTTTCCACACTAATACAAGTGCAAAAGTGGTTTCCTGCACCAACACAAGTGCGAAAAGTGGTTTTTCAACACTAACACAAGTGCGAAAAGTGGTTTTTCAACACTAACACAAGTGCGAAAAGTGGTTTTCCACACTAATACAAGTGCAAAAGTGGTTTCCTTCACCAACACCAGTGCGAAAAGTGGTTTTTCAACACTAACACAAGTGCGAAAAGTGTTTTTTCCACACTAATACAAGTGCAAAAGTGGTTTCCTGCACCAACACAAGTGCGAAAAGTGGTTTTTCGACACTAACACAAGTGCGAAAAGTGTTTTTTCAACACTAACACAAGTGCGAAAAGTGGTTTTTCAACACTATCACAAGTGCAAAAAGTGTTTTTTCCACACTAATTCAAGTGCAAAAGTGGTTTCCTGCACCAACAAGTGCGAAAAGTTGTTTTTCAACACTAACACAAGTGCGAAAAGTTGTTTTTCAACACTAACACAAGTGTGAAAAGTGGTTTTTCAACACTATCACAAGTGCAAAAAGTGTTTTTTCCACACTAATACAAGTGCAAAAGTGGTTTCCTGCACCAACACAAGTGCAAAAAGTTGTTTTTCAACACTAACACAAGTGCGAAAAGTGGTTTTTCAACACTAACACAAGTGCGAAAAGTGGTTTTTCAACACTATCACAAGTGCAAAAAGTGTTTTTTCCACACTAATACAAGTGCAAAAGTGGTTTCCTGCACCAACACAAGTGCGAAAAGTGGTTTTTCAACACTAACACAAGTGCGAAAAGTGGTTTTTCAACACTAACACAAGTGCGAAAAGTAGTTTTTCAACACTAACACAAGTGCGAAAAGTGGTTTTTCCACACTAATACAAGTGCAAAAGTGGTTTCCTGCACCAACACATGTGCGAAAAGTGGTTTTTCAACACTAACACAAGTGCGAAAAGTGGTTTCCTTCACCAACACCAGTGCGAAAAGTGGTTTTTCAACACTAACACAAGTGCGAAAAGTGTTTTTTCCACACTAATACAAGTGTGAAAAGTGGTTTTTCAACAATATCACAAGTGCGAAAAGTGGTTTTAACACTAACACAAGTGCGAAAAGTGTTTTTTCCACACTAACACAAGTGCGAAAAGTGGTTTCCTTCACCAACACCAGTGCGAAAAGTGGTTTTTCAACACTAACACAAGTGCGAAAAATGGTTTTTCAACACTAACACAAGTGCGAAAAGTGGTTTTTCAACACTATCACAAGTGAAAAAAGTCTTTTTTCCACACTAATACAAGTGCAAAAAGTGTTTTTTCCACACTAATACAAGTGCAAAAAGTGTTTTTTCCACACTAATACAAGTGCAAAAGTGGTTTCCTGCACCAACACAAGTGCGAAAAGTGGTTTTTCAACACTAACACAAGTGCGAAAAGTGGTTTTTCAACACTAACACAAGTGCGAAAAGTGGTTTTTCCACACTAATACAAGTGCAAAAGTGGTTTCCTTCACCAACACCAGTGCGAAAAGTGGTTTTTCAACACTAACACAAGTGCGAAAAGTGTTTTTTCCACACTAATAAAAGTGCAAAAGTGGTTTCCTGCCCCAAAACACAAGTGCGAAAAGTGGTTTTTCAACATTAACACAAGTGCGAAAAGTGGTTTTTTAACACTAACACAAGTGCGAAAAGTGGTTTCCTTCACCAACACCAGTGCGAAAAGTGGTTTTTCAACATTAACACAAGTGCGAAAAGTGGTATTTCAACACTATCACAAGTGCGAAAAGTGGTTTTTCAACACTATCACAAGTGCAAAAAGTGTTTTTTCCACACTAATACAAGGGCAAAAGTGGTTTCCTGCACCAACACATGTGCGAAAAGTGGTTTTTCAACACTAACACAAGTGCGAAAAGTGGTTTCCTTCACCAACACCAGTGCGAAAAGTGGTTTTTCAACACTAACACAAGTGCGAAAAGTGTTTTTTCCACACCAATACAAGTGCGAAAAGTGGTTTTTCAACAATATCACAAGTGCGAAAAGTGGTTTTTCAACACTATCACAAGTGCAAAAAGTGTTTTTTCCACACTAATACAAGTGCAAAAGTGGTTTCCTGCACCAACACAAGTGCGAAAAGTGGTTTTTCAACACTAACACAAGTGCGAAAAGTGGTTTTTCAACACTAACATAAGTGCGAAAAGTGGTTTTCCACACTAATACAAGTGCAGAAGTGGTTTCCTTCACCAACACCAGTGCGAAAAGTGGTTTTTCAACACTAACACAAGTGCGAAAAGTGTTTTTTCCACACTAATACAAGTGCAAAAGTGGTTTCCTGCACCAACACAAGTGCGAAAAGTGGTTTTTCGACACTAACACAAGTGCGAAAAGTGTTTTTTCAACACTAACACAAGTGCGAAAAGTGGTTTTTCAACACTATCACAAGTGCAAAAAGTGTTTTTTCCACACTAATTCAAGTGCAAAAGTGGTTTCCTGCACCAACAAGTGCGAAAAGTTGTTTTTCAACACTAACACAAGTGCGAAAAGTTGTTTTTCAACACTAACACAAGTGTGAAAAGTGGTTTTTCAACACTATCACAAGTGCAAAAAGTGTTTTTTCCACACTAATACAAGTGCAAAAGTGGTTTCCTGCACCAACACAAGTGCAAAAAGTTGTTTTTCAACACTAACACAAGTGCGAAAAGTGGTTTTTCAACACTAACACAAGTGCGAAAAGTGGTTTTTCAACACTATCACAAGTGCAAAAAGTGTTTTTTCCACACTAATACAAGTGCAAAAGTGGTTTCCTGCACCAACACAAGTGCGAAAAGTGGTTTTTCAACACTAACACAAGTGCGAAAAGTGGTTTTTCAACACTAACACAAGTGCGAAAAGTAGTTTTTCAACACTAACACAAGTGCGAAAAGTGGTTTTTCCACACTAATACAAGTGCAAAAGTGGTTTCCTGCACCAACACAAGTGCGAAAAGTGGTTTTTCAACACTAACACAAGTGCAAAAAGTGGTTTTTCAACACTAACACAAGTGCAAAAAGTGGTTTTTCAACACTAACACAAGTGCGAAAAGTGGTTTTGCCAAACTAATACAAGTGCAAAAGTGGTTTCCTTCACCAACACCAGTGCGAAAAGTGGTTTTTCAACACTATCACAAGTGCAAAAAGTGTTTTTTCCACACTAATACAAGTGCAAAAGTGGTTTCCTGCACCAACACAAGTGCAAAAAGTGGTTTTTCAACACTAACACAAGTGCGAAAAGTAGTTTTTCAACACTAACACAAGTGCAAAAGTGGTTTTCTTGCACCAACACAAGCGCGAAAAGTGGTTTTTCAACACTATCACAAGTGCGAAAAGTGGTTTTTCAACATTAACACAAGTGCGAAAAGTGGTTTTTCAACACTATCACAAGTGCAAAAAGTGTTTTTTCCACACTAATACAAGTGCAAAAGTGGTTTCCTGCACCAACACATGTGCGAAAAGTGGTTTTTCAACACTAACACAAGTGCGAAAAGTGGTTTCCTTCACCAACACCAGTGCGAAAAGTGGTTTTTCAACACTAACACAAGTGCGAAAAGTGTTTTTTCCACACTAATACAAGTGCGAAAAGTGGTTTTTCAACATTAACACAAGTGCGAAAAATGGTTTTTTAACACTAACACAAGTGCGAAAAGTGGTTTCCTTCACCAACACCAGTGCGAAAAGTGGTTTTTCAACATTAACACAAGTGCGAAAAGTGGTATTTCAACACTATCACAAGTGCGAAAAGTGGTTTTTCAACACTATCACAAGTGCAAAAAGTGTTTTTTCCACACTAATACAAGGGCAAAAGTGGTTTCCTGCACCAACACATGTGCGAAAAGTGGTTTTTCAACACTAACACAAGTGCGAAAAGTGGTTTCCTTCACCAACACCAGTGCGAAAAGTGATTTTTCAACACTAACACAAGTGCGAAAAGTGTTTTTTCCACACTAATACAAGTGCGAAAAGTGGTTTTTCAACACTAACACAAGTGCGAAAAGAAGTTTTTCCACACTAATACAAGTGCAAAAGTGTTTCCTTCACCAACACCAGTGCGAAAAGTGGTTTTTCAACACTAACACAAGTGCGAAAAGTGTTTTTTCAACACTAACACAAGTGCGAAAAGTGGTTTTTCAACACTATCACAAGTGCAAAAAGTGTTTTTTCCACACTAATACAAGTGCAAAAGCGGTTTCCTGCACCAACACAAGTGCAAAAAGTTGTTTTTCAACACTAACACAAGTGCGAAAAGTGGTTTTTCAACACTAACACAAGTGCGAAAAGTGGTTTTTCAACACTATCACAAGTGCAAAAAGTGTTTTTTCCACACTAATACAAGTGCAAAAGTGGTTTCCTGCACCAACACAAGTGCGAAAAGTGGTTTTTCAACACTAACACAAGTGCGAAAAGTGGTTTTTCAACACTAACACAAGTGCGAAAAGTAGTTTTTCAACACTAACACAAGTGCGAAAAGTGGTTTTTCCACACTAATACAAGTGCAAAGGTGGTTTCCTGCACCAACACAAGTGCGAAAAGTGGTTTTTCAACACTAACACAAGTGTGAAAAGTGGTTTTTCAACACTAACACAAGTGCAAAAAGTGGTTTTTCAACACTAACACAAGTGCGAAAAGTGGTTTTGCCAAACTAATACAAGTGCAAAAGTGGTTTCCTTCACCAACACCAGTGCGAAAAGTGGTTTTTCAACACTATCACAAGTGCAAAAAGTGTTTTTTCCACACTAATACAAGTGCAAAAGTGGTTTCCTGCACCAACACAAGTGCAAAAAGTGGTTTTTCAACACTAACACAAGTGCGAAAAGTAGTTTTTCAACACTAACACAAGTGCAAAAGTGGTTTTCTTGCACCAACACAAGTGCGAAAAGTGGTTTTTCAACACTATCACAAGTGCGAAAAGTGGTTTTTCAACACTATCACAAGTGCAAAAAGTGTTTTTCCACACTAATACAAGGGCAAAAGTGGTTTCCTGCACTATCACAAGTGCGAAAAGTGGTTTTTCAACACTATCACAAGTGCAAAAAGTGTTTTTCCACACTAATACAAGTGCAAAAGTGGTTTCCTTCACCAACACCAGTGCGAAAACTGGTTTTTCAACACTAACACAAGTGCGAAAAGTGTTTTTTTCCACACTAATACAAGTGCAAAAGTGGTTTCCTGCACCAACACAAGTGCGAAAAGTGGTTTTTCGACACTAACACAAGTGCGAAAAATGTTTTTTCAACACTAACACAAGTGCGAAAAGTGGTTTTTCAACACTATCACAAGTGCAAAAAGTGTTTTTTCCACACTAATTCAAGTGCAAAAGTGGTTTCCTGCACCAACAAGTGCAAAAAGTTGTTTTTCAACACTAACACAAGTGCGAAAAGTTGTTTTTCAACACTAACACAAGTGCGAAAAGTGGTTTTTCAACACTAACACAAGTGCGAAAAGAAGTTTTTCCACACTAATACAAGTGCAAAAGTGTTTCCTTCACCAACACCAGTGCGAAAAGTGGTTTTTCAACACTAACACAAGTGCGAAAAGTGTTTTTTCAACACTAACACAAGTGCGAAAAGTGGTTTTTCAACACTATCACAAGTGCAAAAAGTGTTTTTTCCACACTAATACAAGTGCAAAAGTGGTTTCCTGCACCAACACAAGTGCAAAAAGTTATTTTTCAACACTAGCACAAGTGCGAAAAGTGGTTTTTCAACACTAACACAAGTGCGAAAAGTGGTTTTTCAACACTATCACAAGTGCAAAAAGTGTTTTTTCCACACTAATACAAGTGCAAAAGTGGTTTCCTGCACCAACACAAGTGCGAAAAGTGGTTTTTCAACACTAACACAAGTGCGAAAAGTGGTTTCCTTCACCAACACCAGTGCGAAAAGTGGTTTTTCAACACTAACACAAGTGCGAAAAGTGGTTTTTCAACACTATCACAAGTGCAAAAAGTGTTTTTTCCACACTAATACAAGGGCAAAAGTGGTTTCCTGCACCAACACATGTGCGAAAAGTGGTTTTTCAACACTAACACAAGTGCGAAAAGTGGTTTCCTTCACCAACACCAGTGCGAAAAGTGGTTTTTCAACACTAACACAAGTGCGAAAAGTGTTTTTCCACACTAATACAAGTGCGAAAAGTGGTTTTTCAACAATATCACAAGTGCAAAAAGTGGTTTTTCAACACTATCACAAGTGCAAAAAGTGTTTTTTCCACACTAATACAAGTGCAAAAGTGGTTTCCTGCACCAACACAAGTGCGAAAAGTGGTTTTTCAACACTAACACAAGTGCGAAAAGTGGTTTTTCAACACTAACACAAGTGCGAAAAGTGGTTTTCCACACTAATACAAGTGCAAAAGTGGTTTCCTTCACCAACACCAGTGCGAAAAGTGGTTTTTCAACACTAACACAAGTGCGAAAAGTGTTTTTTTCCACACTAATACAAGTGCAAAAGTGGTTTCCTGCACCAACATAAGTGCGAAAAGTGGTTTTTCAACACTAACACAAGTGTGAAAAGTGTTTTTTCCACACTAATACAAGTGCAAAAAGTGGTTTTTCAACACTAACACAAGTGCGAAAAGTGGTTTTGCCAAACTAATACAAGTGCAAAAGTGGTTTCCTTCACCAACACCAGTGCGAAAAGTGTTTTTTCAACACTATCACAAGTGCAAAAAGTGTTTTTTCCACACTAATACAAGTGCAAAAGTGGTTTCCTGCACCAACACAAGTGCAAAAAGTGGTTTTTCAACACTAACACAAGTGCGAAAAGTAGTTTTTCAACACTAACACAAGTGCAAAAGTGGTTTTCTTGCACCAACACAAGTGCGAAAAGTGGTTTTTCAACACTATCACAAGTGCGAAAAGTGGTTTTTCAACACTATCACAAGTGCAAAAAGTGTTTTTCCACACTAATACAAGGGCAAAAGTGGTTTCCTGCACTATCACAAGTGCGAAAAGTGGTTTTTCAACACTATCACAAGTGCAAAAAGTGTTTTTCCACACTAATACAAGTGCAAAAGTGGTTTCCTTCACCAACACAAGCGCGAAAAGTGGTTTTTCAACACTATCACAAGTGCGAAAAGTGGTTTTTCAACATTAACACAAGTGCGAAAAGTGGTTTTTCAACACTATCACAAGTGCAAAAAGTGTTTTTTCCACACTAATACAAGTGCAAAAGTGGTTTCCTGCACCAACACATGTGCGAAAAGTGGTTTTTCAACACTAACACAAGTGCGAAAAGTGGTTTCCTTCACCAACACCAGTGCGAAAAGTGGTTTTTCAACACTAACACAAGTGCGAAAAGTGTTTTTTCCACACTAATACAAGTGCGAAAAGTGGTTTTTCAACATTAACACAAGTGCGAAAAATGGTTTTTTAACACTAACACAAGTGCGAAAAGTGGTTTCCTTCACCAACACCAGTGCGAAAAGTGGTTTTTCAACATTAACACAAGTGCGAAAAGTGGTATTTCAACACTATCACAAGTGCGAAAAGTGGTTTTTCAACACTATCACAAGTGCAAAAAGTGTTTTTTCCACACTAATACAAGGGCAAAAGTGGTTTCCTGCACCAACACATGTGCGAAAAGTGGTTTTTCAACACTAACACAAGTGCGAAAAGTGGTTTCCTTCACCAACACCAGTGCGAAAAGTGATTTTTCAACACTAACACAAGTGCGAAAAGTGTTTTTTCCACACTAATACAAGTGCGAAAAGTGGTTTTTCAACACTAACACAAGTGCGAAAAGAAGTTTTTCCACACTAATACAAGTGCAAAAGTGTTTCCTTCACCAACACCAGTGCGAAAAGTGGTTTTTCAACACTAACACAAGTGCGAAAAGTGTTTTTTCAACACTAACACAAGTGCGAAAAGTGGTTTTTCAACACTATCACAAGTGCAAAAAGTGTTTTTTCCACACTAATACAAGTGCAAAAGCGGTTTCCTGCACCAACACAAGTGCAAAAAGTTGTTTTTCAACACTAACACAAGTGCGAAAAGTGGTTTTTCAACACTAACACAAGTGCGAAAAGTGGTTTTTCAACACTATCACAAGTGCAAAAAGTGTTTTTTCCACACTAATACAAGTGCAAAAGTGGTTTCCTGCACCAACACAAGTGCGAAAAGTGGTTTTTCAACACTAACACAAGTGCGAAAAGTGGTTTTTCAACACTAACACAAGTGCGAAAAGTAGTTTTTCAACACTAACACAAGTGCGAAAAGTGGTTTTTCCACACTAATACAAGTGCAAAGGTGGTTTCCTGCACCAACACAAGTGCGAAAAGTGGTTTTTCAACACTAACACAAGTGTGAATAGTGGTTTTTCAACACTAACACAAGTGCAAAAAGTGGTTTTTCAACACAAACACAAGTGCGAAAAGTGGTTTTGCCAAACTAATACAAGTGCAAAAGTGGTTTCCTTCACCAACACCAGTGCGAAAAGTGGTTTTTCAACACTATCACAAGTGCAAAAAGTGTTTTTTCCACACTAATACAAGTGCAAAAGTGGTTTCCTGCACCAACACAAGTGCAAAAAGTGGTTTTTCAACACTAACACAAGTGCGAAAAGTAGTTTTTCAACACTAACACAAGTGCAAAAGTGGTTTTCTTGCACCAACACAAGTGCGAAAAGTGGTTTTTCAACACTATCACAAGTGCGAAAAGTGGTTTTTCAACACTATCACAAGTGCAAAAAGTGTTTTTCCACACTAATACAAGGGCAAAAGTGGTTTCCTGCACTATCACAAGTGCGAAAAGTGGTTTTTCAACACTATCACAAGTGCAAAAAGTGTTTTTCCACACTAATACAAGTGCAAAAGTGGTTTCCTTCACCAACACCAGTGCGAAAAGTGGTTTTTCAACACTAACACAAGTGCGAAAAGTGTTTTTTTCCACACTAATACAAGTGCAAAAGTGGTTTCCTGCACCAACACAAGTGCGAAAAGTGGTTTTTCGACACTAACACAAGTGCGAAAAATGTTTTTTCAACACTAACACAAGTGCGAAAAGTGGTTTTTCAACACTATCGCAAGTGCAAAAAGTGTTTTTTCCACACTAATTCAAGTGCAAAAGTGGTTTCCTGCACCAACAAGTGCAAAAAGTTGTTTTTCAACACTAACACAAGTGCGAAAAGTTGTTTTTCAACACTAACACAAATGCGAAAAGTGGTTTTTCAACACTAACACAAGTGCGAAAAGCAGTTTTTCCACACTAATACAAGTGCAAAAGTGTTTCCTTCACCAACACCAGTGCGAAAAGTGGTTTTTCAACACTAACACAGGTGCGAAAAGTGTTTTTTCAACACTAACACAAGTGCGAAAAGTGGTTTTTCAACACTATCACAAGTGCAAAAAGTGTTTTTTCCACACTAATACAAGTGCAAAAGTGGTTTCCTGCACCAACACAAGTGCAAAAAGTTATTTTTCAACACTAGCACAAGTGCGAAAAGTGGTTTTTCAACACTAACACAAGTGCGAAAAGTGGTTTTTCAACACTATCACAAGTGCAAAAAGTGTTTTTTCCACACTAATACAAGTGCAAAAGTGGTTTCCTGCACCAACACAAGTGCGAAAAGTGGTTTTTCAACACTAACACAAGTGCGAAAAGTGGTTTCCTTCACCAACACCAGTGCGAAAAGTGGTTTTTCAACACTAACACAAGTGCGAAAAGTGGTTTTTCAACACTATCACAAGTGCAAAAAGTGTTTTTTCCACACTAATACAAGGGCAAAAGTGGTTTCCTGCACCAACACATGTGCGAAAAGTGGTTTTTCAACACTAACACAAGTGCGAAAAGTGGTTTCCTTCACCAACACCAGTGCGAAAAGTGGTTTTTCAACACTAACACAAGTGCGAAAAGTGTTTTTCCACACTAATACAAGTGCGAAAAGTGGTTTTTCAACAATATCACAAGTGCAAAAAGTGGTTTTTCAACACTATCACAAGTGCAAAAAGTGTTTTTTCCACACTAATACAAGTGCAAAAGTGGTTTCCTGCACCAACACAAGTGCGAAAAGTGGTTTTTCAACACTAACACAAGTGCGAAAAGTGGTTTTTCAACACTAACACAAGTGCGAAAAGTGGTTTTCCACACTAATACAAGTGCAAAAGTGGTTTCCTTCACCAACACCAGTGCGAAAAGTGGTTTTTCAACACTAACACAAGTGCGAAAAGTGTTTTTTTCCACACTAATACAAGTGCAAAAGTGGTTTCCTGCACCAACATAAGTGCGAAAAGTGGTTTTTCAACACTAACACAAGTGTGAAAAGTGGTTTTTCAACACTAACACAAGTGCAAAAAGTGGTTTTTCAACACTAACACAAGTGCGAAAAGTGGTTTTGCCAAACTAATACAAGTGCAAAAGTGGTTTCCTTCACCAACACCAGTGCGAAAAGTGGTTTTTCAACACTATCACAAGTGCAAAAAGTGTTTTTTCCACACTAATACAAGTGCAAAAGTGGTTTCCTGCACCAACACAAGTGCAAAAAGTGGTTTTTCAACACTAACACAAGTGCGAAAAGTAGTTTTTCAACACTAACACAAGTGCAAAAGTGGTTTTCTTGCACCAACACAAGTGCGAAAAGTGGTTTTTCAACACTATCACAAGTGCGAAAAGTGGTTTTTCAACACTATCACAAGTGCAAAAAGTGTTTTTCCACACTAATACAAGGGCAAAAGTGGTTTCCTGCACTATCACAAGTGCGAAAAGTGGTTTTTCAACACTATCACAAGTGCAAAAAGTGTTTTTCCACACTAATACAAGTGCAAAAGTGGTTTCCTTCACCAACACCAGTGCGAAAAGTGGTTTTTCAACACTAACACAAGTGCGAAAAGTGTTTTTTTCCACACTAATACAAGTGCAAAAGTGGTTTCCTGCACCAACACAAGTGCGAAAAGTGGTTTTTCGACACTAACACAAGTGCGAAAAATGTTTTTTCAACACTAACACAAGTGCGAAAAGTGGTTTTTCAACACTATCACAAGTGCAAAAAGTGTTTTTTCCACACTAATTCAAGTGCAAAAGTGGTTTCCTGCACCAACAAGTGCAAAAAGTTGTTTTTCAACACTAACACAAGTGCGAAAAGTTGTTTTTCAACACTAACACAAGTGCGAAAAGTGGTTTTTCAACACTAACACAAGTGCGAAAAGAAGTTTTTCCACACTAATACAAGTGCAAAAGTGTTTCCTTCACCAACACCAGTGCGAAAAGTGGTTTTTCAACACTAACACAAGTGCGAAAAGTGTTTTTTCAACACTAACACAAGTGCGAAAAGTGGTTTTTCAACACTATCACAAGTGCAAAAAGTGTTTTTTCCACACTAATACAAGTGCAAAAGTGGTTTCCTGCACCAACACAAGTGCAAAAAGTTATTTTTCAACACTAGCACAAGTGCGAAAAGTGGTTTTTCAACACTAACACAAGTGCGAAAAGTGGTTTTTCAACACTATCACAAGTGCAAAAAGTGTTTTTTCCACACTAATACAAGTGCAAAAGTGGTTTCCTGCACCAACACAAGTGCGAAAAGTGGTTTTTCAACACTAACACAAGTGCGAAAAGTGGTTTCCTTCACCAACACCAGTGCGAAAAGTGGTTTTTCAACACTAACACAAGTGCGAAAAGTGGTTTTTCAACACTATCACAAGTGCAAAAAGTGTTTTTTCCACACTAATACAAGGGCAAAAGTGGTTTCCTGCACCAACACATGTGCGAAAAGTGGTTTTTCAACACTAACACAAGTGCGTAAAGTGGTTTCCTTCACCAACACCAGTGCGAAAAGTGGTTTTTCAACACTAACACAAGTGCGAAAAGTGTTTTTCCACACTAATACAAGTGCGAAAAGTGGTTTTTCAACAATATCACAAGTGCAAAAAGTGGTTTTTCAACACTATCACAAGTGCAAAAAGTGTTTTTTCCACACTAATACAAGTGCAAAAGTGGTTTCCTGCACCAACACAAGTGCGAAAAGTGGTTTTTCAACACTAACACAAGTGCGAAAAGTGGTTTTTCAACACTAACACAAGTGCGAAAAGTGGTTTTCCACACTAATACAAGTGCAAAAGTGGTTTCCTTCACCAACACCAGTGCGAAAAGTGGTTTTTCAACACTAACACAAGTGCGAAAAGTGTTTTTTTCCACACTAATACAAGTGCAAAAGTGGTTTCCTGCACCAACATAAGTGCGAAAAGTGGTTTTTCGACACTAACACAAGTGCGAAAAATGTTTTTTCAACACTAACACAAGTGCGAAAAGTGGTTTTTCAACACTATCACAAGTGCAAAAAGTGTTTTTTCCACACTAATTCAAGTGCAAAAGTGGTTTCCTGCACCAACAAGTGCAAAAAGTTGTTTTTCAACACTAACACAAGTGCGAAAAGTTGTTTTTCAACACTAACACAAGTGCGAAAAGTGGTTTTTCAACACTAACACAAGTGCGAAAAGAAGTTTTTCCACACTAATACAAGTGCAAAAGTGTTTCCTTCACCAACACCAGTGCGAAAAGTGGTTTTTCAACACTAACACAAGTGCGAAAAGTGTTTTTTCAACACTAACACAAGTGCGAAAAGTGGTTTTTCAACACTATCACAAGTGCAAAAAGTGTTTTTTCCACACTAATACAAGTGCAAAAGTGGTTTCCTGCACCAACACAAGTGCAAAAAGTTGTTTTTCAACACTAGCACAAGTGCGAAAAGTGGTTTTTCAACACTAACACAAGTGCGAAAAGTGGTTTCTCAACACTATCACAAGTGCAAAAAGTGTTTTTTCCACACTAATACAAGTGCAAAAGTGGTTTCCTGCACCAACACAAGTGCGAAAAGTGGTTTTTCAACACTAACACAAGTGCGAAAAGTGGTTTTTCAACACTAACACAAGTGCGAAAAGTAGTTTTTCAACACTAACACAAGTGCGAAAAGTGGTTTTTCCACACTAATACAAGTGCAAAAGTGGTTTCCTGCACCAACACAAGTGCGAAAAGTGGTTTTTCAACACTAACACAAGTGCGAAAAGTGGTTTTTCAACACTAACACAAGTGCAAAAAGTGGTTTTTCAACACTAACACAAGTGCGAAAAGTGGTTTTGCCAAACTAATATAAGTGCAAAAGTGGTTTCCTTCACCAACACCAGTGCGAAAAGTGGTTTTCAACACTATCACAAGTGCAAAAAGTGTTTTTTCCACACTAATACAAGTGCAAAAGTGGTTTCCTGCACCAACACAAGTGCAAAAAGTGGTTTTTCAACACTAACACAAGTGCGAAAAGTAGTTTTTCAACACTAACACAAGTGCAAAAGTGGTTTTCTTGCACCAACACAAGTGCGAAAAGTGGTTTTTCAACACTATCACAAGTGCGAAAAGTGGTTTTTCAACACTAACACAAGTGCGAAAAGTGGTTTTTCAACACTATCACAAGTGCGAAAAGTGGTTTTTCAACACTATCACAAGTGCAAAAAGTGTTTTTCCACACTAATACAAGGGCAAAAGTGGTTTCCTGCACCAACACATGTGCGAAAAGTGGTTTTTCAACACTAACACAAGTGCGAAAAGTGGTTTCCTTCACCAACACCAGTGTGAAAAGTGGTTTTTCAACACTAACACAAGTGCGAAAAGTGTTTTTTCCACACTAATACAAGTGCGAAAAGTGGTTTTTCAACAATATCACAAGTGCGAAAAGTGGTTTTTCAACACTATCACAAGTGCAAAAAGTGTTTTTTCCACACTAATACAAGTGCAAAAGTGGTTTCCTGCACCAACACAAGTGCGAAAAGTGGTTTTTCAACACTAACACAAGTGCCAAAAGTGGTTTTTCAACACTAACACAAGTGCGAAAAGTGGTTTTCCACACTAATACAAGTGCAAAAGTGGTTTCCTTCACCAACACCAGTGCGAAAAGTGGTTTTTCAACACTAACACAAGTGCGAAAAGTGTTTTTTTCCACACTAATACAAGTGCAAAAGTGGTTTCCTGCACCAACACAAGTGCGAAAAGTGGTTTTTCGACACTAACACAAGTGCGAAAAATCTTTTTTCAACACTAACACAAGTGCGAAAAGTGGTTTTTCAACACTATCACAAGTGCAAAAAGTGTTTTTTCCACACTAATTCAAGTGCAAAAGTGGTTTCCTGCACCAACAAGTGCAAAAAGTTGTTTTTCAACACTAACACAAGTGCGAAAAGTTGTTTTTCAACACTAACACAAGTGCGAAAAGTGGTTTTTCAACACTAACACAAGTGCGAAAAGAAGTTTTTCCACACTAATACAAGTGCAAAAGTGTTTCCTTCACCAACACCAGTGCGAAAAGTGGTTTTTCAACACTAACACAAGTGCGAAAAGTGTTTTTACAACACTAACACAAGTGCGAAAAGTGGTTTTTCAACACTATCACAAGTGCAAAAAGTGTTTTTTCCACACTAATACAAGTGCAAAAGTGGTTTCCTGCACCAACACAAGTGCAAAAAGTTATTTTTCAACACTAGCACAAGTGCGAAAAGTGGTTTTTCAACACTAACACAAGTGCGAAAAGTGGTTTTTCAACACTATCACAAGTGCAAAAAGTGTTTTTTCCACACTAATACAAGTGCAAAAGTGGTTTCCTGCACCAACACAAGTGCGAAAAGTGGTTTTTCAACACTAACACAAGTGCGAAAAGTGGTTTCCTTCACCAACACCAGTGCGAAAAGTGGTTTTTCAACACTAACACAAGTGCGAAAAGTGGTTTTTCAACACTATCACAAGTGCAAAAAGTGTTTTTTCCACACTAATACAAGGGCAAAAGTGGTTTCCTGCACCAACACATGTGCGAAAAGTGGTTTTTCAACACTAACACAAGTGCGAAAAGTGGTTTCCTTCACCAACACCAGTGCGAAAAGTGGTTTTTCAACACTAACACAAGTGCGAAAAGTGTTTTTTCCACACTAATACAAGTGCGAAAAGTGGTTTTTCAACAATATCACAAGTGCGAAAAGTGGTTTTTCAACACTATCACAAGTGCAAAAAGTGTTTTTTCCACACTAATACAAGTGCAAAAGTGGTTTCCTGCACCAACACAAGTGCGAAAAGTGGTTTTTCAACACTAACACAAGTGCGAAAAGTGGTTTTTCAACACTAACACAAGTGCGAAAAGTGGTTTTCCACACTAATACAAGTGCAAAAGTGGTTTCCTTCACCAACACCAGTGCGAAAAGTGGTTTTTCAACACTAACACAAGTGCGAAAAGTGGTTTTTCAACACTAACGCAAGTGCGAAAAGTGGTTTTCCACACTAATACAAGTGCAAAAGTGGTTTCCTTCACCAACACCAGTGCGAAAAGTGGTTTTTCAACACTAACACAAGTGCGAAAAGTGTTTTTTTCCACACTAATACAAGTGCAAAAGTGGTTTCCTGCACCAACACAAGTGCGAAAAGTGGTTTTTCGACACTAACACAAGTGCGAAAAATGTTTTTTCAACACTAACACAAGTGCGAAAAGTGGTTTTTCAACACTATCACAAGTGCAAAAAGTGTTTTTTCCACACTAATTCAAGTGCAAAAGTGGTTTCCTGCACCAACAAGTGCAAAAAGTTGTTTTTCAACACTAACACAAGTGCGAAAAGTTGTTTTTCAACACTAACACAAGTGCGAAAAGTGGTTTTTCAACACTAACACAAGTGCGAAAAGAAGTTTTTCCACACTAATACAAGTGCAAAAGTGTTTCCTTCACCAACACCAGTGCGAAAAGTGGTTTTTCAACACTAACACAAGTGCGAAAAGTGTTTTTTCAACACTAACACAAGTGCGAAAAGTGGTTTTTCAACACTATCACAAGTGCAAAAAGTGTTTTTTCCACACTAATACAAGTGCAAAAGTGGTTTCCTGCACCAACACAAGTGCAAAAAGTTATTTTTCAACACTAGCACAAGTGCGAAAAGTGGTTTTTCAACACTAACACAAGTGCGAAAAGTGGTTTTTCAACACTATCACAAGTGCAAAAAGTGTTTTTTCCACACTAATACAAGTGCAAAAGTGGTTTCCTGCACCAACACAAGTGCGAAAAGTGGTTTTTCAACACTAACACAAGTGCGAAAAGTGGTTTCCTTCACCAACACCAGTGCGAAAAGTGGTTTTTCAACACTAACACAAGTGCGAAAAGTGGTTTTTCAACACTATCACAAGTGCAAAAAGTGTTTTTTCCACACTAATACAAGGGCAAAAGTGGTTTCCTGCACCAACACATGTGCGAAAAGTGGTTTTTCAACACTAACACAAGTGCGAAAAGTGGTTTCCTTCACCAACACCAGTGCGAAAAGTGGTTTTTCAACACTAACACAAGTGCGAAAAGTGTTTTTTCCACACTAATACAAGTGCGAAAAGTGGTTTTTCAACAATATCACAAGTGCGAAAAGTGGTTTTTCAACACTATCACAAGTGCAAAAAGTGTTTTTTCCACACTAATACAAGTGCAAAAGTGGTTTCCTGCACCAACACAAGTGCGAAAAGTGGTTTTTCAACACTAACACAAGTGCGAAAAGTGGTTTTTCAACACTAACACAAGTGCGAAAAGTGGTTTTCCACACTAATACAAGTGCAAAAGTGGTTTCCTTCACCAACACCAGTGCGAAAAGTGGTTTTTCAACACTAACACAAGTGCGAAAAGTGTTTTTTTCCACACTAATACAAGTGCAAAAGTGGTTTCCTGCACCAACACAAGTGCGAAAAGTGGTTTTTCGACACTAACACAAGTGCGAAAAATGTTTTTTCAACACTAACACAAGTGCGAAAAGTGGTTTTTCAACACTATCACAAGTGCAAAAAGTGTTTTTTCCACACTAATTCAAGTGCAAAAGTGGTTTCCTGCACCAACAAGTGCAAAAAGTTGTTTTTCAACACTAACACAAGTGCGAAAAGTTGTTTTTCAACACTAACACAAGTGCGAAAAGTGGTTTTTCAACACTAACACAAGTGCGAAAAGAAGTTTTTCCACACTAATACAAGTGCAAAAGTGTTTCCTTCACCAACACCAGTGCGAAAAGTGGTTTTTCAACACTAACACAAGTGCGAAAAGTGTTTTTTCAACACTAACACAAGTGCGAAAAGTGGTTTTTCAACACTATCACAAGTGCAAAAAGTGTTTTTTCCACACTAATACAAGTGCAAAAGTGGTTTCCTGCACCAACACAAGTGCAAAAAGTTGTTTTTCAACACTAGCACAAGTGCAAAAAGTGGTTTTTCAACACTAACACAAGTGCGAAAAGTGGTTTTTCAACACTATCACAAGTGCAAAAAGTGTTTTTTCCACACTAATACAAGTGCAAAAGTGGTTTCCTGCACCAACACAAGTGCGAAAAGTGGTTTTTCAACACTAACACAAGTGCGAAAAGTGGTTTTTCAACACTAACACAAGTGCGAAAAGTAGTTTTTCAACACTCACACAAGTGCGAAAAGTGGTTTTTCCACACTAATACAAGTGCAAAAGTGGTTTCCTGCACCAACACAAGTGCGAAAAGTGGTTTTTCAACACTAACACAAGTGCGAAAAGTGGTTTTTCAACACTAACACAAGTGCAAAAAGTGGTTTTTCAACACTAACACAAGTGCGAAAAGTGGTTTTGCCAAACTAATATAAGTGCAAAAGTGGTTTCCTTCACCAACACCAGTGCGAAAAGTGGTTTTCAACACTATCACAAGTGCAAAAAGTGTTTTTTCCACACTAATACAAGTGCAAAAGTGGTTTCCTGCACCAACACAAGTGCAAAAAGTGGTTTTTCAACACTAACACAAGTGCGAAAAGTAGTTTTTCAACACTAACACAAGTGCAAAAGTGGTTTTCTTGCACCAACACAAGTGCGAAAAGTGGTTTTTCAAGACTATCACAAGTGCGAAAAGTGGTTTTTCAACACTAACACAAGTGCGAAAAGTGGTTTTTCAACACTATCACAAGTGCAAAAAGTGTTTTTTCCACACTAATACAAGTGCAAAAGTGGTTTCCTGCACCAACACATGTGCGAAAAGTGGTTTTTCAACACTGACACAAGTGCGAAAAGTGGTTTCCTTCACCAACACCAGTGTGAAAAGTGGTTTTTCAACACTAACACAAGTGCGAAAAGTGTTTTTTCCACAGTAATACAAGTGCGAAAAGTGGTTTTTCAACAATATCACAAGTGCGAAAAGTGGTTTTAACACTAACACAAGTGCGAAAAGTGTTTTTTCCACACTAATACAAGTGCGAAAAGTGGTTTCCTTCACCAACACCAGTGCGAAAAGTGGTTTTTCAACACTAACACAAGTGCGAAAAATGGTTTTTCAACACTAACACAAGTGCGAAAAGTGGTTTTTCAACACTATCACAAGTGCAAAAAGTCTTTTTTCCACACTAATACAAGTGCAAAAAGTGTTTTTTCCACACTAATACAAGTGCGAAAAGTGGTTTTTCAACACTATCACAAGTGCAAAAAGTGTTTTTTCCACACTAATACAAGGGCAAAAGTGGTTTCCTGCACCAACACATGTGCGAAAAGTGGTTTTTCAACACTAACACAAGTGCGAAAAGTGGTTTCCTTCACCAACACCAGTGCGAAAAGTGGTTTTTCAACACTAACACAAGTGCGAAAAGTGTTTTTTCCACACTAATACAAGTGCGAAAAGTGGTTTTTCAACAATATCACAAGTGCGAAAAGTGGTTTTTCAACACTATCACAAGTGCAAAAAGTGTTTTTTCCACACTAATACAAGTGCAAAAGTGGTTTCCTGCACCAACACAAGTGCGAAAAGTGGTTTTTCAACACTAACACAAGTGCGAAAAGTGGTTTTTCAACACTAACACAAGTGCGAAAAGTGGTTTTCCACACTAATACAAGTGCAAAAGTGGTTTCCTTCACCAACACCAGTGCGAAAAGTGGTTTTTCAACACTAACACAAGTGCGAAAAGTGTTTTTTTCCACACTAATACAAGTGCAAAAGTGGTTTCCTGCACCAACACAAGTGCGAAAAGTGGTTTTTCGACACTAACACAAGTGCGAAAAATGTTTTTTCAACACTAACACAAGTGCGAAAAGTGGTTTTTCAACACTATCACAAGTGCAAAAAGTGTTTTTTCCACACTAATTCAAGTGCAAAAGTGGTTTCCTGCACCAACAAGTGCAAAAAGTTGTTTTTCAACACTAACACAAGTGCGAAAAGTTGTTTTTCAACACTAACACAAGTGCGAAAAGTGGTTTTTCAACACTAACACAAGTGCGAAAAGAAGTTTTTCCACACTAATACAAGTGCAAAAGTGTTTCCTTCACCAACACCAGTGCGAAAAGTGGTTTTTCAACACTAACACAAGTGCGAAAAGTGTTTTTTCAACACTAACACAAGTGCGAAAAGTGGTTTTTCAACACTATCACAAGTGCAAAAAGTGTTTTTTCCACACTAATACAAGTGCAAAAGTGGTTTCCTGCACCAACACAAGTGCAAAAAGTTGTTTTTCAACACTAGCACAAGTGCAAAAAGTGGTTTTTCAACACTAACACAAGTGCGAAAAGTGGTTTTTCAACACTATCACAAGTGCAAAAAGTGTTTTTTCCACACTAATACAAGTGCAAAAGTGGTTTCCTGCACCAACACAAGTGCGAAAAGTGGTTTTTCAACACTAACACAAGTGCGAAAAGTGGTTTTTCAACACTAACACAAGTGCGAAAAGTAGTTTTTCAACACTCACACAAGTGCGAAAAGTGGTTTTTCCACACTAATACAAGTGCAAAAGTGGTTTCCTGCACCAACACAAGTGCGAAAAGTGGTTTTTCAACACTAACACAAGTGCGAAAAGTGGTTTTTCAACACTAACACAAGTGCAAAAAGTGGTTTTTCAACACTAACACAAGTGCGAAAAGTGGTTTTGCCAAACTAATATAAGTGCAAAAGTGGTTTCCTTCACCAACACCAGTGCGAAAAGTGGTTTTCAACACTATCACAAGTGCAAAAAGTGTTTTTTCCACACTAATACAAGTGCAAAAGTGGTTTCCTGCACCAACACAAGTGCAAAAAGTGGTTTTTCAACACTAACACAAGTGCGAAAAGTAGTTTTTCAACACTAACACAAGTGCAAAAGTGGTTTTCTTGCACCAACACAAGTGCGAAAAGTGGTTTTTCAACACTATCACAAGTGCGAAAAGTGGTTTTTCAACACTAACACAAGTGCGAAAAGTGGTTTTTCAACACTATCACAAGTGCAAAAAGTGTTTTTTCCACACTAATACAAGTGCAAAAGTGGTTTCCTGCACCAACACATGTGCGAAAAGTGGTTTTTCAACACTGACACAAGTGCGAAAAGTGGTTTCCTTCACCAACACCAGTGTGAAAAGTGGTTTTTCAACACTAACACAAGTGCGAAAAGTGTTTTTTCCACACTAATACAAGTGCGAAAAGTGGTTTTTCAACAATATCACAAGTGCGAAAAGTGGTTTTAACACTAACACAAGTGCGAAAAGTGTTTTTTCCACACTAATACAAGTGCGAAAAGTGGTTTCCTTCACCAACACCAGTGCGAAAAGTGGTTTTTCAACACTAACACAAGTGCGAAAAATGGTTTTTCAACACTAACACAAGTGCGAAAAGTGGTTTTTCAACACTATCACAAGTGCAAAAAGTCTTTTTTCCACACTAATACAAGTGCAAAAAGTGTTTTTTCCACACTAATACAAGTGCAAAAAGTGTTTTTTCCACACTAATACAAGTGCAAAAGTGGTTTCCTGCACCAACACAAGTGCGAAAAGTGGTTTTTCAACACTAACACAAGTGCGAAAAGTGGTTTTTCAACACTAACACAAGTGCGAAAAGTGGTTTTTCCACACTAATACAAGTGCAAAAGTGGTTTCCTTCACCAACACCAGTGCGAAAAGTGGTTTTTCAACACTAACACAAGTGCGAAAAGTGTTTTTTCCACACTAATAAAAGTGCAAAAGTGGTTTCCTGCACCAACACAAGTGCGAAAAGTGGTTTTTCAACATTAACACAAGTGCGAAAAGTGGTTTTTTAACACTAACACAAGTGCGAAAAGTGGTTTTTCAACACTAAAACAAATGCGAAAAGTGGTTTCCTTCACCAACACCAGTGCGAAAAGTGGTTTTTCAACACTAACACAAGTGCGAAAAGTGGTTTTTCAACACTATCACAAGTGCAAAAAGTATTTTTTCCACACTAATACAAGGGCAAAAGTGGTTTCCTGCACCAACACATGTGCGAAAAGTGGTTTTTCAACACTAACACAAGTGCGAAAAGTGGTTTCCTTCACCAACACCAGTGCGAAAAGTGGTTTTTCAACACTAACACAAGTGCGAAAAGTGTTTTTTCCACACTAATACAAGTGCGAAAAGTGGTTTTTCAACACTATCACAAGTGCGAAAAGTGGTTTTTCAACACTATCACAAGTGCAAAAAGTGTTTTTTCCACACTAATACAAGTGCAAAAGTGGTTTCCTGCACCAACACAAGTGCGAAAAGTGGTTTTTCAACACTAACACAAGTGCGAAAAGTGGTTTTTCAACACTAACACAAGTGCGAAAAGTGGTTTTCCACACTAATACAAGTGCAAAAGTGGTTTCCTTCACCAACACCAGTGCGAAAAGTGGTTTTTCAACACTAACACAAGTGCGAAAAGTGTTTTTTTCCACACTAATACAAGTGCAAAAGTGGTTTCCTGCACCAACACAAGTGCGAAAAGTGGTTTTTCGACACTAACACAAGTGCGAAAAATGTTTTTTCAACACTAACACAAGTGCGAAAAGTGGTTTTTCAACACTATCACAAGTGCAAAAAGTGTTTTTTCCACACTAATTCAAGTGCAAAAGTGGTTTCCTGCACCAACAAGTGCAAAAAGTTGTTTTTCAACACTAACACAAGTGCGAAAAGTTGTTTTTCAACACTAACACAAGTGCGAAAAGTGGTTTTTCAACACTAACACAAGTGCGAAAAGAAGTTTTTCCACACTAATACAAGTGCAAAAGTGTTTCCTTCACCAACACCAGTGCGAAAAGTGGTTTTTCAACACTAACACAAGTGCGAAAAGTGTTTTTTCAACACTAACACAAGTGCGAAAAGTGGTTTTTCAACACTATCACAAGTGCAAAAAGTGTTTTTTCCACACTAATACAAGTGCAAAAGTGGTTTCCTGCACCAACACAAGTGCAAAAAGTTGTTTTTCAACACTAGCACAAGTGCGAAAAGTGGTTTTTCAACACTAACACAAGTGCGAAAAGTGGTTTTTCAACACTATCACAAGTGCAAAAAGTGTTTTTTCCACACTAATACAAGTGCAAAAGTGGTTTCCTGCACCAACACAAGTGCGAAAAGTGGTTTTTCAACACTAACACAAGTGCGAAAAGTGGTTTTTCAACACTAACACAAGTGCGAAAAGTAGTTTTTCAACACTAACATAAGTGCGAAAAGTGGTTTTTCCACACTAATACAAGTGCAAAAGTGGTTTCCTGCACCAACACAAGTGCGAAAAGTGGTTTTTCAACACTAACACAAGTGCGAAAAGTGGTTTTTCAACACTAACACAAGTGCAAAAAGTGGTTTTTCAACACTAACACAAGTGCGAAAAGTGGTTTTGCCAAACTAATATAAGGTGCAAAAGTGGTTTCCTTCACCAACACCAGTGCGAAAAGTGGTTTTTCAACACTATCACAAGTGCAAAAAGTGTTTTTTCCACACTAATACAAGTGCAAAAGTGGTTTCCTGCACCAACACAAGTGCAAAAAGTGGTTTTTCAACACTAACACAAGTGCGAAAAGTAGTTTTTCAACACTAACACAAGTGCAAAAGTGGTTTTCTTGCACCAACACAAGTGCGAAAAGTGGTTTTTCAACACTATCACAAGTGCGAAAAGTGGTTTTTCAACACTAACACAAGTGCGAAAAGTGGTTTTTCAACACTATCACAAGTGCAAAAAGTGTTTTTTCCACACTAATACAAGTGCAAAAGTGGTTTCCTGCACCAACACATGTGCGAAAAGTGGTTTTTCAACACTAACACAAGTGCGAAAAGTGGTTTCCTTCACCAACACCAGTGCGAAAAGTGGTTTTTCAACACTAACACAAGTGCGAAAAGTGTTTTTTCCACACTAATACAAGTGCGAAAAGTGGTTTTTCAACAATATCACAAGTGCGAAAAGTGGTTTTAACACTAACACAAGTGCGAAAAGTGTTTTTTCCACACTAACACAAGTGCGAAAAGTGGTTTCCTTCACCAACACCAGTGCGAAAAGTGGTTTTTCAACACTAACACAAGTGCGAAAAGTGGATTTTCAACACTATCACAAGTGCAAAAAGTCTTTTTTCCACACTAATACAAGTGCAAAAAGTGTTTTTTCCACACTAACACAAGTGCGAAAAGTGGTTTTTCAACACTATCACAAGTGTAAAAAGTGTTTTTTCCACACTAATTCAAGTGCAAAAGTGGTTTCCTGCACCAACAAGTGCAAAAAGTTGTTTTTCAACACTAACACAAGTGCGAAAAGTTGTTTTTCAACACTAACACAAGTGCGAAAAGTGGTTTTTCAACACTAACACAAGTGCGAAAATAAGTTTTTCCACACTAATACAAGTGCAAAAGTGTTTCCTTCACCAACACCAGTGCGAAAAGTGGTTTTTCAACACTAACACAAGTGCGAAAAGTGTTTTTTCAACACTAACACAAGTGCGAAAAGTGGTTTTTCAACACTATCACAAGTGCAAAAAGTGTTTTTTCCACACTAATACAAGTGCAAAAGTGGTTTCCTGCACCAACACAAGTGCAGAAAGTTGTTTTTCAACACTAGCACAAGTGCGAAAAGTGGTTTTTCAACACTAACACAAGTGCGAAAAGTGGTTTTTCAACACTATCACAAGTGCAAAAAGTGTTTTTTCCACACTAATACAAGTGCAAAAGTGGTTTCCTGCACCAACACAAGTGCGAAAAGTGGTTTTTCAACACTAACACAAGTGCGAAAAGTGGTTTTTCAACACTAACACAAGTGCGAAAAGTAGTTTTTCAACACTAACATAAGTGCGAAAAGTGGTTTTTCCACACTAATACAAGTGCAAAAGTGGTTTCCTGCACCAACACAAGTGCGAAAAGTGGTTTTTCAACACTAACACAAGTGCGAAAAGTGGTTTTTCAACACTAACACAAGTGCAAAAAGTGGTTTTTCAACACTAACACAAGTGCGAAAAGTGGTTTTGCCAAACTAATATAAGGTGCAAAAGTGGTTTCCTTCACCAACACCAGTGCGAAAAGTGGTTTTTCAACACTATCACAAGTGCAAAAAGTGTTTTTTCCACACTAATACAAGTGCAAAAGTGGTTTCCTGCACCAACACGTGCGAAAAGTGGTTTTTCAACACTAACACAAGTGCGAAAAGTGGTTTCCTTCACCAACACCAGTGCGAAAAGTGGTTTTTCAACACTAACACAAGTGCGAAAAGTGTTTTTTCCACACTAATACAAGTGCGAAAAGTGGTTTTTCAACAATATCACAAGTGCGAAAAGTGGTTTTAACACTAACACAAGTGCGAAAAGTGTTTTTTCCACACTAACACAAGTGCGAAAAGTGGTTTCCTTCACCAACACCAGTGCGAAAAGTGGTGTTTCAACACTAACACAAGTGCGAAAAATGGTTTTTCAACACTAACACAAGTGCGAAAAGTGGTTTTTCAACACTATCACAAGTGCAAAAAGTCTTTTTTCCACACTAATACAAGTGCAAAAAGTGTTTTTTCCACACTAATACAAGTGCAAAAAGTGTTTTTTCCACACTAATACAAGTGCAAAAGTGGTTTCCTGCACCAACACAAGTGCGAAAAGTGGTTTTTCAACACTAACACAAGTGCGAAAAGTGGTTTTTCAACACTAACACAAGTGCGAAAAGTGGTTTTTCCACACTAATACAAGTGCAAAAGTGGTTTCCTTCACCAACACCAGTGCGAAAAGTGGTTTTTCAACACTAACACAAGTGCGAAAAGTGTTTTTTCCACACTAATAAAAGTGCAAAAGTGGTTTCCTGCACCAACACAAGTGCGAAAAGCGGTTTTTCAACATTAACACAAGTGCGAAAAGTGGTTTTTTAACACTAACACAAGTGCGAAAAGTGGTTTCCTTCACCAACACCAGTGCGAAAAGTGGTTTTTCAACATTAACACAAGTGCGAAAAGTGGTATTTCAACACTATCACAAGTGCGAAAAGTGGTTTTTCAACACTATCACAAGTGCAAAAAGTGTTTTTTCCACACTAATACAAGGGCAAAAGTGGTTTCCTGCACCAACACATGTGCGAAAAGTGGTTTTTCAACACTAACACAAGTGCGAAAAGTGGTTTCCTTCACCAACACCAGTGCGAAAAGTGGTTTTTCAACACTAACACAAGTGCGAAAAGTGTTTTTTCCACACTAATACAAGTGCGAAAAGTGGTTTTTCAACAATATCACAAGTGCGAAAAGTGGTTTTTCAACACTATCACAAGTGCAAAAAGTGTTTTTTCCACACTAATACAAGTGCAAAAGTGGTTTCCTGCACCAACACAAGTGCGAAAAGTGGTTTATCAACACTAACACAAGTGCGAAAAGTGGTTTTTCAACACTAACACAAGTGCGAAAAGTGGTTTTCCACACTAATACAAGTGCAAAAGTGGTTTCCTTCACCAACACCTGTGCGAAAAGTGGTTTTTCAACACTAACACAAGTGCGAAAAGTGTTTTTTCCACACTAATACAAGGGCAAAAGTGGTTTCCTGCACCAACACAAGTGCGAAAAGTGGTTTTTCGACACTAACACAAGTGCGAAAAGTGTTTTTTCAACACTAACACAAGTGCGAAAAGTGGTTTTTCAACACTATCACAAGTGCAAAAAGTGTTTTTTCCACACTAATTCAAGTGCAAAAGTGGTTTCCTGCACCAACAAGTGCGAAAAGTTGTTTTTCAACACTAACACAAGTGCGAAAAGTTGTTTTTCAACACTAACACAAGTGTGAAAAGTGGTTTTTCAACACTATCACAAGTGCAAAAAGTGTTTTTTCCACACTAATACAAGTGCAAAAGTGGTTTCCTGCACCAACACAAGTGCAAAAAGTTGTTTTTCAACACTAACACAAGTGCGAAAAGTGGTTTTTCAACACTAACACAAGTGCGAAAAGTGGTTTTTCAACACTATCACAAGTGCAAAAAGTGTTTTTTCCACACTAATACAAGTGCAAAAGTGGTTTCCTGCACCAACACAAGTGCGAAAAGTGGTTTTTCAACACTAACACAAGTGCGAAAAGTGGTTTTTCAACACTAACACAAGTGCGAAAAGTAGTTTTTCAACACTAACACAAGTGCGAAAAGTGGTTTTTCCACACTAATACAAGTGCAAAAGTGGTTTCCTGCACCAACACAAGTGCGAAAAGTGGTTTTTCAACACTAACACAAGTGCAAAAAGTGGTTTTTCAACACTAACACAAGTGCAAAAAGTGGTTTTTCAACACTAACACAAGTGCGAAAAGTGGTTTTGCCAAACTAATACAAGTGCAAAAGTGGTTTCCTTCACCAACACCAGTGCGAAAAGTGGTTTTTCAACACTATCACAAGTGCAAAAAGTGTTTTTTCCACACTAATACAAGTGCAAAAGTGGTTTCCTGCACCAACACAAGTGCAAAAAGTGGTTTTTCAACACTAACACAAGTGCGAAAAGTAGTTTTTCAACACTAACACAAGTGCAAAAGTGGTTTTCTTGCACCAACACAAGCGCGAAAAGTGGTTTTTCAACACTATCACAAGTGCGAAAAGTGGTTTTTCAACATTAACACAAGTGCGAAAAGTGGTTTTTCAACACTATCACAAGTGCAAAAAGTGTTTTTTTCACACTAATACAAGTGCAAAAGTGGTTTCCTGCACCAACACATGTGCGAAAAGTGGTTTTTCAACACTAACACAAGTGCGAAAAGTGGTTTCTTTCACCAACACCAGTGCGAAAAGTGGTTTTTCAACACTAACACAAGTGCGAAAAGTGTTTTTTCCACACTAATACAAGTGCGAAAAGTGGTTTTTCAACATTAACACAAGTGCGAAAAGTGGTTTTTTAACACTAACACAAGTGCGAAAAGTGGTTTCCTTCACCAACACCAGTGCGAAAAGTGGTTTTTCAACATTAACACAAGTGCGAAAAGTGGTATTTCAACACTATCACAAGTGCGAAAAGTGGTTTTTCAACACTATCACAATTGCAAAAAGTGTTTTTTCCACACTAATACAAGGGCAAAAGTGGTTTCCTGCACCAACACATGTGCGAAAAGTGGTTTTTCAACACTAACACAAGTGCGAAAAGTGGTTTCCTTCACCAACACCAGTGCGAAAAGTGATTTTTCCACACTAATACAAGTGCGAAAAGTGGTTTTTCAACAATATCACAAGTGCAAAAAGTGTTTTTTCCACACTAATACAAGTGCAAAAGTGGTTTCCTGCACCAACACAAGTGCGAAAAGTGGTTTTTCAACACTAACACAAGTGCGAAAAGTGGTTTTTCAACACTAACACAAGTGCGAAAAGTGGTTTTCCACACTAATACAAGTGCAAAAGTGGTTTCCTTCACCAACACCAGTGCGAAAAGTGGTTTTTCAACACTAACACAAGTGCGAAAAGTGTTTTTTCCACACTAATACAAGTGCAAAAGTGGTTTCCTGCACCAACACAAGTGCGAAAAGTGGTTTTTCGACACTAACACAAGTGCGAAAAGTGTTTTTCAACACTAACACAAGTGCGAAAAGTGGTTTTTCAACACTATCACAATTGCAAAAAGTGTTTTTTCCACACTAATTCAAGTGCAAAAGTGGTTTCCTGCACCAACAAGTGCGAAAAGTTGTTTTTCAACACTAACACAAGTGCGAAAAGTTGTTTTTCAACACTAACACAAGTGCGAAAATTGGTTTTTCAACACTAACACAAGTGCGAAAAGAAGTTTTTCCACACTAATACAAGTGCAAAAGTGTTTCCTTCACCAACACCAGTGCGAAAAGTGGTTTTTCAACACTAACACAAGTGCGAAAAGTGTTTGTTCAACACTAACACAAGTGCGAAAAGTGGTTTTTCAACACTATCACAAGTGCAAAAAGTGTTTTTTCCACACTAATACAAGTGCAAAAGTGGTTTCCTGCACCAACACAAGTGCGAAAAGTGGTTTTTCAACACTAACACAAGTGCGAAAAGTAATCCGGATTGCAGAAACTTGGAAACAAAGCTTTCTCGTCTCCTGTTCAAATACCGCATCACGCCACAATCAACAACCGGTGCAGCTCCGTCTGAGTTATTGATGAAACGACACTTGAGATCGACACTTGACAATCTCAAACCGGACATATCAGCAAATGTTTATCAGAGCCAGCTTAATCAAAAGTTGCTGCACGATAAGTTGTCCAACAGTCGCTGTATCAACACAGGAGATCCAGTGTTTGCCCAAAATTTTGGTGCAGGTGCGACGTTGCTACCGGGGGACATCATCGAGAAGCCAGGTCCACTGTCCTGCGTGATTCGCCTGCAGGACGGCCGTGAAATTCGTCGACATCAGGACCACATAACCTACCGTCACTGTCAGTCGATAGAGCCTGCAGCGTCGTCACAGTCACAACAACAGTTCGACCCGCCACTGCTGGAGATCGTCGTGGCCGCTCCAGCCGGCTCGGATGCCCCGAAAACCTCTGTGAATGCTACACCCTTCGTGGAGACCAAAGGAATCACCTCGGACTCTGTATCCACTGGTACACCGTGATGCTCAATGTGTGAGAGAAAAGCACCCGACCACAACCCGAGCACACCATAAAGGAGCACAACCCGAGCTTCTCCCTTTCGGTTTCGTATCAAACAGCAGGAGCGAGTTTCAAAAGTTTGCTACGAAAAATGCCACGGTAGCGGCAGAAAGGGCCATGTTATTAACCCAACATTTGTGGGTTATATAGAGTACAGTAGATCTTCGCTCAGTTCTGGAAGTAAACCTCACTTCAGGGATGTCGGGATTCCTCCAAATTTCTTCATTTAGTGTTATAAAGAGCATGAGCGACTGTTTAAAATGATAATCATACGTGTTTGTGGTGTATAATATTTTTACTTCTTGTCGAAGGTGAAGGCATGTGTGAAGGCATGTGTGAGAAGTGTTATGATTTATGGGAGCGAGACATGGGTAATGAACGTAGAGCAGCAACGAAGGCTGGAAAGGGTGGAAATGCGAACGGTTCGGTGGATGTGTGGAGTATCGTTGAGAGAGGGGGAGACAAATGATGAATTGCGAAAGATGATGGGAATAGAGCCTGTGATTGATGCTGTGAAGAGAAACAGGTTGAGATGGTTTTGTCATGTGTTGAGGAAGGATGAAAGTGACTGGTTGAGAAGAGTGATGGAAATGAATGTAGAAGGAAGTAGAGGATGGGGAAGACCGAGAAAGACTTGGCTAAAGATGGTGGAAGAAGAAATGCGGGCAAGGGGGTTAACAAGGGGAGATGCAGAAAATAGGGCAAAATGGAGAAGATTGTCATGGGGACCACAAGGCTAACCCCCGATCTAGCAGGGAAAATGGCCTTAAAATGCCTGTTGTTGTTGTTGTTGTTGTTGTTGTGGAAGCCCGTTGCTACCACAGAAACGCCATTATAACTTTCAGCTATTTATGCACGTTTTCACTGCAGGAAAAACGCCTTGGGGAAGTGGGACATTATTAGTATTAATATTGTTTTGTAATGACATTAATAATATGCGATTGTCATTAAATTTGTTATGAAAAGCGTCTTTGGAAAAACGCCACGATAAATCTTCTTCTTTGGAAAAACGCCACGATAAAGCTAACTTAATACGGCTATACACCTCAACACGCAACCCATTGACGGCAATGACGGGGAAAACCCGCTCAGGGGAGAAAAGCCCCTTGGGGAGGGTGGCAAATGAATGCGCTACAACCTTCATTATTTAACTCTTGGTCATCCTGTCAAGTTTGGTTGAGATTGGATAAGTAAGGATGGAATGTATTGGCGTCAAAAATTCATCAGACAGACGGACAGACACAAATGGCGTATTTTAGTATGATAAGGAATTCGATTCAAACATTTTTGGCTGGTATACCACTTTACCTATGATGTCATCATTATCATGCTTTTGTTCCCCATTGGGAGTACTTGGCAATGTGCCAAGTTTCAAATTTTTCCATTCAGCAGTTTCCGAGAAATATATTGGTTCACGAGTTATCAAGTGACCACTATATTCGTCATGGGTGTGTGTCTGTCTGTCTGTCTGTCTGTCCGCAGCATAACTACCAATGATATCATCCAATCTTGGTGAAACTTGGGTGGGAGGTTGATATCATGATCTAGTTGTGTCCTGCCTAGAGTCGGCGTATTGCGCCCATTGTGGGCAGAGCCACGCCCGAAAAAGATGTCTTTTTAGCAAGTAATCGAGTTCAAGCTACATCTTCTCCGAAGGGTTTGGTGGAATCTGACAGGGGTTTAGATATTTGGTTCGACCAATGTCATGTGTCTAGCCCCACGGAGCTCGATTTTTCATTTTCGCCGCAAGGTCAAGGTCACAAGGTCACAAAATTTAGAAAAGTCAATTTTTGATGGTTTTATTACATTGTTTGCTTCCTGATAGGGTGAAATGTCGTACATGATCTTATATTATCACATACATCATGAATTACAAGTTTTCCAACAAATTTCAGAATCTTCGACCTTTTACCTTTGAAGGTCACAAAGGTCAAAGTTTCAAAGTTGTCGGAATCGAACCGAATTTTCGGTATTGTGTAGCTAACTAACCTCATAACTGATTATACATTATTTCCTATCTCATTTCCAGGTCAGTAACCTTCGTTTTGACATTTCTGGGCCTGGCCTGTCCGGGCCTGTTTCGGTTATTGTCCATCCTTTGTCATTGAATACCGCTCGCTCATGAACCATCGTCGTCTCCTGACTTGTTTTTAATTATTTGCGTTTAATCCAAGATGGCTACCATACCACGTGACTTATGACGTCGCAATTATCATAAAAACATTCTGCATCGTTGTCACTCCTACCCTGAACGTTTTGTCTCAATCGGATATATGGTTGCTGAGAAAAACGATGTCTAGCCCGGACAGACGGACAACCTCAAAACATAGTGCCTCCGTCCACCTTCGGGAGCGGAGGCAAAAAAAGGTTTCCTCTCACTGCGACCTTGTCTTGTCCGACAATTTACCTTTGGGCTGTCTTGTCAGGGTTTCATTCCCGTCTCTACTATAAACGGTTGGATTGGTGCTTCACAGGCTCGATCGCAAAGTGATCCCTTGCAACGACATTAAGCTGGGCGTCCTGTCTGCTAACATTAGTTTTCGGGCGTTAAAGATCCCACGGTGTCCTTCGTGAGGAGTAGGCGAGCTATCACCGGCATCCTCCACAAATACCAAATTCCTGCACTAACCAGCAGAGCTGCACTGTCAGGTCCTCGGCCAATGATGCTACCCCGCAGGCATGTGCTGCATATGAATAAAGAAGAAGATTTCCAGCACCCTGAACAAATTACAAATTTCTGCCAAACTCCCCGCCATTCGAACGCCAAGCTTGGCTATCACGCTTGTTACTGTTGTCTACCACCTACCTCCAGTTCCAACTAGTGAATACTTCATTAACACTTGGAAACAATTCAGGATGTATTCCTGTAAATGTATTTTAAAAAGTGTGTGGAGGTGGGAGATTTCGGCCTGATACATGCAGCATGATATTTTATCATTAATAAGTGTTCTGTTTCGCAGAGGCCTTCTATTCTCCTATTTGTGAAAATAACATCTCTGCAGAGAAGTGGATCGTGACAAAGGAAACGGATGAAGAACAGGTACGTAGTTGAACTCGGTATTGAGGTTTATTTACATCGTGATTTTCTGAATCCTTTATTCACCTGTTCATTACCTCCAGCACCAAAGGTGGATGGATGGAGGTTATGTTTTCACCCCTGTCTGTCTGTTTGTCTTTCCGTTTGTGAACAAAATATCTCAAAAAGTTGTGGACGGATTTGGACGAAACTTGGTCGACCGGTTGTATGTGTGACAAGGAAGAATCGATTCGATTTTGGTGAAGTTCCGGATCCGGACTAGCTCGTATAATTTTTGAAGTGATTCTTCACCATTAGGAGAAGGGGCCAAAACCGATATATAGCAGGGTATCTCAAAAAGTTGTGGATGGATTTGGACGAAACTTGGTGGACAGGTTGTGTTTGTGACGAGGAAGAATCGATTCGATTTTGATGAAGATCGGGATCCGAACTAGGTAGTAGAATTGTTAAAGTGATTCTTCATCATTGAGTGACATGGCCAACCAGGTGGAGGTATGCTCTCGACTGAGTGCCGTTCTAGTTGAACACTGCATTATATACTCTGCACTCGTGTTGATGCACAAAAACGTTAAGAGAACAATAGACCCCATGGAAGGTTTGTGCCAAGATTTATGCTTTTGTCAGAAAGTGCACAATAATTTTACATCACTCACTTACTGGTGGTTACTGGTTACCGGTGGTTACCGGTGGTTACCGGTGGTTGCCGATTACTCACCGGTGGTTTCAGGGAAAATCACGTCAATTAATTTAACTCCTGCGTGGTCAAATATGAGGACGAGCGGCGAGAGAGGTTCAAAAAGAAACAAACATCGGGCGCGATATCTGAACGGTGTTTCCAACGACGTCTGCCTTTAGGTGTTTCCAACGACGTCCGCCATTAGGTGTTAAATTTTATACATTTCGGTTTTCGCATCAGGTGAGATTAGGTCGGGAATGGTCACAGATCTTCCAACTTTTCAATTGTTTTTATTTTCTGCCCCGCCCTATTTTTCCCTACTCCACCGGAAGATCTTGCGAACGATTCCGTCTCATCAGACAAAAGCCTTTGTTTTTCTTATTCTCGTGTCTCGTGTGTGTGTGTGTGTGTGTCATGAGATAAGACTTGAGACCAGTGAACGGTCGCAGATCTTCCAACTTTTCAATTGTTTTTATTTTTTGCCCCGCCCTATTTTTCCCTACTCCACCGGAAGGTCTTGCGAACGATTCCATCTCATAAGGCAAAAGCCTTTGTTTTTCTTATTCTCGTGTCCCATGTGCATGTGTGTGTGTGTCTCGTTTGTGTGTGTGTGCACACATGTGTGTGAGTGTGTTGTTTCATGGTGCCGTGTACCACGTCAATGTGGGGTTCATGGCGCCGAGTGTTCTTCATTGGATAAATATCCAATCCCGAGGATCGAAGACCTCCATGCTCGTCTCACGGGAGGCAAGACTTTTACGAAACTCGATCTCAAATCCGCCTATCTACAGCTCTGCTTGGACGAGAATTTGAGGTGAAATCTGCACATGGAATTTATCAGCGTGTCGTGGACAGTTTGTTTGCCACCGAACGCAACGTCATTTGTTACCAGGATGATATTCTGGGTACTGGTCGTACGGACGCGGAACATCTACAAAACCTGGATAGAGTTCTGAAGAAGCTTTCGTACTCCGGCCTACGTTTGCGTCGAGACAAGTGCAAGTTTATGGTGCCATCAGTCACGTACCTGGGTCATACGATTGATGCCGAGGGTCTACACTCGACAAATGAGAAAGTCCGAGCTATCAAGGATGCTCCGGCTCCACGAGACGTAACTGAATTGAAGTCATACCTCGGTTTGCTTCAGTTCTATGGTCATTACATCCCGAATGTGACCGACGTTTTGGGCCCCCTTTATCGGCTTTTGAGAAAAGAAGTCTCCTGGAGCTGGGGGTCCACTGGACAATCAGCATTCCAGACCTCTAAGGATCTGCTCAAATCGTCCAATGTTCTCGTTAATTTTGATCCAGAGAAGGATCTTGTGCTAACATGCGATGCCTGTTGGTATGGAGTGGGGAGTGTATTATCACACGTGATGCCTGATGGTACGGAAAGACCTGTTGCATTTGCATCCAGAACGTTGTCCCCTGCAGAGAAGAACTATTCCCAACTTGACAAGGAAGGATTGGGAATCGTTTTCGGCGTCAGCAAATTTCGCCAGGACCTTCTTGGACATCATTTCACGATTCGCACTGATCACAAGCCGCTGATCAGTCTGTTTGGTCCAACTAAGGTGACATCTGACACACTACCGCGCAGGATCATCCGCTGGTCCCTGTTTCTCGCTGCTTATGACTACACCATATGTTATAAGCCCTGTTCGTCTATCACAAATGCAGATGCCATGAGTCGGTTACCCCTTCCAGAATCCGTTGATGATTTGCCTACACCAGGATCCATTATCGCACTGATGGATCATCTGGAAGATTGTGCTGTTGATTCCGGCCAGATCCGCACTCATACTCGACGAGACCCCGTTCTGTCCAGAATTGTCCAGGCTATACAGCTTGGGTGGCATTTGCTTCCTGAGGGTGACCCAGCTTTTGCGGCTTTTAGAGCATGTAAAAACGCACTCAGCGTGGAAAATGGTTGCCTACTCTGGGGATGTCGTGTCGTGATCCCGGAAAATCTGCGTTCCAGGGTCATGGATGAAATCCATGACTGTCAGCCCGGGATTGTGAAGATGAAGTCACTTGCCAGAAACTATGTGTGGTGGCCGAATCTTGATGCTGATATCGAACATCATGTTCGACATAGTTACCCCTGCCAGAGCACCCAGAATACACCTGCGAAATCGCTACTGCATCCCTGGGAATGGCCCTGCGAACCGTGGCATCGCCTCCATCTCGATTATGCCGGGCCTTTTAACGGCAGCATGATTCTAATAATTATGGACGCGCACAGAAAATGGATTGATGCCTATGTGATGCATGGTACTACGTCAGCCATTGTCATCGAAAGACTCAGACGCTGTTTCGCCACTCATGGTCTGCCCAGGATGATCGTGAGTGATAACGGTTCGTGTTTTTCCAGGTCCGAGTTTGCCGAGTTCACACGTCGGAACGGCATCAAACATAAGTTTGTCAGCCCACATCACCAGGCTTCAAATGGCTTGGCCGAACGATCTGTGGGAATCATCAAATCCGGATTGCAGAAACTTGGAAACAAAGCTTTCTCGTCTCCTGTTCAAATACCGCATCACGCCACAATCAACAACCGGTGCAGCTCCGTCTGAGTTATTGATGAAACGACACTTGAGATCGACACTTGACAATCTCAAACCGGACATATCAGCAAATGTTTATCATGGCCAGCTTAATCAAAAGTTGGTGCACGATAAGTCGTCCAACAGTCGCTGTATCAACACAGGAGATCCAGTGTTTGCCCAAAATTTTGGTACAGGTGCAACGTTGCTACCGGGGGACATCATCGAGAAGCCAGGTCCACTGTCCTGCGTGATTCGCCTGCAGGACGGCCGTGAAATTCGTCGACATCAGGACCACATAACCTACCGTCACTGTCAGTCGATAGAGCCTGCAGCATCGTCACAGTCAGAACAACTGTTCGACCCGCCACTGCTGGAGATCGTCGTGGCCGCTCCAGCCGGCTCGGATACCCCGAAAACCTCTGTGAATGCTACACCCTTCGTGGAGACCAACGGAATCACCTCGGACTCTGTATCCACTGGTACACCGTGACGCTCAATGTGTGAGAGAAAAGCACCCAACCGTTTGAATCTTTGAATATGTTCTATTTTCATGTTGACATATGTTCTATTTTCACGTTGCCACATGTTCTATTTTCACGTTGACACATGTTCTATTTTCACATTGACACATGTTCTATTTTCACTTATTTTCTTTATTCTCATAATCGTTTGCACACATATTTTCACATGTTTTGGAAATGTTGCTTTTGAAATGTCAATTTTGGAAGTCCAGCACGTATTGCTCTTGGTAATTTTGGACTTAAAGGGGAGGATGTCATGTATGAAGCTGCAAATATTCACCGTTGGCATATTGACCGTGGGTTTATTTCCGTTTTTCCGGAAGTTACGGCCTAGCTCGGATGGCGCTGTGGTGAATCGGGCCTGTATCGGGAGAGTCAATAAACGTGTGCTACAATCGATCATAGTCTGTCGAGATACCTTACACCCGTCAATAGGATTGGCTCAAACACTAAGTTTCCATTGAGTCTTTTTCAGGTTTGCTCTGAAATACACGGAGTTCGACTGACTGTAACGATGTCTGCTGGCCTGGTCTTCTGCACCCATTCATTGTGACCTATATTGGTACCCCTCTGACTTTTTGGCCCTCCATTTATCGAACACCAAATATCCCATTATTCACTTAACAGAAACGAATCTACGTGGGAATCACGACAGTGTTCTTTCCGTTTCTGTTAACCAAGCGTACTCCATTGCCTCTCTCTCTCTCTCTCTCTCTCTCTCTCTCTCTCTCTCTCTCTCTCTCTCTCTCTCTCTCTCTCTCTCTCTCTCTCTCTCTCTCTCTCTCGCGCTCTCTCTCCCTCTGTCTCTCTGTCTCTGTCTCTGTCTCTCGCCCCCTGCTGCGACGTTGGTGAGTTGTGCGTGGGTGTGGCAATCATGGCGACTGTGTGTGGGGAGCTGTGAGTACTGTGCTGTGTTGTTGTCTCTCCGTCGTTAATCCTGCATCTTGCCGGAGTATAGACGTTTCACTTTAAATCATATTTATTTTCTTTCGTTTGGTTTAATTATTATTACCTTTTCCTTTTTTTTTTTAAATCTCCTCAACCCGAGTTGTTCGGGTAAACGGAGTTCCTTTGTTTGAGTCATGGCGACGACTCGTTCGCAGCAAGACGCTGCGTTCGAATCGTTAACCCGCAAACATGCTCTGGTTTGTGTCCCTCCTGAAGGGATTCCGACCGAAGAGATCGTCTTGGCGGTTGGAGAGGTTATCGGAATCGAACATGCACGTGTTGCGTCACGTATGAACCAGAAGGTAGTGGTCTTCGTTGCGGATGAGCATCGAGTTCACGATGTCGTGAGTTCCGGGTTAACCACAGAGAGTGGACACTTTGTTATGGCCTCCCCGATGGATGTCCCTGCAATGAAAATAATCGTTTCAAATTGTCCTCCCTCCATGTCCAATGAAAAACTCGTGTCTGTTTTTTCTCGATATGGTACAATCGTGTCGAGAATCTCGATGATCCCCCTCGGGTGCCGCCATGAAAAAGCGAAGTATGTGATGAGCTTTCGACGGCAGCTTCACATGGTTCTTCCAGACCGTGGGGATGATACGGGTTTAAAGGTTTCATTTAAGATTAAAATTGATGACCGTGATTATCAAATGTACGCTTCATCAGCGACCTTAACATGTTTTCTTTGTGGGGCGTTTGGGCATTTGAAGAGATTTTGTCCGAAAGCTGCTTGTTCAAAGTGTGGGGAATCAGGACACGTTGATCGATATTGTAAAACGGTTAACAACCCACTACCTCGTGTGGTGGAGGAGGTGACACCCAGTGTCTCAAATGTTTCCGCTGACACTGTGTCCTTACAGAGTGAGGAGGATAAAGAGGATTTTGCAACTGTGTCAAAAAAACGTAGAGCCTCCGCTCCTCGTGGCCCCACGAGTGCCCCCCAAAGTAGTTGTACTGGATACGAGTGGTGCAGTAGCTGAGGAACCTCAAGATAGTGAGAAAAAGATGGATTACCCTCCAATGATGGAATTTTAATCCAAAGTGCACAAGGTGGTACGGTTCCATCAAATAGTTGTACAAATGAAGGGTCTATTATTATTGACGAGCAACGGTACCCGTCCTACGGGCAGGGCTTCAATTGGGAAGCCGAAATGAAAAGGCAAAATATCAGAAATTGAAGGCAGAAATTTTTTATTTTAAACGATTCATATAAACATCCGTCAAATCATATCACATGTAAATCATCAAAATCAAAACAGTATCTTTAGAATTTCAATAAAAACCACATCACTGTTCATATCGGTAAATATTATTCCATCGTGTTTCAAATCGTGATTAGTGATATCAGCTGTACGCTTTTCTTTAGGAAAAAAAAAGGAATGATTTTGTACCTCTTCTTCAGCTTAGAACTTCAGGATAGACGACATTGCTGATAAAAGTTCCTTTTCTCTCTTTCAATTTCTTGGCAAACATTTTTATATTGTCACTGCTGCCAACGCGACTCATGGCGACACAAAGCTGTCCATGGCTGAAGAAATCTGTCTTTAGGTAGATGCCTACCTTTTCTAATGTCTGACCTTGAACCTTGTTACTGGTCATTGCAAAGCAGAGTCGGACAGGGAATTGTTTTCACTGCATCTGGAAGGCGAATAGGAACTGGAAGGGGAACAGGACCAGGAACAAGAATGATTGGAATCCTCGGTACACACTCCGCAACTCGGCACACACTGTGTTCTCGGCAAGGTACACACTGGCCATATCATGAAACGTTCATGAAACATGAAACATTCATTAAAGGATTACGAAACGAAAAACATTACGAAATTACGGATTGCACGAATATGTGAATTGTGATTGTGTTTCATTGTGATGTTTGTGCGGCGACGGGCGGTGTGTACAAAGGGCATGGTCTTAATCAACGCGAGCTGATGACTCGCGCTTACTGGGAATTCCTCGTTCGTGGGACACTGTCTCAAGCCCCAGTCCCCATCATGGATGGGGCTCAGTGGTTTACCCGAGCCTGACGGTGAAGGGCAAGGTACACGTTGGCCCGTCCAGTGTAGCGCGCGTGCGGCCCCTGACATCGAAGAGCATTAAACGTTCATTTTACATTAAATGTTCATTAGACATTAAACGTTCATTAAAGGATTACGAAACGAAAAACATCACGAAATTACGTTCACACCGTCATGTCAAACACTATCATGAACACATACATCGTCACAACATCGTCACAATGAGAACATCGTCACAATGAACGTTATGCGAATGCAAATGTTATGCGGGAGTCCAAACCTGAGAATGCTGGAGACCAAAGCTGAAATTGGGAAAACGAAATAGTCTATTTTACTCCTGGAGATCCCAGGATTACCCACCCAAAATATCTTTGTGATCAGTTCAGCAGTTTTTACGGTACCTTCGAACAGACAGACGGACATTTGGTGAATTATAGTAAGATGAGACGTTGGTTGAATGTAAGGAGATATCATCATCATCATCATCATTACGACTACCTGAGCCTCAACAAAATAGTGCATCAGTCTTTCCCAATGTTCCCACTGCAACAAATGATCAGAATACAGTTCGTGTGGCCCCGACGGAGGTGCCCGACGTAGTTGTACAAGATGGTGGTGCAACAGCCCCGTCTCATGTCGAAGTAGACCTCCCCAGGCCCCCCCAGACCCAAGACCAGTTTATAAACGAGTTGGTAAAGGTCCAAACTGACGTTTATGAACCTGGTGGAATGCTATCTGGGCTGTCTGCTTCAGATGATGACGTGAAGGTGACTGAGCCGTCACAGTCGTCATCTGAGCAGTTACAAATACTCCCCGAGGTTATTGTGGCCTTTCTAAATGAGACATTTAGGCAGTGAAATGTCATGATTCAAAAACATTTTCCTGACTTGCTTTCCTTCATGCAGACTGCAAAGTGTATAGTTCGAAATTCTTAGCAAAAGCACAAATTCATCGACTGAGGAAATTCATTACAAAAGCAAGGTTGGAACTGTCTCAACAGCAGCTAAACCCCCCTTGATGAGGCATGAAAAGGAAGGAAGTGCTGTTTGGCACCTTAAACATGAATGGTGGTGGTGCTAACCATTTACGTCAGCTCCAAGTTCAAAACTTATTGTTTCAGAAACATATCGAAATATGTTTATTGCAGGAAACATACATAACAGAGACTTCACAGCCTGACTGGCTTCGACTTAATACTGGGCAGTGTTTCTTTAGCAATCTGTCCTCTATTTCTGCGGGAATTGCTTTCTTGCTTCGTCCGGGGTTTGTTCCTGACTCATGTAGTTTTAATGAAATATTTATAGGACACTTAGCATCTTTTGAGGTGGTCTGTCAAGGATTTCACCTCACCTTACTCGATGTATATGCTCCTTGTAGCAGCTTAGCTCATAAAGATTTTTTCACACGTCTGTCCAATTACCTTCACACAGTAGCCTTTGATCATTGTATCTGTATTGGAGGAGATTTCAATTGCACCTTTGAACCGAGTTTAGATAGAAATACACCAGAACCACATCCAGAATCTCATAAAGATCTATTGAATTGTTTTTCATCACTTGGTCTACTTGACACATGGCGTATACAGCACCCGACAACATCTCAATACACATGGTGCCGTTGTGCTGGTGGGTTAATAACACTTGCAAGGCTTGATAGATGGTATATTAAATCCACTTTTAGAAACGTACTCGTGTCTTGTAATCATTTCCCTTCTACTTTCTCTGATCACCACCTGGTTGTGCTTGGTCTGTCCTTTTCTCAGTCAATTCGTAAAAGTGCGTATTGGACTTTCAATACCAGCCTGTTGGAGGATTGCTGTTTTAAGGATGCTTTTCATAGTTTTTGGAAAGCACTCATCCAAAGAAAACGTTGTTACTCTTCTGTTCTGTTATGGTGGGATAACGTGAAAGCCCAGATTTGCGTTTGTTGTCAATATTTTAAGTCCTTTTCCACAAGCAAGAGTAAGATTGCTGTTTCTCTCTTGGAAACCGAAATTTTACACTTAGAGGAAGACTTGGCTAAGTCTCAAAATTGCAGGAAACTTCAGATATTATTGGAGAAAAAAGCTTATTTAAGAAAATTTATTCATGAAAAAGTAATGGGGATGTGAGTTCGACTCAGAATCCAAAATGTGAAGTTCTCTGACACCCCAAATAAAAGTTTTTCCCAGTTAGAAGGGGTTAAGAAGTCCCGAAGGCAAATGTTTTCCTTGTTAGATGCTAAGGGGAATATTACACAAAATGAAAGTGATGTTAAGATGCTTGTGAAAAGGTTTTTTTCTGGTTTATTTGCAGAGAAAGCTGTGTGTAAAGATATGGTTGATGATATGACGAATTACCTGCCTTCGTTGAGTTGTGACCAGTGTCAAGGTCTTGAAGAGCCGTTACTTTGGAGGAGCTAAGCACAGCTCTGCGTAGCTTTGAACACGGATAAGCCCCTGGGATCGACGGCCTTCCAGTGGAATTTTTTGCAGTGTTTTGGGACATTTTAGGTCCAGAAGTACTGCTGGTGCTACAAGAAAGCTTACGCTCTGGCATACTACCCCTAAATTGTAGAAGAGCAGTGGTGTGCCTTCTCCCAAAAGGTGGTGATCTCCGTCGGATAGAGAACTGGCGCCCCATCTCATTGCTGTTTTCTGACTACAAACTTTTTCCAAATTGTTGGCCAATCCGCTAAAGGTTGTCATTGACACTGTTGTTCATCCTGATCAGAGTTACAGCATTCCGGGAAGATCAATCTCTGATAATGTCTTTTTAATTAGAGACTTGATTGACTGTGGCCTGAAGGAGGAAGAGGGGCTTGGGTTGATTTTCCTAGACATTGAAAAGGCTTTTGATAGCATTGATCATACTTACATGTTTCATGTTCTGAAAAAGTTTGGTTTTGGTGAAAAGTTTATCGGCTTGGTGAAATTGTTATACAACAATATATTTAGTTTGTGCAAAGTAAATAATCGTCTTGGTTCACCCATTCAGGTTCAGAGAGGTGTTTGGCAAGGCTGTCCTTTGTCAGGGTTGTTGTTTAGCCTTTCTCTTGAGCCACTACTCATAAGTCTTAGAGCCTCTCTTTCCGGCTTTGTGCCTTCTGCAGAAGAGAAACCACATCATCGTATCAGCATATGTTGATGATGTCTGTGTAATCATTAAGAATGATAAAGACCTAACTATTCTTGTTGAGTCCTTACACAGGTTTTATCTTGCTTCACGTTTGCGGTACAATTTGCAAAAGGGCAAAGCTCTGTGGGTGTCCTCAGCTCACGGTACATCCAGTATGCTTCCCTTCACTCCCCCTCAGTCTCTTCCGAAAGACATAAGTTGGACAAGAGAAGGGGTTGAATACCTAGGTGTTTATCTTGGACCCAATCAGTACTCCCATATTAACTGGGAAGGAGTCGTAGAACAGGCAACCAAGCGGCTCAACAAATGGAAAAGGTTCCTTCCACAAATGTCCTTTCGAGGCCAAATACTGATTATTAACACCTTGGTCACCTCTGTCCTGTGGCATAAATATATTTGTTTGCAGTCACCAGAAGGCTTCCTTAAGGCTCTTCAACAGACACTGGTAAATTTCTTTTGGGGAGGTTACCACTGGATGCGGATGGACGTACTTTCCCGCCCCTTGTCTCTTGGTGGCCAAGGACTCATTGACCTAAAGTGTCGGCTGATGGCGTTTCGGCTGAAATCAATACAACGTCTGCGCAATGTTGAAAAACTGCCCTGGCGCCCTGTGGCACAACGAATATTGAGGCAAGCTGGAATGCTCGGCTACGACCTTGAGTCTTTTTTGATCGAATCCCAAAAAGTTGAAGTGTCCCACCTTCTTCTGTTCAAGCAGAGCTTGTTGAATGCTTGGCAAGCCGTAGTGGTAAGCCGCCAAAAGGAATCCTATGAGGTTAAAATGTTTGCGGGAGAACCTCTATTCCTCAACCCACTCTTTCCCCAGGTTCCCAAGAGCCGTTGTTTTGCCCAAAACTTCATTTCAGGTGGCATCAGAAATGTCTGGCATCTTCGTGACTCAGCAAATTGTGGTTGGAGATCTGCCAAGGAAGTCGCTGAGATTCCTGGTACCAGATCAATGAGAGCTGCAGGTCAGGTACTTGTCGAAGTCATTCGTACATCCTTTAGACTTGGTTTGCAGTGGGGTACCAGGGTTTAATGGGCATCCCATAATCCTTGGCTTCCTAACTTACTTGTTGCTTTCACCGGTTCTACTTTGTCCCCAGTCAGTACTGGCTCTTGTTTATTTAGTAGTCTTGAGAGTAAATCTATTTACCAGTTCTGTATTTCTTTGATTAATGTAAACACCTCTGCAGCAGAAGTTATGAGATGGAAAGCTATTTTACCGAATGCCCCCCCTTCTGAACCTGAATGGAAATCAATGTATGGCACACCCATATCAAAAAGGTCGGGTGATTTACAATGGAGACTGGCTCACGGGGTATTGCCAACAAACACTTTTGTAAACCGTTTGGATGCCATGGTATCGGTGATCTGTCCCTTTTGTAATAATAATTGAAGATTTGTTTCATGGGTATGTTGATTGCATACTATTGTGTCCTTTTTCTTTAACTGAACAATGTGTTTGGTCAAGTTAATGTTCCTTTTTCTCTCCGGTTGTTTATTTTTGGCGTTGGGGTCACTTCAGCAAAGGAAAAATTGTTAATGTTTCTAAATTATTTATTGTCAGAGGCTAAACTGGCCATCTATTTGTCGCGAAAAGCGAAAATTAAGGGCAAGCCACCCGAGCAATGTAATGTGATCCTGCACTTCCAATCCCTGGTCACAACTCGGTTAAAACTGGAATTTAAGTATTTTAGTAGAAATGCAAACATTAAGGATTTTGTTGAAACATTGTGTGTGGGAAAAATATGCGGGGCAAATGAAAATGTATTAGAGATTTACGTGTAGGGGTTTCCTTGTCTATTTACATGTAGATAGTACATTACATTGATTGTTTCTCCTTTTATTTGATTTTCTATGACTTTTGTTGTATTCTCTTGAAAACTGTTTTTTGGTTTATTCTTGTTGACGCTTGTTTTTGTAGTTTTATAATAAAAGGACTTAAAAGTTAAAAAAAAAACAAAAAAAAAACACGTCTCTCTCTGTCTCTCTGTCTCCAGGGCAGTCGGATTCTTCTTCACTTGCACAGGCCTTAACCCTCACGTTTGTGGTCCTGGCCGGGTTGACTTGTTATCTGAGTGCTTTGACTCAGACAGCTTGTTGTGTTCTGACATTGACGACTGCATCTTCAAAGTTACAACAAAGTAGATTTATCACAGCAAGGGCCATGAAATTGATCTGTCGAGTTATAGTAAGATGAGTAAGGATACGCTGTCGTTGGATTTGAAGTGAAGGAAATGTTTAATACTGATGGATAAAGTCCCCGATTATCATATTGTTACGGGTCGCGGACAAGATGTTACTTTGGGCCGAGCGGATGGTCAACCGCGACCATTACAGGATCCCCGATTGGCCCGACTCCCCCAACGTTGACCAGATCGCGCCACAGATATTCAATTTGGAAACCTCTAAAGCGACCGAAAGAGAAGGAAGAGAGAAGAAGACAGAGTACGGAGGAATAACAGGATTTATTATACACACAAGCAAAAAGAAGGAGCGATCAAAGTTATTTACAAGCAATGGATGGAAGAAGCAGTCACACAGTGAATCGTTAGCTTATACTATTCAATTTACTTAACCCCAGGACAACGATTAGGACAGACGACGTTCACACTTACATGGGGGAAATTGCAGGCAGGAATGGCGGAGGTGGGTTGCTGGAGAGGGAGGCAGGGTCAGGTCCCTGCAACCGGCAGGGCTGGAGGTAGCAGCTCCCAATTCTTCGCGTTTTTGGCGGGAAAACCCTCGGTCGCGTCGACGCTGCTGATGCTGTGGACGTCACGCGCTGGCTCGGTCACACCTGCTCCTCTCCTTCTGGTGGAGCCGTCTCCCTCCTCTCAGCGCGTCTCTCCAAAGCTTGTTTCATCTCCAAGTACCTCTCCTTTTTGGTTTGGAGCGTCTCTCATCTCACAGCTCACAGCTCAGCTCACAGCTCATCTCTCCTCTCATCTGCCAAAGCAGTCCCTTCCAGTCGCTTTTATTACCCGGGTCGGAATCAAGCCGCCGGCTGCGAGGGCACGCCTACCGGGTCGCTCACCGCGGTGCTGGTTGGCTGTTAGGGCTGTCCGATTCCCCCTTTGATCATGACGACGTGCCACGCCCGTGAGTTGGCGGCTCCTACCCCCCTCTTCTCCGAGATTAGCACATGGGCAATGGCGGCTTGCGGGATTGAACACCACTCGCACCGCTTTTGAATGGAACTTTGGAGAGCGGAGATGAAAGGGGCCTACGCTTATTTCGTTTGATACAATGCAGAGTCAATCTAGTGGGAAACACATATTTAGCCTACATAGAATAAGGAAATAAACTATTTAAAAATATATATCGTGGCCTGTCTGTAGGTTCATGGAATTAACTAGGGGGACGTCTTTCGATCTTATTTACTCTACGAGGGTCAGTTAAAACACAGCAAACCAGTTCTCACATTCTTTACACTTTCCAAATTCGTTACAATATTCTCTGGAAACTAGTTACCAAACGTGCAAATACTGTTTGAGTTCGGTTTCTGTATACAGTTTATTTTTATTGATAAAAATTTGAAATTTGAATAGGATTTACATATTGGCTAACTGAATGCAACCACGAACTATTTTTGAGATCCACATAGGCCGAAAGGTCAACATAGGCCAAAGGTCAACCACTTTTTTCAAATTTCTAAAATCCTCAATTTTCATCCGATTGACTTGAAATCTGAATAGGATTTGCAGATCAGCTTACTGAAACCAACCATTAACTATTTTTGAGGTCAACATAGGCCAAAAGGTCCACATAGGCCAAAAGGTCAATATAGGCAAGATTAACTCAGGCCAAAAGGTCAATTTCGGCAAAATTTCTAAAATTTTCATCCGATTAACTTAAGATCTGAAGACGATATGCATATCGGGTCACTGAATTCAACCCCCAACTATTTTTGAGGTCAACATAGGCCGAAAGGTCAACATATGCCAGATTTCTAAAATCCTCAATTTTCATCCAATTGACTTGAAATTTGAATAGTATTTTCATCGCAGCTAACTGAATTCAATCACCAACTATTTTTGAGATCAGCATAGGCCAAAAGGTCCACATATGCCAGATTTCTAAAATCCTCAATTTTCATCCGATTGACTTGAAATCTGAATAGGATTTGCAGATCAGCTTACTGAAACCAACCATTAACCAGTTCTCACATTCTTTACACTTTCCAAATTCGTTACACTGCACCCTCCTTTCTTCAGGGCCGTCCCCGGGCCTACAACTTTAATTTAGTGTGACACGTAGGTGTAGTTCCCTCTACTTTTAACCTGACCCTGAGTGTGACGATTTTAAAACACAAATAAGTATGTCCCCCTATTGCATTGCACCCTGTCTAACAGACTCAAGCCCACAGCTAACCGAATTACGGAATTGTTCTCAAACTATACATTTACGGTGGGGATCATTATTTACAGTGACGTTATTTCTTATTTACAAAGCAACCCAGGACCTGTTTTTTTTTCTTTTTAGGGAACAAGAAAAAGAAATTCCTGTTGGGAGGGAGGAGACAGCACGCATTGCATCGATGCACCAGTACCAATACCACCATAGCACCCAAAAGCACCAAAAGCACCACAAAGCACCAAAAGCACCACTCGGTGCACAGTCACCACTGTTCATAATAAACACAACGAAACTACTGGTGGTGGTCTTCTCTTTTTCTGCTGGGCCGATGTTCTTCCCGACGTCTTCTGGCTTCATGAGGCCTACTTGGAAATAATAAAAAGCACAACTTGTGTTCATTTTATTTAGGGCCCCAGGGGCCAACTAAGGGTGGTCCACCTGTTTGGCATAGGTGCCACCTTACCGAGGTCCGCAAGCAAGATTCCCTGGCCACTATGGCCGGTCTCCAACAGAGGTGCCCTGCCCCGGAACCTGGGGTCCATCAAGTGGTACTTGGCCGCAGAACAGTGGTCCATAAAGTGGAACATCAACACAATGCATGCTGGTTCTGAGAATCTCGTGCGCACAATGGCCACCTCACGCACGCTCCCCTCGGCGCCCAATGGCGCACAGGTCCTCAAGTGGGAGACAAAAGGGGGGAAGACAAATGAGCGAGGGGTAAGGTCACAAGGGTACACGTCAATAAAGGCAATGCAGGGTGAAGTGCGTACGGAGAGCGAAGTGAGAAAAACTCGTCCCTACCATACGTCACCCCTCCCTGTCACCTACACTACCCTTGCCCTTACCCCCATATTAACAACAATTTACACCTTTACAAATTCGTCACTACGTCTTGTCTTCCCCATCTTTCCCTTCTACACCAAATTCGTCTCCAATCCCTCAACTTCAAAATTTGCCATCACCCAATTCATCATCAATCCTCATAAGGAGGAAGAGATGGAACATCAAGCACAATCACACCCACGTCATGATGCGTCTCACAATCCAAAACATTTGCATCAAAAATAATTAAACATGGCATGGTGTGGAGTACCTGTCACCTCAGGTGAGTGGATGCAGATGGTGCGAGGAGACTCCAATCCTAACTATCCTCTAAATGACATAAACACACTTTACACTACCCGGGGTCTCTCCCTGCCAATCCATTGGCCAACTTACACTATGGGTTCTAAAAACCAATTCCCATTGACCAAACTGTGGTGCTTCTCAATTTGGGGTCTCACTCCCCCGATTCATCTCCCGGTGCCCTCGCACAATTTCTGGGCTGCGACGTGTAGCTCTCCCAGCAGGTCTACCCACCTGCACACCTCCACCACTGCAGTTGCCACCCGAGCTTACCTAGCTCCTCACCCTAACCTATCTAGCTGGGGAAGGCCCCTCCTGGCTCTGTCACCCCACTCGGTGCCCTCTGGCACTGGGCTACCCAGGTCCGTCCTCCGGATCCTCGGGCCCCATCCACAACAACTCTACCGGCTCCCAGAGCCCACCTGCAGCCTCACCTGGCCGACATCCTCACAGTGGTGGAGTGCCCAAACCAACTACACACACTAACAGGCTACACGCCCAGCCATTTCCACAACACTAATGCACCCATCCAAACATCATTCTTCCAACCGCACCACAGATGCCAATATCCAACCACAATTTACCTGTACCCTCTACCTAACACTTACACTACCCGCCCCGGGTATCCGTGATGGGGGTCCACTCTTCCCCCATTCACACCTCCGCACCATCCACTCCACTCCACAATTTCCACCATACTCACTCCACGACCATCCATTCCAATACTCCATACCATTTATTCCATACACCTGTCCTCCATTCACCTGTCGTTGCACACCTGTGCAATCATACCTGGTGCCACCTGCACCCTCCTTTCTTCCTGGACCATTTGGTCATCATAATACACCATCACCTTCACTCACTCATACACTGCTCCATTCACCTGTTCAGTTGCACACCTGTGCAATCACACCTGTTCCATCACACCTGTTCAGTTGCACACCTGTGCAATCACACCTGGTCAATCACACCTGTTCACAATACACTTTCAATCCTCACACGGCATCATCTAAACTACCTGTTGCCCTGCTAACTTAGTGCTCCCCGTCTTCCCTTTAAACTAAGCGCATACCACGTCATTATCATCCACTCTAATCTACCTGCGTCCCCACTACAGGTATCATTGTCACTAACTAATCTTAACGTCACCTAATGTCATCTTCGCTAGATCCCTACACACGATATCCTAAACCACCCGGGCTAGTTTTCACTGCCATCAACCCCATAAGCTAGTGCTCCTTTGCCCCCCCCCCCGCCCCCGTGAGGGATGGCAGAGTTGCTATCCCATCACGTGGGGCATCCCTTACTACTATCCCCCCAGTCCTCTGACGCTACGAGCCCCCGTCGCAAGAGGTACTGGGTCCTGCCTCGGCCTCTAGAGCCGAGGCAATCCATGAGGGCGCCTGCTCGCCGGCATAAGGTCTTATCCGGTCGGCATGGACGATCCGAGGGAGGGCCCGTGGCCCCATTTTGATCTTAATGACCACATCACAGATTTGCGACAGGACGACTCCCGGGCCTTGCCAGGGGGAGGTGAGTTTTGGGCACCTGCCCTTCCGTCTCCGGGGATTAAAGAACCAAATCTTCATCCCCGGAGCGTATTGACTCCCCTGGCTCCGGTCGTCGTACCTGCGCTTCATCTTGGCCCCCGCCAGATGGAGCTGGCGGCGGGCGAAGGCATGGACCCTCTCCATGCCTTCCTCCAGGTGACGTGCGTAACCCTCCATCGGCGGTGTATCCGTGGTATCTGGCACGGGACCGCATAGCAAGTCGGCGGGAGCCCGTAACTCCCGCCCATACATAAGCAACGCTGGACTGCATGCGGTGGCCCCGTGCTGGCTAGTTCGGTAGGCCATCAACAAGTACGGGAGATGTTCGTCCCAGTCATCCTGACGGGTGGTGGTGAACAATGCTAGTTGTTGTATCAATGTTCTGTTGAACCGTTCCACCATCCCGTCAGATTGTGGCCGCAAGGGCGTGGTTCTTGTTTTCCGAATTGACAGGAGTCTGCACACATCTTTTAGTAATTGGCTCTCAAAATTTCGTCCCTGATCGGTGTGCAGCTCCTGTGGAATCCCGTGCCGACATACAAATCCTTCCACGAAGGCCTGTGCTACCACCCCTGCTTCTTGGTTGGGGAGGGCATAGGCCTCCGGCCACTTGGTGAAATAGTCCATCACAACGAGGATATACTTATTACCTTGGCGGGTGCGGGGTAGTGGTCCTAGAATATCCATAGCCACCCGCTCAAGGGGGGCCCCCACCTGATGTAATTGAAGGGGGGCCCTCATCTCCGTGCTGGTCCCTTTTTGGCAGAACAGGCGTCGCATCTCCGACACAAGTCCTGTATGTCGCGCCCCATATTTACCCAATAGAACATCCGGTGGACCCGAGATATTGTCTTTGTCCTGCCCAAATGGCCGCCGGAGCGGGTACCATGCACCTGTTGCAATATGACGTTCTTAAATTTGTCAGGGACTATCACCAGCCAGGAAGTTCTATCAGAGGGAACCTCCACCCACTTGCGATACAAGATGTTGCCTTTCAATTCCAGGGTCTGCCACTGAGCCCAATACGCCTTTGTTTGCGCCCCGAGGGGGGTGACCTCTTCCCCCTTTGGTCTTTGCCCCAATTTGACCCAATTGAACACCGGCCCCAGGACAGGATCCTCCTGCTGGGCCGTGCTCCATGCCAAATCTCCAAATTCCTCGTCCGCGGTTAATGGCAAAATTGGCCCTCTCACCCGGGTTGCCCGGACGACGAGAATCGGGGCAGAATCGCCCAATTGCTCCCTCTCCTCGTGTCTCGCACAAAATTTGCAGTTTTCCCCCAGACAAGGACGCCGAGAGAGTGCGTCCGCATTACCATGGGCCTTCCCGGCCCTATGGGCCACATCAAAATCGTACTGCTGCAACCTTTCCAACCACCTTGCAATTTGGCCCTCTGGTTCCTTGAACCGAAGGAGCCATTGCAAGGAGGAATGGTCAGTTCTAACCAAAAATTTCCGCCCGTACAGGTACGGGTGGAAATGGTTCATGGCAGCCAGCATAGCCAATAACTCTTTGCGAGTGACACAATAATTTCGCTCGGGCCTACTTAAGGCCCGACTGTAGTAACCAATCACTCTCTCCACGCCCTCCTGTGTCTGAGACAAAACTGCGCCCAATCCTTCCTGGCTCGCATCCGTGTCCAGGGTAAATGCCCCGTTGCTAGTGGGGTAAGCTAGAAGGGGTGCGGATGTTAGACACCCCTTCAATTTTTGGAAGGCCTCATGGCACTCCCGTGTCCAATTAAATCGCGTCCCCTTCTCCGTAAGCCGGTGGAGGGGACGGGCCAACTCCGCAAATTTCGCCACAAAGCGCCGGTAGTAGGAGCAGAGTCCCAAAAATCCCCGCACCTCCTTGATGGTACGTGGTGCGGGCCACTCCTCTACCGCTTTAATTTTGTCTGGGTCCGTTTTTACCCCCTCGCGGCCGATCACGTGACCTAGATAGGCCACCTCTCTTGCAAACAAAGTGCACTTACTCGGGTTCAGCTTTAACCCTGCCTGTCTGAGGCACCCGAACACCTGGTCCAAATTAGCTACCGCCTGGGGGAAGGTCTTGGCATGTACTAGGACGTCATCCAGGTATACCAGGCATGATTGCCATGGCATGCCGCCTAGCACATGTTCCATTAATCGCTCAAAGGTGGCGGGGGCGTTACACAAACCAAACGGCATCACAGTGAACTGATACAGCCCCTTACCTGTGGAAAATGCCGTTTTCTCCTTCCCTGTCCGATCCATCTCCACCTGCCAATACCCACTCTTGAGGTCCAAAGTTGTGAACCAATTTGAGCCCGCAACGGCATCGAGGGTATCATCAATCCTTGGCAGGGGATATGAGTCCTTGAGTGTCACGTTGTTTAGCTGGCGATAGTCCACGCAGAACCGCGTGGTCCCATCCTTCTTTTTGACCAGCACAACAGGTGACATCCAAGGACTTCCCGAGGGCTCGATCACGCCCGCGTCGAGCATTTTTTCAACCTGCTCGTCAGCTTCCGCCCTCTTGCTCCAAGGGAGCCGTCGGGCGGCCTGACGAATAGGCCGGGCCTCACCGGTGTGGATCTGATGTTTCACCAGGCCCGTACGTCCAATATCCTCGGTGGACAAGGAGAAGAGGTCCAAATGGGACCCAACCAGTTTGTGTAAGGCCTCCCTCTGGGTACCTCCCAACTCTACACTACTACGATTTACCATCTCGCAAATGGGATCGGGCCAATTCCTAGAACTTATTGAAGGCTCCCCCTGGGGCCGGCTCGGCTGGACGTTCTCGCCCCTCACTGACGCGACTTCTCTAACTGGGGTGCAGCCAGCTATCTTCGTGCCCCTTACTATAGTGCGTGGTTCTGTGCTAATATTAATTACTCGGACGGCCACCACCGGCCCGTCCGTTTTTACGAGGGTGCGGCCCACGATTAAACCAGGTATGGATCGTGCTGCCACCGGTTCGACCAGGCCGCAGGATTCCTGCCATGTCGGGCGAGCTGACCATTGGGCCGGCACTATGGCCTCGGCCCCCGGAGGGATGGTCACGGCCTCAGGAGCCTCCAGCTCCACCCTCTCGGCCGTGCTCACCCCCTCCAATGGTAGCTCTTCCACTCCCCATCGCAGGATTCCCCGACTCAAGTCGATTTTACAACCGCCGGCAGTCAACAAATCCAACCCTATTAAGCATGGGTCGCACACCTCCGCCACCCAAACCTCTATCTCTTGCTTTACCGATCCCAACTTGAGGGTCACAAAACCACGCCCTATGATCGGAGCCGTTGCCCCGGTAGCCAACTGCAAACTATGATTTTCCAGACGCTGGATTTTACCCCAGCCGTCTGCACTCGAATTAAGGACCACGGGGCTGATGATCGTGGCGCTGGCTCCCGTGTCCACCACGGCGTCTACCCCCACGCCGGCAATTTTGCACCGAATTGTCAAACTACCCGTCCCAATTTGGCCACAATGAATGACCTGTCGCGTCAACGAGGGCTTCTCTCCATCCCCTCCTGCCGAACACCGCCCTGCATGCCCGGCACGTTCTAGTTTCCCGGGCCCTGGCGGGGGGGTGTCTGAGGTCGGCTAGGCCGATCGATACGGGGCGGAGTTGCGGGCATCGGTTGGCGGGAAACGTCCCGGCGCGGAGCTCGACACTCCCATGCACGGTGACCCATCCGAGCACAATTATAGCACCTCACCTGGTAAGGTGCTTGCCTCCGGTATTCCAAATCCCCCCCCCCCCCCTGTATGTCCGAATTGGGGTACTCTGTCGGGGACTACCGGGTGCCACCGCTGGGGCCGCCTGCCATGGTCCAGGTCCCGCCAGGCGCCGATCCACTAACCTCCGGACCATGCTCTCCAGGTCAGGGCCCCCGTCGGGGGCGGGCCCCCTTGGGGGGCCGCCACCCATCACGGGCCCCATCTGACGCACCACCACTGCGTGGCGCTCGCCTCCCCGGGCCAGGGGCCTCGCTGCTTCCCAACGGGCTGCAGCGTCGGCCGCCTGACTCATGGTTTGCGGGCGCCAAATGGCGAGCTGTTGCCGGAGCTCCAGATCCGGAAGGGCCTGAATAAAGTGATCCAGCGCCAGGCTTTCCTGGGAACTCGCTGCCATGTCCGCGTGTGCAATCCCGACCGCGCGGCGAATATCGTGAGCAAGTTCCCCGATGGTCTCCTGGGGCTTGCGTTTTCGCTGCGCAAGTTGAGCTTTAACAAGCTCGCTTTGCTGTTCAATGCCGAAACGATTAATTAATGCCGCACGGAGGGCTGACAGGGTGAGAGCACCCGGTGGTAAAGCCGTCAGCATCTCCGCCGCCGCACCGCGCAGTGCCCCCCACCAGGTGTACTCCACCTTCGTCCGGATTCCAACCGTTGCCTTTACACACGTACTCAAACTGCGCCAGGTATGCCCTCAAATCACTCTTGCCGTCATACGGCGCGAGTGGGACCTTGTGGGCGCCCGAAGGTCGGACCCCGCGCGTCACTCCTTGCGGGATCAACGCGGGACCAAACCGTCCGGGCTCCCACAGTACGCTATTCCCGGGGGGCTCCCGCGCGTCCCCCGTCCCTCCAAACACTACCCCTCCTGGTGTCGATGCCTGGGTCGCCCCTCCGCAACCCGCTACCCACGCCATACCCCCACATCCTTGCTCACCAGCACCCCCCTCACTCCCCATAGCCAAACCTCCTTGCACACCTCCTCTGTCCATCCACTCCGGACCAGTCATACATCTTACCATTGGTCCCTCACGAACACCCGGGTCTACACCACCCCCCCAAGCCGACTGAATCTCCCCTCACATCATATACATTGCCACTCACCTCCGTACCTCGTCGTCGCACCTCCTCTGCCACCTGCAAACTTTTTATTTGGTTAGTGAGCACCTCATCATGATTTGAACACAGACCTTGTACATATTCCATGACTTCCTCCTTTATCTCCCTCTTAGTTTCCCTCCGTCTCTTCTTAATTTCACTCACCCCCTCTTCCACCTCCTCTAATTTTTCCTTTACCTCCTTCAGCTCCCGGTGCGCCCCCTCTATTTCTTCCTCCATCGCTACTTTAACCGTTTCTATGTGCGTCCTTACCTCCCGGTCCTTCGTCTCCATTACTTCTGTCACCTCTTCCAACCTCTTCGTCAATCCCTCATGTACCATTTGACATTCCTTCTGTGTCGCTATTAATTCATTTTTAATGTCCTTTTGTGTCGCTTTTAAACCCCCGATGATTGCAGTGTTCTTTTCCACTTGGTCCGCTAGTTCCCTTTGCCCTACTGTCAGCTGCTCTACTCCCTTCGTCAGACCCTCTATGCCCCCCTGTAACCTAGCCGTATTATTCCTCACCTCTTTCTCCATACGCTTCTCACCTCGCTTTACCTCCTCGCGTAGCCCCGAAACCTCCTCACGAACACCTCGTCGTATCCCCTCTTTCATCTCCTCCATCTCTTTTGTAGATGCCACCCTCATCTGTCCCAATTCATCCCTTTGAGCATCGAGTTTACTTTCTAACCCGATTTGCACCTCCTCTATCTGGTTCCCCATTCGTTTGATTTCCCGGGCAGATTGTTCCCCTATTTCCCGCAATTTGTCTTCCATCCTATTTTCTAACCCCATTAACCCATTTTTCACCTCTTTTATCCCATTGTCTAACCCCTCAAATTTTTTTTCTAATCCCTTAAAATTATTGTCTAATCCCTCAAATTTGTTTCCTAATCCCTCTATTCTACTCCCTAACCCTCCGATCTGGGCCCCCATGTCCTCCCTCAATTTCTCGCTAGTGGACCCCATGTCCTCCCTCAATTTCTCGCTATTGGACCCCATGTCCTCCCTCAATTTCTCGCTATTGGACCCCATGTCCTCCCTCAATTTTTCGCTATTGGACCCCATCCTTTGTTCTAACCGTTGGCTATTGGCCCCCATCCTTTGTTTTAACCGTTCGCTATTCTGGGCCATAAGGGCCTTCATTTGTATAAAAAAAAGGTTCAAATCCACCAGCGGCGCTGCTACGGTTGCGGGCGCCGTGGCCATGTGCGAGGCGCCATTTTGCGCGCCCGTAACCTCGTGCGCGAGGCCGCCATTTTGTGCACCTGATACTCCCTCAACCACATTGCCATTGCTCTCCTCCCTTTCCTCCACATACATTTCCCCGAGGTCCTGGGTTACCCCTAACCCGTCTATCTCCCCCACCGACATCCGATCGCCTTGATTGTCCATGGCGCGATCTCAAAATTCGGGTTTTATAAAACAACAAAATTTCGGCAGCTCGTAATTTTGACCAAATTTTTTTTTTACACGTTTTAAAAATTTGGTTCGGGCCTCGTATCCCACTCCTAGACACCAATTGTTACGGGTCGCGGACAAGATGTTACTTTGGGCCGAGCGGATGGTCAACCGCGACCGTTACAGGATCCCCGATTGGCCCGACTCCCCCAACGTTGACCAGATCGCGCCACAGATATTCAATTTGGAAACCTCTAAAGCGACCGAAAGAGAAGGAAGAGAGAAGAAGACAGAGTACGGAGGAATAACAGGATTTATTATACACACAAGCAAAAAGAAGGAGCGATCAAAGTTATTTACAAGCAATGGATGGAAGAAGCAGTCACACAGTGAATCGTTAGCTTATACTATTCAATTTACTTAACCCCAGGACAACGATTAGGACAGACGACATTCACACTTACACGGGGGAAATTGCAGGCAGGAATGGCGGGTTGCTGGAGAGGGAGGCAGGGTCAGGTCCCTGCAACCGGCAGGGCTGAAGGTAGCAGCTCCCAATTCTTCGCGTTTTTGGCGGGAAAACCCTCGGTCGCGTCGACGCTGCTGATGCTGTGGACGTCACGCGCTGGCTCGGTCACACCTGCTCCTCTCCTTCTGGTGGAGCCGTCTCCCTCCTCTCAGCGCGTCTCTCCAAAGCTTGTTTCATCTCCAACTACCTCTCCTTTTTGGTTTGGAGCATCTCTCATCTCACAGCTCACAGCTCAGCTCACAGCTCATCTCTCCTCTCATCTGCTGAAGCAGTCCCTTCCAGTCGCTTTTATTACCCGGGTCGGAATCAAGCCGCCGGCTGCGAGGGCACGCCTACCGGGTCGCTCACCGCGGTGCTGGTTGGCTGTTAGGGCTGTCCGATTCCCCCTTTGATCATGATGACGTGCCACGCCCGTGAGTTGGCGGCTCCTACCCCCCTCTTCTCCGAGATTAGCACATGGGCAATGGCGGCTTGCGAGATTGAACACCACTCGCACCGCTTTTGAAAGGAACTTTGGAGAGCGGAGATGATTGGGGAAATTGAAAGGGGCCTACGCTTATTTCGTTTGATACAATGCAGAGTCAATCTAGTGGGAAACACATATTTAGCCTACATAGAATAAGGAAATAAACTATTTAAAAAGATATATCGTGGCCTGTCTGTAGGTTCATGGAATTAACTAGGGGGACGTCTTTCGATCTTATTTACTCTACGAGGGTCAGTTAAAACACAGCAAACCAGTTCTCACATTCTTTACACTTTCCAAATTCGTTACAATATTCTCTGGAAACTAGTTACCAAACGTGCAAATACTGTTTGAGTTCGGTTTCTGTATACAGTTTATTTTTATTGATAAAAATTTGAAATTTGAATAGGATTTACATATTGGCTAACTGAATGCAACCACGAACTATTTTTGAGATCCACATAGGCCGAACGGTCAACATAGGCCAAAGGTCAACCACTTTTTTCAAATTTCTAAAATCCTCAATTTTCATCCGATTGACTTGAAATCTGAATAGGATTTGCAGATCAGCTTAATGAAACCAAACATTAACTATTTTTGAGGTCACCATAGGCCAAAAGGTCCACATAGGCCAAAAGGTCAATATAGGCAAGATTAACTCAGGCCAAAAGGTCAATTTCGGCAAAATTTCTAAAATTTTCATCCGATTAACTTAAGATATGAAGACGATATGCATATCGGGTCACTGAATTCAACCCCCAACTATTTTTGAGGTCAACATAGGCCGAAAGGTCAACATATGCCAGATTTCTAAAATCCTCAATTTTCATCCAATTGACTTGAAATTTGAATAGTATTTTCATCGCAGCTAACTGAATTCAATCACCAACTATTTTTGAGATCAGCATAGGCCAAAAGGTCCACATATGCCAGATTTCTAAAATCCTCAATTTTCATCCGATTGACTTGAAATTTGAATAGTATTTTCATAGCAGCCAACTGAATTCAATCACCAACTATTTTTGAGATCAGCATCGGCCAAAAGGTCCACATAGGCCAAAGGTCAACAACAATTTCCAATTTCTAAAATCCTCAATTTTCATTCGATTTCCTTGAAGTTTCAATGGTATTTTCATATCAGCTAACTGAATTCAACCACTTTTGGTTGTGGTTGAATTATTTTAATCGCCATGATACTCTTTTAATCGCCATGCCTGGTCAATGACACATGTAATGTTTCAAGTCAATTGATTAGGTGGTTTGGGAGAAGATGTTTTTTTAAGGTTTTCGGTTAAATCCAATATGGCTGCCAAACCATGTGACCTATGATGTTATAGATCATGTGCATGCAATTTCAGATTTTTAGGACTTGTACACCCGCAGACTCCGGGAGGGGCAGGAAGGGTCATTCCTCTTTGGGGTATATGGATTACAGTCGATCTACGGTCGGGTCTCAAGAACAATGGGTGTGTGTTAATTTACCAAGTTTCTTGTGAAGAGATCGCCAAGTGGTTTAAGCATTCGAGGAAGCACTCCATTCAAAAACGATAAGGAACGGCTGGCCTGGCATGCGCCAGCTAGCTGCTTGGTAAAGGAGCACAACCCGAGCTTCTCCCTTTCGATTTCGTATCAAACAGCAGGAGCGAGTTTCAAAAGTTTGCTACGAAAAATGCCACGGTAGCGGCAGAAAGGGCCATGTTATTAACCCAACATTTGTGGGTTATATAGAGTACAGTAGATCTTCGCTCAGTTCTGGAAGTAAACCTCACTTCAGGGATGTCGGGATTCCTCCAAATTTCTTCATTTAGTGTTATAAAGAGCATGAGCGACTGTTTAAAATGCTAATCATACGTGTTTGTGGTGTATAATATTTTTACTTCTTGTCGAAGGTGAAGGCATGTGTGAAGGCATGTGTGAGAAGTGTTATGATTTATGGGAGCGAGACATGGGTAATGAACGTAGAGCAGCAACGAAGGCTGGAAAGGGTGGAAATGCGAACGGTTTGGTGGATGTGTGGAGTATCGTTGAGAGAGAGGGAGACAAATGATGAATTGCGAAAGATGATGGGAATAGAGCCTGTGATTGATGCTGTGAAGAGAAACAGGTTGAGATGGTTTTGTCATGTGTTGAGGAAGGATGAAAGTGACTGGTTGAGAAGAGTGATGGAAATGAATGTAGAAGGAAGTAGAGGATGGGGAAGACCGAGAAAGACTTGGCTAAAGATGGTGGAAGAAGAAATGCGGGCAAGGGGGTTAACAAGGGGAGATGCAGAAAATAGGGCAAAATGGAGAAGATTGTCATGGGGACCACAAGGCTAACCCCCGCTCCAGCAGGGAAAATGGCCTTAAAATGCCTGTTGTTGTTGTTGTTGTTGTTGTTGTTGTGGAAGCCCGTTGCTACCACAGAAACGCCATTATAACTATAAGCTATTTATGCACGTTTTCACTGCAGGAAAAACGCCTTGGGGAAGTGGGACATTATTAGTATTAATATTGTTTTGTAATGACATTAATAATATGCGATTGTCATTAAATTTGTTATGAAAAGCGTCTTTGGAAAAACGCCACGATAAATCTTCTTCTTTGGAATAACGCCACGATAAAGCTAACTTAATACGGCTATACACCTCAACACGCAACCCATTGACGGCAATGACGGGGAAAACCCGCTCAGAGGAGAAAAGCCCCTTGGGGAGGGTGGCAAATGAATGCGCTACAACCTTCATTATTTAACTCTTGGTCATCCTGTCAAGTTTGGTTGAGATTGGATAAGTAAGGATGGAATGTATTGGCGTCAAAAATTCATCAGACAGACGGACAGACACAAATGGCGTATTTTAGTATGATAAGGAATTCGATTCAAACATTTTTGGCTGGTATACCACTTTACCTATGATGTCATCATTATCATGCTTTTGTTCCCCATTGGGAGTACTTGGCAATGTGCCAAGTTTCAAATTTTTCCATTCAGCAGTTTCCGAGAAATATATTGGTTCACGAGTTATCAAGTGACCACTATATTCGTCATGGGTGTGTGTCTGTCTGTCTGTCTGTCTGTCCGCAGCATAACTACCCGATGATATCATCCAATCTTGGTGAAACTTGGGTGGGAGGTTGATATCATGATCTAGTTGTGTCCTGCCGAGAGTGGGCGTATTGCGCCCATTGTGGGCAGAGCCACTCCCGAAAAAGATGTCTTTTTAGCGGGTAATCGAGTTCAAGCTACATCTTCTCCGAAGGGTTTGGTGGAATCTGACAGGGGTTTCGATATTTGGTTCGACCAATGTCATGTGTCTAGCCCCACGGAGCTCGATTTTTCATTTTCGCCCCAAGGTCAAGGTCACAAGGTCACAAAATTTAGAAAAGTCAATTTTTGATGGTTTTATTACATTGTTCGCTTCCTGATAGGGTGAAATGTCGTACATGATCTTATATTATCACATACATCATGAATTACAAGTTTTCCAACAAATTTCAGAATCTTCGACCTTTTACCTTTGAAGGTCACAAAGGTCAAAGTTTCAAAGTTGTCGGAATCGAACCGAATTTTCGGTATTGTGTAGCTAACTAACCTCATAACTGATTATACATTATTTCCTATCTCATTTCAAGGTCAGTAACCTTCGTTTTGACATTTCTGGGCCTGGCCTGTCCAGGCCTGTTTCGGTTATTGTCCATCCTTTGTCATTGAATACCGCTCGCTCATGAACCATCGTCGTCTCCTGACTTGTTTTTAATTATTTGCATTTAATCCAAGATGGCTACCATACCACGTGACTTATGACGTCGCAATTATCATAAAAACATTCTGCATCGGTATCACTCCTACCCTGAACGTTTTGTCTCAATCGGATATATGGTTGCTGAGAAAAACGATGTCTAGCCCGGACAGACGGACAACCTCAAAACATAGTGCCTCCGTCCACCTTCGGGAGCGGAGGCAAAAAAAGGTTTCCTCTCACTGCGACCTTGTCTTGTCCGACAATTTACCTTTGGGCTGTCTTGTCAGGGTTTCATTCCCGTCTCTACTATAAACGGTTGGATTGGTGCTTCACAGGCTCGATCGCAAAGTGATCCCTTGCAACGACATTAAGCTGGGCGTCCTGTCTGCTAACATTAGTTGGCGGGCGTTAAAGATCCCACGGTGTCCTTCGTGAGGAGTAGGCGAGCTATCACCGGCATCCTCCACAAATACCAAATTCCTGCACTAACAAGCAGAGCTGCACTGTCAGGTCCTCGGCCAATGATGCTACCCCGCAGGCATGTGCTGCATATGAATAAAGAAGAAGATTTCCAGCACCCTGAACAAATTACAAATTTCTGCCAAACTCCCCGCCATTCGAACGCCAAGCTTGGCTATCACGCTTGTTACTGTTGTCTACCACCTACCTCCAGTTCCAACTAGTGAATACTTCATTAACACTTGGAAACAATTCAGGATGTATTCCTGTAAATGTATTTTAAAAAGTGTGTGGAGGTGGGAGATTTCGGCCTGATACATGCAGCATGATATTTTATCATTAATAAGTGTTCTGTTTCGCAGAGGCCTTCTATTCTCCTCTTTGTGAAAATAACATCTCTGCAGAGAAGTGGATCGTGACAAAGGAAACGGATGAAGAACAGGTACGTAGTTGAACTCGGTATTGAGGTTTATTTACATCGTGATTTTCGGAATCCTTTATTCACCTGTTCATTACCTCCAGCACCAAAGGTGGATGGATGGAGGTTATGTTTTCACCCCTGTCTGTCTGTTTGTCTGTCCGTTTGTGAACAAAATATCTCAAAAAGTTGTGGACGGATTTGGACGAAACTTGGTGGACCGGTTGTATGTGTGACAAGGAAGAATCGATTCGATTTTGGTGAAGTTCCGGATCCGGACTAGCTCGTATAATTTTTGAAGTGATTCTTCACCATTAGGAGAAGGGGCCAAAACCGATATATAGCAGGGTATCTCAAAAAGTTGTGGATGGATTTGGACGAAACTTGGTGGACAGGTTGTGTTTGTGACGAGGAAGAATCGATTCGATTTTGATGAAGATCGGGATCCGAACTAGGTAGTAGAATTGTTAAAGTGATTCTTCATCATTGAGTGACATGGCCAACCAGGTGGAGGTATGCTCTCGACTGAGTGCCGTTCTAGTTGAACACTGCATTATATACTCTGCACTCGTGTTGATGCACAAAAACGTTAAGAGAACAATAGACCCCAAGGAAGGTTTGTGCCAAGATTTATGCTTTTGTCAGAAAGTGCACAATAATTTTACATCACTCACTTACTGGTGGTTACTGGTTACCGGTGGTTACCGGTGGTTACCGGTGGTTGCCGATTACTCACCGGTGGTTTCAGGGAAAATCACGTCAATTAATTTAACTCCTGCGTGGTCAAATATGAGGACGAGCGGCGAGAGAGGTTCAAAAAGAAACAAACATCGGGCGCGATATCTGAACGGTGTTTCCAACGACGTCTGCCTTTAGGTGTTTCCAACGACGTCCGCCATTAGGTGTTAAATTTTATACATTTCGGTTTTCGCATCAGGTGAGATTAGGTCGGGAACGGTCACAGATCTTCCAACTTTTCAATTGTTTTTATTTTCTGCCCCGCCCTATTTTTCCCTACTCCACCGGAAGATCTTGCGAACGATTCCGTCTCATCAGACAAAAGCCTTTGTTTTTCTTATTCTCGTGTCTCGTGTGTGTGTGTGTGTGTGTCATGAGATAAGACTTGAGACCAGTGAACGGTCGCAGATCTTCCAACTTTTCAATTGTTTTTATTTTTTGCCCCGCCCTATTTTTCCCTACTCCACCGGAAGATCTTGCGAACGATTCCATCTCATAAGGCAAAAGCCTATGTTTTTCTTATTCTCGTGTCCCATGTGCATGTGTGTGTGTGTCTCGTGTGTGTGTGTGCACGCATGTGTGTGAGTGTGTTGTTTCATGGTGCCGTGTACCACGTCAATGTGGGGTTCATGGCGCCGAGTGTTCTTCATTGGATAAATATCCAATCCCGAGGATCGAAGACCTCCATGCTCGTCTCACGGGAGGCAAGACTTTTACGAAACTCATCTCAAATCCGCCTATCTACAGCTCTGCCTGGACGAGAATTTGAGGTGAAATCTGCACATGTAATTTATCAGCGTGTCATGGACAGTTTGTTTGCCACCGAACGCAACGTCATTTGTTACCAGGATGATATTCTGGGTACTGGTCGTACGGACGTGGAACATCTACAAAACCTGGATAGAGTTCTGAAGAAGATTTCGGACTCCGGCCTACGTTTGCGTCGAGACAAGTGCAAGTTTATGGTGCCATCAGTCACGTACCTGGGTCATACGATTGATGCCGAGGGTCTACACTCGACAGATGAGAAAGTCCGAGCTATCAATGATGCTCCGGCTCCACGAGACGTAACTGAATTGAAGTCATACCTCGGTTTGCTTCAGTTCTATGGTCATTGCATCCCGAATGTGACCGACGTTTTGGGCCCCCTTTATCGGCTTTTGAGAAAAGAAGTCTCCTGGAGCTGGGGGTCCACAGAACAATCAGCATTCCAGACCTCTAAGGATCTGCTCAAATCGTCCAATGCTCTCGTTAATTTTGATCCAGAGAAGGATCTTGTGCTAACATGCGATGCCTGTTGGTATGGAGTGGGGAGTGTATTATCACACGTGATGCCTGATGGTACGGAAAGACCTGTTGCATTTGCATCCAGAACGTTGTCCCCTGCAGAGAAGAACTATTCCCAACTTGACAAGGAAGGATTGGGAATCGTTTTCGGCGTCAGCAAATTTCGCCAGGACCTTCTTGGACATCATTTCACGATTCGCACTGATCACAAGCCGCTGATCAGTCAGTGTGGTCCAACTAAGGTGACATCTGACACACTACTGCCCAGGATCATCCGCTGGTCCCTGTTTCTCGCTGCTTATGACTACACCATATGTTATAAGCCCGGTTCGTCTATCACAAATGCAGATGCCATGAGTCGGTTACCCCTTCCAGAATCAGTTGATGATTTGCCTACATCAGGATTCATTATCGCACTGATGGATCATCTGGAAGATTGTGCTGTTGATTCCGGCCAGATCCGCACTCATACTCGACGAGACCCCGTTCTGTCCAGAACTGTCCAGGCTGTACAGCTTGGGTGGCATTTGCTACCTAAGGGTGACCCAGCTTTTGCGGCTTTTAGAGCACATAAAAACGAACTCAGCGTGGAAAATGGTTGCCTACTCTGGGGATGTCGTGTCGTGATCCCGGAAAATCTGCGTTCCAGGGTCATGGATGAAATCCATGACTGTCACCCCGGGATTGTGAAGAAGAAGTCACTTGCCAGAAACTATGTGTGGTGGCCGAATCTTGATGCTGATATCGAACATCATGTTCGACATAGTTACCCCTGCCAGAGCACCCGGAATACACCTGCGAAAGCGCTACTGCATCCCTGGGAATGGCCCTGCGAACCGTGGCATCGCCTCCATCTCGATTATGCCGGGCCTTTTAACGGCAGCATGATTCTAATAATTATGGACGCGCACAGAAAATGGATTGATGCCTATGTGATGCATGGTACTACGTCAGCCATTGTCATCGAAAGACTCAGATGCTGTTTCGCCACTCATGGTCTGCCCAGGATGATCGTGAGTGATAACGGTTCGTGTTTTTCCAGGTCCGAGTTTGCCGAGTTCACACGTCGGAACGGCATCAAACATAAGTTTGTCAGCCCACATCTCCAGGCTTCAAATGGCTTGGCCGAACGATCCGTGGGAATCATCAAATCCGGATTGCAGAAACTTGGAAACAAAGCTTTCTCGTCTCCTGTTCAAATACTGCATCACGCCACAATCAACAACCGGTGCAGCTCCGTCTGAGTTATTGATGAAACGACACTTGAGATCGACACTTGACAATCTCAAACCGGACATATCAGCAAATGTTTATCAGAGCCAGCTTAATCAAAAGTTGCTGCACGATAAGTCGTCCAACAGTCGCTGTATCAACACAGGAGATCCAGTGTTTGCCCAAAATTTTGGTGCAGGTGCGACGTTGCTACCGGGGGACATCATCGAGAAGCCAGGTCCACTGTCCTGCGTGATTCGCCTGCAGGACGGCCGTGAAATTCGTCGACATCAGGACCACATAACCTACCATCACTGTCAGTCGATAGAGCCTGCAGCGTCGTCACAGTCAGAACAACAGTTCGACCCGCCACTGCTGGAGATCGTCATGGCCGCTCCAGCCGGCTCGGATGCCCCGAAAACCTCTGTGAATGCTACACCCTTCGTGGAGACCAAAGGAATCACCTCGGACTCTGTATCCACTGGTACACCGTGATGCTCAATGTGTGAGAGAAAAGCACCCGACCACAACCCGAGCACACCATAAAGGAGCACAACCCGAGCTTCTCCCTTTCGGTTTCGTATCAAACAGCAGGAGCGAGTTTCAAAAGTTTGCTACGAAAAATGCCACGGTAGCGGCAGAAAGGGCCATGTTATTAACCCAACATTTGTTGGTTATATAGAGTACAGTAGATCTTCGCTCAGTTCTGGAAGTAAACCTCACTTCATGGATGTCGGGATTCCTCCAAATTTCTTCATTTAGTGTTATAAAGAGCATGAGCGACTGTTTAAAATGCTAATCATACGTGTTTGTGGTGTATAATATTTTTACTTCTTGTCGAAGGTGAAGGCATGTGTGAAGGCATGTGTGAGAAGTGTTATGACTTATGGGAGCGAGACATGGGTAATGAACGTAGAGCAGCAACGAAGGCTGGAAAGGGTGGAAATGCAAACGGTTCGGTGGATGTGTGGAGTATCGTTGAGAGAGAGGGAGACAAATGATGAATTGCGAAAGATGATGGGAATAGAGCCTGTGATTGATGCTGTGAAGAGAAACAGGTTGAGATGGTTTTGTCATGTGTTGAGGAAGGATGAAAGTGACTGGTTGAGGAGAGTGATGGAAATGAATGTAGAAGGAAGTAGAGGATGGGGAAGACCGAGAAAGACTTGGCTAAAGATGGTGGAAGAAGAAATGCGGGCAAGGGGGTTAACAAGGGGAGATGCAGAAAATAGGGCAAAATGGAGAAGATTGTCATGGGGACCACAAGGCTAACCCCCGCTCTAGCAGGGAAAATGGCCTTAAAATGCCTGTTGTTGTTGTTGTTGTTGTTGTTGTTGTTGTGGAAGCCCGTTGCTACCACAGAAACGCCATTATAACTATAAGCTATTTATGCACGTTTTCACTGCAGGAAAAACGCCTTGGGGAAGTGGGACATTATTAGTATTAATATTGTTTTGTAATGACATTAATAATATGCGATTGTCATTAAATTTGTTATGAAAAGCGTCTTTGGAAAAACGCCACGATAAATCTTCTTCTTTGGAAAAACGCCACGATAAAGCTAACTTAATACGGCTATACACCTCAACACGCAACCCATTGACGGCAATGACGGGGAAAACCCGCTCAGGGGAGAAAAGCCCCTTGGGGAGGGTGGCAAATGAATGCGCTACAACCTTCATTATTTAACTCTTGGTCATCCTGTCAAGTTTGGTTGAGATTGGATAAGTAAGGATGGAATGTATTGGCGTCAAAAATTCATCAGACAGACGGACAGACACAAATGGCGTATTTTAGTATGATAAGGAATTCGATTCAAACATTTTTGGCTGGTATACCACTTTACCTATGATGTCATCATTATCATGCTTTTGTTCCCCATTGGGAGTACTTGGCAATGTGTCAAGTTTCAAATTTTTCCATTCAGCAGTTTCCGAGAAATATATTGGTTGACGAGTTATCAAGTGACCACTATATTCGTCATGGGTGTGTGTCTGTCTGTCTGTCTGTCTGTCCGCAGCATAACTACCCGATGATATCATCCAATCTTGGTGAAACTTGGGTGGGAGGTTGATATCATGATCTAGTTGTGTCCTGCCTAGAGTGGGCGTATTGCGCCCATTGTGGGCAGAGCCACTCCCGAAAAAGATGTCTTTTTAGCAGGTAATCGAGTTCAAGCTACATCTTCTCCGAAGGGTTTGGTGGAATCTGACAGGGGTTTCGATATTTGGTTCGACCAATGTCATGTGTCTAGCCCCACGGAGCTCGATTTTTCATTTTCGCCCCAAGGTCAAGGTCACAAGGTCACAAAATTTAGAAAAGTCAATTTTTGATGGTTTTATTACATTGTTCGCTTCCTGATAGGGTGAAATGTCGTACATGATCTTATATTATCACATACATCATGAATTACAAGTTTTCCAACAAATTTCAGAATCTTCGACCTTTTACCTTTGAAGGTCACAAAGGTCAAAGTTTCAAAGTTGTCGGAATCGAACCGAATTTTCGGTATTGTGTAGCTAACTAACCTCATAACTGATTATACATTATTTCCTATCTCATTTCAAGGTCAGTAACCTTCGTTTTGACATTTCTGGGCCTGGCCTGTCCGGGCCTGTTTCGGTTATTGTCCATCCTTTGTCATTGAATACCGCTCGCTCATGAACCATCGTCGTCTCCTGACTTGTTTTTAATTATTTGCGTTTAATCCAAGATGGCTACCATACCACGTGACTTATGACGTCGCAATTATCATAAAAACATTCTGCATCGGTGTCACTCCTACCCTGAACGTTTTGTCTCAATCGGATATATGGTTGCTGAGAAAAACGATGTCTAGCCCGGACAGACGGACAACCTCAAAACATAGTGCCTCCGTCCACCTTCGGGAGCGGAGGCAAAAAAAGATTTCCTCTCACTGCGACCTTGCCTTGTCCGACAATTTACCTTTGGGCTGTCTTGTCAGGGTTTCATTCCCGTCTCTACTATAAACGGTTGGATTGGTGCTTCACAGGCTCGATCGCAAAGTGATCCCTTGCAACGACATTAAGCTGGGCGTCCTGTCTGCTAACATTAGTTGGCGGGCGTTAAAGATCCCACGGTGTCCTTCGTGAGGAGTAGGCGAGCTATCACCGGCATCCTCCACAAATACCAAATTCCTGCACTAACCAGCAGAGCTGCACTGTCAGGTCCTCGGCCAATGATGCTACCCCGCAGGCATGTGCTGCATATGAATAAAGAAGAAGATTTCCAGCACCCTGAACAAATTACAAATTTCTGCCAAACTCCCCGCCATTCGAACGCCAAGCTTGGCTATCACGCTTGTTACTGTTGTCTACCACCTACCTCCAGTTCCAACTAGTGAATACTTCATTAACACTTGGAAACAATTCAGGATGTATTCCTGTAAATGTATTTTAAAAAGTGTGTGGAGGTGGGAGATTTCGGCCTGATACATGCAGCATGATATTTTATCATTAATAAGTGTTCTGTTTCGCAGAGGCCTTCTATTCTCCTCTTTGTGAAAATAACATCTCTGCAGAGAAGTGGATCGTGACAAAGGAAACGGGTGAAGAACAGGTACGTAGTTGAACTCGGTATTGAGGTTTATTTACATCGTGATTTTCTGAATCCTTTATTCACCTGTTCATTACCTCCAGCACCAAAGGTGGATGGATGGAGGTTATGTTTTCACCCCTGTCTGTCTGTTTGTCTGTCCGTTTGTGAACAAAATATCTCAAAAAGTTGTGGACGGATTTGGACGAAACTTGGTGGACCGGTTGTATGTGTGACAAGGAAGAATCGATTCGATTTTGGTGAAGTTCCGGATCCGGACTAGCTCGTATAATTTTTGAAGTGATTCTTCACCATTAGGAGAAGGGGCCAAAACCGATATATAGCAGGGTATCTCAAAAAGTTGTGGATGGATTTGGACGAAACTTGGTGGACAGGTTGTGTTTGTGACGAGGAAGAATCGATTCGATTTTGATGAAGATCGGGATCCGAACTAGGTAGTAGAATTGTTAAAGTGATTCTTCATCATTGAGTGACATGGCCAACCAGGTGGAGGTATGCTCTCGACTGAGTGCCGTTCTAGTTGAACACTGCATTATATACTCTGCACTCGTGTTGATGCACAAAAACGTTAAGAGAACAATAGACCCCAAGGAAGGTTTGTGCCAAGATTTATGCTTTTGTCAGAAAGTGCACAATAATTTTACATCACTCACTTACTGGTGGTTACTGGTTACCGGTGGTTACCGGTGGTTACCGGTGGTTGCCGATTACTCACCGGTGGTTTCAGGGAAAATCACGTCAATTAATTTAACTCCTGCGTGGTCAAATATGAGGACGAGCGGCGAGAGAGGTTCAAAAAGAAACAAACATCGGGCGCGATATCTGAACGGTGTTTCCAACGACGTCTGCCTTTAGGTGTTTCCAACGACGTCCGCCATTAGGTGTTAAATTTTATACATTTCGGTTTTCGCATCAGGTGAGATTAGGTCGGGAACGGTCACAGATCTTCCAACTTTTCAATTGTTTTTATTTTCTGACCCGCCCTATTTTTCCCTACTCCACCGGAAGATCTTGCGAACGATTCCGTCTCATCAGACAAAAGCCTTTGTTTTTCTTATTCTCGTGTCTCGTGTGTGTGTGTGTGTGTGTGTGTGTGTGTGTGTGTCATGAGATAAGACTTGAGACCAGTGAACGGTCGCAGATCTTCCAACTTTTCAATTGTTTTTATTTTTTTCCCCGCCCTATTTTTCCCTACTCCACCGGAAGATCTTGCGAACGATTCCATCTCATAAGGCAAAAGCCTATGTTTTTCTTATTCTCGTGTCCCATGTGCATGTGTGTGTGTGTCTCGTGTGTGTGTGTGTGCACGCATGTGTGTGAGTGTGTTGTTTCATGGTGCCGTGTACCACGTCAATGTGGGGTTCATGGCGCCGAGTGTTCTTCATTGGATAAATATCCAATCCCGAGGATCGAAGACCTCCATGCTCGTCTCACGAGAGGCAAGACTTTTACGAAACTCATCTCAAATCCGCCTATCTACAGCTCTGCCTGGACTAGAATTTGAGGTGAAATCTGCACATGTAATTTATCAGCGTGTCATGGACAGTTTGTTTGCCACCGAACGCAACGTCATTTGTTACCAGGATGATATTCTGGGTACTGGTCGTACGGACGTGGAACATCTACAAAACCTGGATAGAGTTCTGAAGAAGATTTCGGACTCCGGCCTACGTTTGCGTCGAGACAAGTGCAAGTTTATGGTGCCATCAGTCACGTACCTGGGTCATACGATTGATGCCGAGGGTCTACACTCGACAGATGAGAAAGTCCGAGCTATCAATGATGCTCCGGCTCCACGAGACGTAACTGAATTGAAGTCATACCTCGGTTTGCTTCAGTTCTATGGTCATTGCATCCCGAATGTGACCGACGTTTTGGGCCCCCTTTATCGGCTTTTGAGAAAAGAAGTCTCCTGGAGCTGGGGGTCCACAGAACAATCAGCATTCCAGACCTCTAAGGATCTGCTCAAATCGTCCAATGTTCTCGTTAATTTTGATCCAGAGAAGGATCTTGTGCTAACATGCGATGCCTGTTGGTATGGAGTGGGGAGTGTATTATCACACGTGATGCCTGATGGTACGGAAAGACCTGTTGCATTTGCATCCAGAACGTTGTCCCCTGCAGAGAAGAACTATTCCCAACTTGACAAGGAAGGATTGGGAATCGTTTTCGGCGTCAGCAAATTTCGCCAGGACCTTCTTGGACATCATTTCACGATTCGCACTGATCACAAGCCGCTGATCAGTCTGTTTGGTCCAACTAAGGTGACATCTGACACACTACCGCGCAGGATCATCCGCTGGTCCCTGTTTCTCGCTGCTTATGACTACACCATATGTTATAAGCCCTGTTCGTCTATCACAAATGCAGATGCCATGAGTCGGTTACCCCTTCCAGAATCAGTTGATGATTTGCCTACATCAGGATTCATTATCGCACTGATGGATCATCTGGAAGATTGTGCTGTTGATTCCGGCCAGATCCGCACTCATACTCGACGAGACCCCGTTCTGTCCAGAACTGTCCAGGCTGTACAGCTTGGGTGGCATTTGCTACCTGAGGGTGACCCAGCTTTTTTTTTTCTTTTTTTTTCTTTTTTTTTTTTTTTTTTTTTTTTTTTTTTATTATTATTTTATTTTATTTTATTTTATTTTATTTATTTTTTTTTTTTTTTTTTTTTTTTTTATTTTTTTTTGTATACAATATCGAGGCTCGTGAAAGAGCGAACATTAATCACATGAACACACAGAAAGACAAACCGACACATAAAACATATAACATAGGGAGCGGTAGACAAGATGGGGAGAGAGGGGGAAGGACACAAACACAACATTTGAGAGCAGGGACCGAGAGACATGGAGACATCGAGAGATCTGAGAGAGGGCGAGGGCTTTGGGGGGGGGGGCGTGGGAAGGGGGCAGTGGGAGAGGTATAAAACATATGGACACTGCCAGGACTTCCAGGAAAGAAGTTGGAATTTCAAACAAGGTGGATCTGGGGTGAATTAGCGGGGGTAGAAAAGATCAAGGTTTTGGATGGGGGAAGATAAGAGATGGTGGTGAACAGCTGTTTTAAAGACCTGGAGGGAGGAGTGGGATTGAAGGGAGTGAGGGAGTTTGTTCCAGAGGCGGGAGAAAAGAGGAATGAAAGAGTGAAGGTGAGCGGAGAGCCGAGATTTCGGCAGTTTAACCATCAGAGGGTTGCTGGCAGATCTTGTGCGACCTGTAGGAATATTTGGGGGACAGAGCACAGAGAGAGCTGGGGGAGCAAGGCCGGAGAGGAGTCGGTAGAAGACAGAAAGACCACCTACCTGCCTGCGGTGAGTGAGTGAAAGGCCCTCAGAGATAGCTTCATCGCGGGAGATTCCAATAATTCTGAAAGCTTTGGTTTCAACAGCGTGAAGCCGAGCTAGGTGTGAGGCAGGAGCACCGGCCCATAGGGGAGAACAGTATTCCATTGAGCTGCGGATGAAAGCCTTGTATGTGGTGAGGAGCTCAGGTGTGCCGAGGAAGGACTTCGCACGACGGAGGATGCCCAGTCGGCGACTGGCTTTGGAGGCCAGCTTGGAAATGTGGTTTTCCCAAGAAAGATCATGGCAGATAGTGAGACCCAAAATCTTGAGCGACAGAACTTCTTGGAGAGGATTGTTGAGAAAGTAGATGGGAGGGTTGTCCAGTCGATCTTTTCGGAGAGACACAGTAAGAGTGTGAGATTTGTCAGGATTGAAAGACATGTTCCACTTGTTTGACCAGTCTGTGATTTTGTCCAGGTCTTCAGAGAGTGAGGAGGCAGCAGACTGCCGATCTGAGGGAAGAGGAATGGAGTGGCAGAGAGTGGAGTCATCAGCAAAGAGATAGAGAGGATTTTCGAGAGAGTCAGAGAGATCATTGATGAAGACCAGAAAAAGCACGGGGCCCAGAACACTGCCTTGGGGAACTCCAGCCTGAACAGGAAGAGGAGATGAGAGAAACCCATTCAGGGCCACACGTTGACGACGACTAGAGAGGAAGTCCGCCAGCCATGCGTGGAGATTTCCATGGATACCAAAGGAGGAGAGTTTGGTGAGCAGAGCGGGGTGCCAGACCGTGTCGAAGGCACGTGATATGTCGAGGGAGACAGCTCTAATTTCCTGTTTGGCATTGAGGACCTCCATCCATTGTTGAGACAGCAGAAGCAGCATGTCCAGAGTAGAGTGACCTGGTCTGAAACCAAATTGATGATCAGAGATCAAGCCATTGGAGAAGAGGAAAGATTTCATATCAGAAGCAATGATGGATTCCATGACTTTGCTGATAATTGGGAGAAGGCTGATTGGTCTGTAGTTGCTAGGATCTGTTTTTGCACCTTTTTTGTGCAAAGCGGTGATGTTGGCTGATTTCCAAGCAGATGGCAGTTGACCTTGAGCAAAAGAGAGGGTGAAGAGAACAGAGAGAGGGTGAGATAGAGCAGCAGAGCAGGATTTTAGGACCCGTGGGCTGATGCCGTCGGGTCCAGTTGCAGAATCAGAGTCGAGGGTTGACAGAAACTTTTCCACCTTGTCAGGAGGAAAGGACACTGAGTCCAGGAGCAGCAGGGTACGACTGGGTATGGTGGGTACAGAGAGGGATGGGTTTGGGACACAAGATTTAGAGGCAAACACAGAGTTGAGGCATTCAGCTTTTTCACGTGCGGAGTCAGCTGTGTAGCCATTTGAGGTAAGGGAGGGGATGGAGGGGGAACAAACACCAGAAACGGATTTGACCAGACGCCACCAGGATTTGGAAGAGGGAGACAGATAAGAGAGTTCGGTCTTGAGAACGGAGAGATATTGTTTCCTGGCTCTCCTGAGGGTGGACACACACTTGTTTCGGGCTTTGTGAAAGGAAATGAGATTTCCTTCCGTTGGATTTGCTTTCCAGGAGACGAAGGCAAGTTGTTTCTGGGCAACAGCCTCACCACAAGATTCCATGTACCATGGACGGGAGGAAGGGTATGACAACTGAAGACGAGATGGGATAAATCTGTGCATGAGAGAGAGCAATTTACTTTGGAAGAATTCCCAGGATGAGTTGATGTCAGAGGTGGTAGAGATGGGAGACCAGTCCAGATGATTGATGGCTGCTTGAAGACCGTGCCAGTTGGCCTGAGTGAAATGCCAGACTCGTCGACGCTGAGCAGGCTCCCTGAGGATGGTCAGAGAGATGTCCACTTTAACAAGGACATGATCAGATGATCCGATCGGAGCAGCAGAAGAGCAGCAGACATTTTCAGGGAAGTTAGTCATAACCAAGTCCAGAAGAGAAGATGTTCCGTTGACTGAGATCCGGGTCGGGAAATTGACAGATTGTGTCAGTCCCAGTGAGTCGCAGAAGTCCTTTGCTGAGGAGCCATGGCTGGTGAGAGAGGTACCCACACCCAGCCAACTGGCATGATGACAGTTGAAATCACCACATATGAGGAAGAGATAGTTGGGATGAGTAGATAGAAGTTGGTCCATATCATCAGACAGCGAGATGTAGATGGAGTCATCACTGTTTGGTGGACGGTACAACACACATATGAACAAGAGGTGGGAGCGAAGGGGAAGCCGTAGCCAGAGGTATTCCTGGGGGTGAGGTGGAGAGAGTGCAGTGCAGGGCGAGTGAGGAAGAGAGTTTTTGATAAAGATAGCAACCCCGCCTCCAGGACGAGGCTCAGGTCTATCATACCGGAGGAGGGAGTAGCCCGGGAGAGATACTATGGAATCAGAGACATCATAAAGGAGGAAAGTTTCTGTTAAGCAGATCACGTCTGGTTTGACAGAAGCAACCTGTATGGAGAGATCAGTTAAGTTTGAACGAAGGCCCCGGATGTTTGAGGTCCATACCGTTAATGAAGAGGAAGGGGGAGCATCAGATACAGAACAGGGGGGAGGAGGGGTAGGGTAAGATGTGGAAGAGGTGGAAGAGGTAGGGAGAGCTGTTGAAGGTGTGTCAGAGATTTCAGAATAGCTCGGAGAAAGGGAAGGATGGGGCGGACAAAAGGTTTGATGGTGATTGGGTGAGCCACAATGAGGTGTTATTTGAGGAGGGGGAAGAGCGAGGCAGAAGGTTGGGGGAGATGGAGGTGAGAGTTTGAAGGGGGAAGAAGCGGGGAGGACGCTTTGAGGAGGGGGAGTGAGCGGGGGGAAATTGAGAAGCAATGAGGGTGGGGAGATTTGAAGGGGAGGGGTGAGGGGGGAGTTTGGGAGTGAAGGGACAAGGGGAGGGATTTGAAAGGGATGGGATATGGGGGAGATTTGGAGGGGAGGGGTGAGGCAGGAGTCTAGGAGGGGAGGGGCGAGGGGGCGTCTTGGCGGGGAGGGGTGAGGGAGTAGTTTAGGAGGGAGGGGGCAAGGGGGGAGATTTGAAAGGGATGGGTGATGGGGAAGATTTGGAGGGGAGGGGTGATGGGGAAGATTTGGAGGGGAGGGGTTATGGGGAAGATTTGGAGGGGAGGGGTGAGATTGGATTTTTGAAAGTGTATGATTTATGGGAAACGAACATTTATTGCAAAATGAGTTTCTTGTGACCTTCGAGTTAAAAATACGTTTAAGGATGCTGGATGGAGGATGGAGTGCAGGAGAGTTTAGGGAATGTAGAACAAAGGCACTATAGGAGATGGATATTTTTTTTGGGATGAATTGATTTGGTGAGCAAGTCGAAAGCAGCCTTTTAAAGAAGAAGAAGAAAAAGGTGTTATAAAATATGACGGAATACATAACTTGAGGGGAAAGTGTAAACATTGAAGGTTAATGAGTGAAAACTATCTGGGGAAATGGGGGAGAAACACGTGGTCAAAGAACGAACGAACGAATAAGAATGAATAAACGAATGAGAACAGAGAAGGAAATGTTTTTTTTTTTTTTTTTTTTTTTTTTTTGAGTTGAGATTTACACAAGGAAGTAGGCTATGGGTGAAAAGCCTGGGAATACAGAGAACGAAAGTTATTGGATCACAAACGACGGACCACTGAGAGAAAAACAAAGCCTCAAGGTTGTACAGTGCACACTGTACAAGGCCTTGCTCGCGACACGGCAAACAGACGATCAATTTATGAAAGATAAACACCGAGAAACAACCAAAGTTGCACACAATAACTTCACACACCGAAAGATAAATACAGTTTCGACAAAATACAATTGTGAACAGACTTAACTTCGAAAAACGTGGAGACCGTGTGGAGCTTCGAAAATCCCTGCCGCCGTCTCCAAGATCTCGCGAGATCTCGCGAGATTTGCGGCTTTTAGAGCACATAAAAACGAACTCAGCGTGGAAAATGGTTGCCTAATCTGGGGATGTCGTGTCGTGATCCCGGAAAATCTGCGTTCCAGGGTCATGGATGAAATCCATGACTGTCACCCCGGGATTGTGAAGAAGAAGTCACTTGCCAGAAACTATGTGTGGTGGCCGAATCTTGATGCTGATATCGAACATCATGTTCGACATAGTTACCCCTGCCAGAGCACCCGGAATACACCTGCAAAAGCGCTACTGCATCCCTGGGAATGGCCCTGCGAACCGTGGCATCACCTCCATCTCGATTATGCCGGGCCTTTTAACGGCAGCATGATTCTAATAATTATGGACGCGCACAGAAAATGGATTGATGCCTATGTGATGCATGGTACTACGTCAGCCATTGTCATCGAAAGACTCAGATGCTGTTTCGCCACTCATGGTCTGCCCAGGATGATCGTGAGTGATAACGGTTCGTGTTTTTCCAGGTCCGAGTTTGCCGAGTTCACACGTCGGAACGGCATCAAACATAAGTTTGTCAGCCCACATCTCCAGGCTTCAAATGGCTTGGCCGAACGATCCGTGGGAATCATCAAATCCGGATTGCAGAAACTTGGAAACAAAGCTTTCTCGTCTCCTGTTCAAATACTGCATCACGCCACAATCAACAACCGGTGCAGCTCCGTCTGAGTTATTGATGAAACGACACTTGAGATCGACACTTGACAATCTCAAACCGGACATATCAGCAAATGTTTATCAGAGCCAGCTTAATCAAAAGTTGCTGCACGATAAGTCGTCCAACAGTCGCTGTATCAACACAGGAGATCCAGTGTTTGCCCAAAATTTTGGTGCAGGTGCGACGTTGCTACCGGGGGACATCATCGAGAAGCCAGGTCCACTGTCCTGCGTGATTCGCCTGCAGGACGGCCGTGAAATTCGTCGACATCAGGACCACATAACCTACCGTCACTGTCAGTCGATAGAGCCTGCAGCGTCGTCACAGTCAGAACAACAGTTCGACCGGCCACTGCTGGAGATCGTCGTGGCCGCTCCAGCCGGCTCGGATGCCCCGAAAACCTCTGTGAATGCTACACCCTTCGTGGAGACCAAAGGAATCACCTCGGACTCTGTATCCACTGGTACACCGTGATGCTCAATGTGTGAGAGAAAAGCACCCGACCACAACCCGAGCACACCATAAAGGAGCACAACCCGAGCTTCTCCCTTTCGGTTTCGTATCAAACAGCAGGAGCGAGTTTCAAAAGTTTGCTATGAAAAATGCCACGGTAGCGGCAGAAAGGGCCATGTTATTAACCCAACATTTGTGGGTTATATAGAGTACAGTAGATCTTCGCTCAGTTCTGGAAGTAAACCTCACTTCAGGGATGTCGGGATTCCTCCAAATTTCTTCATTTAGTGTTATAAAGAGCATGAGCGACTGTTTAAAATGCTAATCATACGTGTTTGTGGTGTATAATATTTTTACTTCTTGTCGAAGGTGAAGGCATGTGTGAAGGCATGTGTGAGAAGTGTTATGATTTATGGGAGCGAGACATGGGTAATGAACGTAGAGCAGCAACGAAGGCTGGAAAGGGTGGAAATGCGAACGGTTCGGTGGATGTGTGGAGTATCGTTGAGAGAGAGGGAGACAAATGATGAATTGCGAAAGATGATGGGAATAGAGCCTGTGATTGATGCTGTGAAGAGAAACAGGTTGAGATGGTTTTGTCATGTGTTGAGGAAGGATGAAAGTGACTGGTTGAGAAGAGTGATGGAAATGAATGTAGAAGGAAGTAGAGGATGGGGAAGACCGAGAAAGACTTGGCTAAAGATGGTGGAAGAAGAAATGCGGGCAAGGGGGTTAACAAGGGGAGATGCAGAAAATAGGGCAAAATGGAGAAGATTGTCATGGGGACCACAAGGCTAACCCCCGCTCTAGCAGGGAAAATGGCCTTAAAATGCCTGTTGTTGTTGTTGTTGTTGTTGTTGTTGTTGTTGTTGTGGAAGCCCGTTGCTACCACAGAAACGCCATTATAACTATAAGCTATTTATGCACGTTTTCACTGCAGGAAAAACGCCTTGGGGAAGTGGGACATTATTAGTATTAATATTGTTTTGTAATGACATTAATAATATGCGATTGTCATTAAATTTGTTATGAAAAGCGTCTTTGGAAAAACGCCACGATAAATCTTCTTCTTTGGAAAAACGCCACGATAAAGCTAACTTAATACGGCTATACACCTCAACACGCAACCCATTGACGGCAATGACGGAGAAAACCCGCTCAGGGGAGAAAAGCCCCTTGGGGAGGGTGGCAAATGAATGCGCTACAACCTTCATTATTTAACTCTTGGTCATCCTGTCAAGTTGGGTTGAGATTGGATAAGTAAGGATGGAATGTATTGGCGTCAAAAATTCATCAGACAGACGGACAGACACAAATGGCGTATTTTAGTATGATAAGGAATTCGATTCAAACATTTTTGGCTGGTATACCACTTTACCTATGATGTCATCATTATCATGCTTTTGTTCCCCATTGGGAGTACCTGGCAATGTGCCAAGTTTCAAATTTTTCCATTCAGCAGTTTCCGAGAAATATATTGGTTCACGAGTTATCAAGTGACCACTATATTCGTCATGGGTGTGTGTCTGTCTGTCTGTCTGTCTGTCCGCAGCATAACTACCCGATGATATCATCCAATCTTGGTGAAACTTGGGTGGGAGGTTGATATCATGATCTAGTTGTGTCCTGCCTAGAGTGGGCGTATTGCGCCCATTGTGGGCAGAGCCACGCCCGAAAAAGATGTCTTTTTAGCAGGTAATCGAGTTCAAGCTACATCTTCTCCGAAGGGTTTGGTGGAATCTGACAGGGGTTTAGATATTTGGTTCGACCAATGTCATGTGTCTAGCCCCACGGAGCTCGATTTTTCATTTTCGCTGCAAGGTCAAGGTCACAAGGTCACAAAATTTAGAAAAGTCAATTTTTGATGGTTTTATTACATTGTTCGCTTCCTGATAGGGTGAAATGTCGTACATGATCTTATATTATCACATACATCATGAATTACAAGTTTTCCAACAAATTTCAGAATCTTCGACCTTTTACCTTTGAAGGTCACAAAGGTCAAAGTTTCAAAGTTGTCGGAATCGAACCGAATTTTCGGTATTGTGTAGCTAACTAACCTCATAACTGATTATACATTATTTCCTATCTCATTTCAAGGTCAGTAACCTTCGTTTTGACATTTCTGGGCCTGGCCTGTCCGGGCCTGTTTCGGTTATTGTCCATCCTTTGTCATTGAATACCGCTCGCTCATGAACCATCGTCGTCTCCTGACTTGTTTTTAATTATTTGCGTTTAATCCAAGATGGCTACCATACCACGTGACTTATGACGTCGCAATTATCATAAAAACATTCTGCATCGGTGTCACTCCTACCCTGAACGTTTTGTCTCAATCGGATATATGGTTGCTGAGAAAAACGATGTCTAGCCCGGACAGACGGACAACCTCAAAACATAGTGCCTCCGTCCACCTTCGGGAGCGGAGGCAAAAAAAGGTTTCCTCTCACTGCGACCTTGTCTAGTCCGACAATTTACCTTTGGGCTGTCTTGTCAGGGTTTCATTCCCGTCTCTACGATAAACGGTTGGATTGGTGCTTCACAGGCTCGATCGCAAAGTGATCCCTTGCAACGACATTAAGCTGGGCGTCCTGTCTGCTAACATTAGTTGGCGGGCGTTAAAGATCCCACGGTGTCCTTCGTGAGGAGTAGGCGAGCTATCACCGGCATCCTCCACAAATACCAAATTCCTGCACTAACCAGCAGAGCTGCACTGTCAGGTCCTCGGCCAATGATGCTACCCCGCAGGCATGTGCTGCATATGAATAAAGAAGAAGATTTCCAGCACCCTGAACAAATTACAAATTTCTGCCAAACTCCCCGCCATTCGAACGCCAAGCTTGGCTATCACGCTTGTTACTGTTGTCTACCACCTACCTCCAGTTCCAACTAGTGAATACTTCATTAACACTTGGAAACAATTCAGGATGTATTCCTGTAAATGTATTTTAAAAAGTGTGTGGAGGTGGGAGATTTCGGCCTGATACATGCAGCATGATATTTTATCATTAATAAGTGTTCTGTTTCGCAGAGGCCTTCTATTCTCCTCTTTGTGAAAATAGCATCTCTGCAGAGAAGTGGATCGTGACAAAGGAAACGGATGAAGAACAGGTACGTAGTTGAACTCGGTATTGAGGTTTATTTACATCGTGATTTTCTGAATCCTTTATTCACCTGTTCATTACCTCCAGCACCAAAGGTGGACGGATGGAGGTTATGTTTTCACCCCTGTCTGTCTGTTTGTCTGTCCGTTTGTGAACAAAATATCTCAAAAAGTTGTGGACGGATTTGGACGAAACTTGGTGGACCGGTTGTATGTGTGACAAGGAAGAATCGATTCGATTTTGGTGAAGTTCCGGATCCGGACTAGCTCGTATAATTTTTGAAGTGATTCTTCACCATTAGGAGAAGGGGCCAAAACCGATATATAGCAGGGTATCTCAAAAAGTTGTGGATGGATTTGGACGAAACTTGGTGGACAGGTTGTGTTTGTGACGAGGAAGAATCGATTCGATTTTGATGAAGATCGGGATCCGAACTAGGTAGTAGAATTGTTAAAGTGATTCTTCATCATTGAGTGACATGGCCAACCAGGTGGAGGTATGCTCTCGACTGAGTGCCGTTCTAGTTGAACACTGCATTATATACTCTGCACTCGTGTTGATGCACAAAAACGTTAAGAGAACAATAGACCCCAAGGAAGGTTTGTGCCAAGATTTATGCTTTTGTCAGAAAGTGCACAATAATTTTACATCACTCACTTACTGGTGGTTACTGGTTACCGGTGGTTACCGGTGGTTACCGGTGGTTGCCGATTACTCACCGGTGGTTTCAGGGAAAATCACGTCAATTAATTTAACTCCTGCGTGGTCAAATATGAGGACGAGCGGCGAGAGAGGTTCAAAAAGAAACAAACATCGGGCGCGATATCTGAACGGTGTTTCCAACGACGTCTGCCTTTAGGTGTTTCCAACGACGTCCGCCATTAGGTGTTAAATTTTATACATTTCGGTTTTCGCATCAGGTGAGATTAGGTCGGGAACGGTCACAGATCTTCCAACTTTTCAATTGTTTTTATTTTCTGCCCCGCCCTATTTTTCCCTACTCCACCGGAAGATCTTGCGAACGATTCCGTCTCATCAGACAAAAGCCTTTGTTTTTCTTATTCTCGTGTCTCGTGTGTGTGTGTGTGTGTGTCATGAGATAAGACTTGAGACCAGTGAACGGTCGCAGATCTTCCAACTTTTCAATTGTTTTTATTTTTTGCCCCGCCCTATTTTTCCCTACTCCACCGGAAGATCTTGCGAACGATTCCATCTCATAAGGCAAAAGCCTATGTTTTTCTTATTCTCGTGTCCCATGTGCATGTGTGTGTGTGTGTCTCGTGTGTGTGTGTGCACGCATGTGTGTGAGTGTGTTGTTTCATGGTGCCGTGTACCACGTCAATGTGGGGTTCACGGCGCCGAGTGTTCTTCATTGGATAAATATCCAATCCCGAGGATCGAAGACCTCCATGCTCGTCTCACGGGAGCCAAGACTTTTACGAAACTCATCTCAAATCCGCCTATCTACAGCTCTGCCTGGACGAGAATTTAAGGTGAAATCTGCACATGTAATTTATCAGCGTGTCATGGACAGTTTGTTTGCCACCGAACGCAACGTCATTTGTTACCAGGATGATATTCTGGGTACTGGTCGTACGGACGTGGAACATCTACAAAACCTGGATAGAGTTCTGAAGAAGATTTCGGACTCCGGCCTACGTTTGCGTCGAGACAAGTGCAAGTTTATGGTGCCATCAGTCACGTACCTGGGTCATACGATTGATGCCGAGGGTCTACACTCGACAGATGAGAAAGTCCGAGCTATCAATGATGCTCCGGCTCCACGAGACGTAACTGAATTGAAGTCATACCTCGGTTTGCTTCAGTTCTATGGTCATTGCATCCCGAATGTGACCGACGTTTTGGGCCCCCTTTATCGGCTTTTGAGAAAAGAAGTCTCCTGGAGCTGGGGGTCCACAGAACAATCAGCATTCCAGACCTCTAAGGATCTGCTCAAATCGTCCAATGTTCTCGTTAATTTTGATCTAGAGAAGGATCATGTGCTAACATGCGATGCCTGTTGGTATGGAGTGGGGAGTGTATTATCACACGTGATGCCTGATGGTACGGAAAGACCTGTTGCATTTGCATCCAGAACGTTGTCCCCTGCAGAGAAGAACTATTCCCAACTTGACAAGGAAGGATTGGGAATCGTTTTCGGCGTCAGCAAATTTCGCCAGGACCTTCTTGGACATCATTTCACGATTCGCACTGATCACAAGCCGCTGATCAGTCTGTTTGGTCCAACTAAGGTGACATCTGACACACTACCGCGCAGGATCATCCGCTGGTCCCTGTTTCTCGCTGCTTATGACTACACCATATGTTATAAGCCCTGTTCGTCTATCACAAATGCAGATGCCATGAGTCGGTTACCCCTTCCAGAATCAGTTGATGATTTGCCTACATCAGGATTCATTATCGCACTGATGGATCATCTGGAAGATTGTGCTGTTGATTCCGGCCAGATCCGCACTCATACTCGACGAGACCCCGTTCTGTCCAGAACTGTCCAGGCTGTACAGCTTGGGTGGCATTTGCTACCTGAGGGTGACCCAGCTTTTGCGGCTTTTAGAGCACATAAAAACGAACTCAGCGTGGAAAATGGTTGCCTACTCTGGGGATGTCGTGTCGTGATCCCGGAAAATCTGCGTTCCAGGGTCATGGATGAAATCCATGACTGTCACCCCGGGATTGTGAAGAAGAAGTCACTTGCCAGAAACTATGTGTGGTGGCCGAATCTTGATGCTGATATCGAACATCATGTTCGACATAGTTACCCCTGCCAGAGCACCCGGAATACACCTGCGAAAGCGCTACTGCATCCCTGGGAATGGCCCTGCGAACCGTGGCATCACCTCCATCTCGATTATGCCGGGCCTTTTAACGGCAGCATGATTCTAATAATTATGGACGCTGACAGAAAATGGATTGATGCCTATGTGATGCATGGTACTACGTCAGCCATTGTCATCGAAAGACTCAGATGCTGTTTCGCCACTCATGGTCTGCCCAGGATGATCGTGAGTGATAACGGTTCGTGTTTTTCCAGGTCCGAGTTTGCCGAGTTCACACGTCGGAACGGCATCAAACATAAGTTTGTCAGCCCACATCTCCAGGCTTCAAATGGCTTGGCCGAACGATCCGTGGGAATCATCAAATCCGGATTGCAGAAACTTGGAAACAAAGCTTTCTCGTCTCCTGTTCAAATACTGCATCACGCCACAATCGACAACCGGTGCAGCTCCGTCTGAGTTATTGATGAAACGACACTTGAGATCGACACTTGACAATCTCAAACCGGACATATCAGCAAATGTTTATCAGAGCCAGCTTAATCAAAAGTTGCTGCACGATAAGTCGTCCAACAGTCGCTGTATCAACACAGGAGATCCAGTGTTTGCCCAAAATTTTGGTGCAGGTGCGACGTTGCTACCGGGGGACATCATCGAGAAGCCAGGTCCACTGTCCTGCGTGATTCGCCTGCAGGACGGCCGTGAAATTCGTCGACATCAGGACCACATAACCTACCGTCACTGTCAGTCGATAGAGCCTGCAGCGTCGTCACAGTCAGAACAACAGTTCGACCCGCCACTGCTGGAGATCGTCGTGGCCGCTCCAGCCGGCTCGGATGCCCCGAAAACCTCTGTGAATGCTACACCCTTCGTGGAGACCAAAGGAATCACCTCGGACTCTGTATCCACTGGTACACCGTGATGCTCAATGTGTGAGAGAAAAGCACCCGACCACAACCCGAGCACACCATAAAGGAGCACAACCCGAGCTTCTCCCTTTCGGTTTCGTATCAAACAGCAGGAGCGAGTTTCAAAAGTTTGCTACAAAAAATGCCACGGTAGCGGCAGAAAGGGCCATGTTATTAACCCAACATTTGTGGGTTATATAGAGTACAGTAGATCTTCGCTCAGTTCTGGAAGTAAACCTCACTTCAGGGATGTCGGGATTCCTCCAAATTTCTTCATTTAGTGTTATAAAGAGCATGAGCGACTGTTTAAAATGCTAATCATACGTGTTTGTGGTGTATAATATTTTTACTTCTTGTCGAAGGTGAAGGCATGTGTGAAGGCATGTGTGAGAAGTGTTATGATTTATGGGAGCGAGACATGGGTAATGAACGTAGAGCAGCAACGAAGGCTGGAAAGGGTGGAAATGCGAACGGTTCGGTGGATGTGTGGAGTATCGTTGAGAGAGAGGGAGACAAATGATGAATTGCGAAAGATGATGGGAATAGAGCCTGTGATTGATGCTGTGAAGAGAAACAGGTTGAGATGGTTTTGTCATGTGTTGAGGAAGGATGAAAGTGACTGGTTGAGAAGAGTGATGGAAATGAATGTAGAAGGAAGTAGAGGACGGGGAAGACCGAGAAAGACTTGGCTAAAGATGGTGGAAGAAGAAATGCGGGCAAGGGGGTTAACAAGGGGAGATGCAGAAAATAGGGCAAAATGGAGAAGATTGTCATGGGGACCACAAGGCTAACCCCCGCTCTAGCAGGGAAAATGGCCTTAAAATGCCTGTTGTTGTTGTTGTTGTTGTTGTTGTTGTTGTTGTGGAAGCCCGTTGCTACCACAGAAACGCCATTATAACTATAAGCTATTTATGCACGTTTTCACTGCAGGAAAAACGCCTTGGGGAAGTGGGACATTATTAGTATTAATATTGTTTTGTAATGACATTAATAATACTAGGGCGTGCCCGCACGTACGTGCTTGCCCGTACGTGCGTGCAAAAAAACATGCGTGCAAACAACAATAACAAAAAAAAACTTTGAAACCACATGGCAGTAACGACCACAGAACCCCCCCTCTATTTACATGAAATGGTTTGGTCCATTCGCAAAGCCAAAGCGAACGGCTTGCACGTGGCAGTAACGACCACAGAACCCCCCCCCCCCTCTATTTACATGAAATGGTTTGGTCCATTCGCAAAGCCAAAGCGAACGGCTTGCGAGTACGGTGACCATACCTTGGGAACCACTTGTCCGATTAATTTCAAACCTTGAAAAGGCACATCCTCGGGTCCCCAGCAATATACCTGGCAAGTTTCAAGTATATCGGACCGGTAGTTGTCGAGAAACAGCGGTCGCAGACAAACACACACACAGACACACACACATACACACAGAGATTACTGGAATTATAGATAGATGCGATTGTCATTAAATTTGTTATGAAAAGCGTCTTTGGAAAAACGCCACGATAAATCTTCTTCTTTGGAAAAACGCCACGATAAAGCTAACTTAATACGGCTATACACCTCAACACGCAACCCATTGACGGCAATGACGGGGAAAACCCGCTCAGGGGAGAAAAGCCCCTTGGGGAGGGTGGCAAATGAATGCGCTACAACCTTCATTATTTAACTCTTGGTCATCCTGTCAAGTTTGGTTGAGATTGGATAAGTAAGGATGGAATGTATTGGCGTCAAAAATTCATCAGACAGACGGACAGACACAAATGGCGTATTTTAGTATGATAAGGAATTCGATTCAAACATTTTTGGCTGGTATACCACTTTACCTATGATGTCATCATTATCATGCTTTTGTTCCCCATTGGGAGTACTTGGCAATGTGCCAAGTTTCAAATTTTTCCATTCAGCAGTTTCCGAGAAATATATTGGTTCACGAGTTATCAAGTGACCACTATATTCGTCATGGGTGTGTGTCTGTCTGTCTGTCTGTCTGTCTGTCCGCAGCATAACTACCCGATGATATCATCCAATCTTGGTGAAACTTGGGTGGGAGGTTGATATCATGATCTAGTTGTGTCCTGCCTAGAGTGGGCGTATTGCGCCCATTGTGGGCAGAGCCACGCCCGAAAAAGATGTCTTTTTGGCAGGTAATCGAGTTCAAGCTACATCTTCTCCGAAGGGTTTGGTGGAATCTGACAGGGGTTTAGATATTTGGTTCGACCAATGTCATGTGTCTAGCCCCACGGAGCTCGATTTTTCATTTTCGCCGCAAGGTCAAGGTCACAAGGTCACAAAATTTAGAAAAGTCAATTTTTGATGGTTTTATTACATTGTTCGCTTCCTGATAGGGTGAAATGTCGTACATGATCTTATATTATCACATACATCATGAATTACAAGTTTTCCAACAAATTTCAGAATCTTCGACCTTTTACCTTTGAAGGTCACAAAGGTCAAAGTTTCAAAGTTGTCGGAATCGAACCGAATTTTCGGTATTGTGTAGCTAACTAACCTCATAACTGATTATACATTATTTCCTATCTCATTTCAAGGTCAGTAACCTTCGTTTTGACATTTCTGGGCCTGGCCTGTCCGGGCCTGTTTCGGTTATTGTCCATCCTTTGTCATTGAATACCGCTCGCTCATGAACCATCGTCGTCTCCTGATTTGTTTTTAATTATTTGCGTTTAATCCAAGATGGCTAACATACCACGTGACTTATGACGTCGCAATTATCATAAAAACATTCTGCATCGGTGTCACTCCTACCCTGAACGTTTTGTCTCAATCGGATATATGGTTGCTGAGAAAAACGATGTCTAGCCCGGACAGACGGACAACCTCAAAACATAGTGCCTCCGTCCACCTTCGGGAGCGGAGGCAAAAAAAGGTTTCCTCTCACTGCGACCTTGTCTTGTCCGACAATTTACCTTTGGGCTGTCTTGTCAGGGTTTCATTCCCGTCTCTACTATAAACGGTTGGATTGGTGCTTCACAGGCTCGATCGCAAAGTGATCCCTTGCAACGACATTAAGCTGGGCATCCTGTCTGCTAACATTAGTTGGCGGGCGTTAAAGATCCCACGGTGTCCTTCGTGAGGAGTAGGCGAGCTATCACCGGCATCCTCCACAAATACCAAATTCCTGCACTAACCAGCAGAGCTGCACTGTCAGGTCCTCGGCCAACGATGCTACCCCGCAGGCATGTGCTGCATATGAATAAAGAAGAAGATTTCCAGCACCCTGAACAAATTACAAATTTCTGCCAAACTCCCCGCCATTCGAACGCCAAGCTTGGCTATCACGCTTGTTACTGTTGTCTACCACCTACCTCCAGTTCCAACTAGTGAATACTTCATTAACACTTGGAAACAATTCAGGATGTATTCCTGTAAATGTATTTTAAAAAGTGTGTGGAGGTGGGAGATTTCGGCCTGATACATGCAGCATGATATTTTATCATTAATAAGTGTTCTGTTTCGCAGAGGCCTTCTATTCTCCTCTTTGTGAAAATAACATCTCTGCAGAGAAGTGGATCGTGACAAAGGAAACGGATGAAGAACAGGTACGTAGTTGAACTCGGTATTGAGGTTTATTTACATCGTGATTTTCTGAATCCTTTATTCACCTGTTCATTACCTCCAGCACCAAAGGTGGATGGATGGAGGTTATGTTTTCACCCCTGTCTGTCTGTTTGTCTGTCCGTTTGTGAACAAAATATCTCAAAAAGTTGTGGACGGATTTGGACGAAACTTGGTGGACCGGTTGTATGTGTGACAAGGAAGAATCGATTCGATTTTGGTGAAGTTCCGGATCCGGACTAGCTCGTATAATTTTTGAAGTGATTCTTCACCATTAGGAGAAGGGGCCAAAACCGATATATAGCAGGGTATCTCAAAAAGTTGTGGATGGATTTGGACGAAACTTGGTGGACAGGTTGTGTTTGTGACGAGGAAGAATCGATTCGATTTTGATGAAGATCGGGATCCGAACTAGGTAGTAGAATTGTTAAAGTGATTCTTCATCATTGAGTGACATGGCCAACCAGGTGGAGGTATGCTCTCGACTGAGTGCCGTTCTAGTTGAACACTGCATTATATACTCTGCACTCGTGTTGATGCACAAAAACGTTAAGAGAACAATAGACCCCAAGGAAGGTTTGTGCCAAGATTTATGCTTTTGTCAGAAAGTGCACAATAATTTTACATCACTCACTTACTGGTGGTTACTGGTTACCGGTGGTTACCGGTGGTTACCGGTGGTTGCCGATTACTCACCGGTGGTTTCAGGGAAAATCACGTCAATTAATTTAACTCCTGCGTGGTCAAATATGAGGACGAGCGGCGAGAGAGGTTCAAAAAGAAACAAACATCGGGCGCGATATCTGAACGGTGTTTCCAACGACGTCTGCCTTTAGGTGTTTCCAACGACGTCCGCCATTAGGTGTTAAATTTTATACATTTCGGTTTTCGCATCAGGTGAGATTAGGTCGGGAACGGTCACAGATCTTCCAACTTTTCAATTGTTTTTATTTTCTGCCCCGCCCTATTTTTCCCTACTCCACCGGAAGATCTTGCGAATGATTCCGTCTCATCAGACAAAAGCCTTTGTTTTTCTTATTCTCGTGTCTCGTGTGTGTGTGTGTGTGTGTGTGTGTGTCATGAGATAAGACTTGAGACCAGTGAACGGTCGCAGATCTTCCAACTTTTCAATTGTTTTTATTTTTTGCCCCGCCCTATTTTTCCCTACTCCACCGGAAGATCTTGCGAACGATTCCATCTCATAAGGCAAAAGCCTATGTTTTTCTTATTCTCGTGTCCCATGTGCATGTGTGTGTGTGTCACGTGTGTGTGTGTGCACGCATGTGTGTGAGTGTGTTGTTTCATGGTGCCGTGTACCACGTCAATGTGGGGTTCATGGCGCCGAGTGTTCTTCATTGGATAAATATCCAATCCCGAGGATCGAAGACCCCCATGCTCGTCTCACGGGAGGCAAGACTTTTACGAAACTCATCTCAAATCCGCCTATCTACAGCTCTGCCTGGACGAGAATTTGAGGTGAAATCTGCACATGTAATTTATCAGCGTGTCATGGACAGTTTGTTTGCCACCGAACGCAACGTCATTTGTTACCAGGATGATATTCTGGGTACTGGTCGTACGGACGTGGAACATCTACAAAACCTGGATAGAGTTCTGAAGAAGATTTCGGACTCCGGCCTACGTTTGCGTCGAGACAAGTGCAAGTTTATGGTGCCATCAGTCACGTACCTGGGTCATACGATTGATGCCGAGGGTCTACACTCGACAGATGAGAAAGTCCGAGCTATCAATGATGCTCCGGCTCCACGAGACGTAACTGAATTGAAGTCATACCTCGGTTTGCTTCAGTTCTATGGTCATTGCATCCCGAATGTGACCGACGTTTTGGGCCCCCTTTATCGGCTTTTGAGAAAAGAAGTCTCCTGGAGCTGGGGGTCCACAGAACAATCAGCATTCCAGACCTCTAAGGATCTGCTCAAATCGTCCAATGTTCTCGTTAATTTTGATCCAGAGAAGGATCTTGTGCTAACATGCGATGCATGTTGGTATGGAGTGGGGAGTGTATTATCACACGTGAGGCCTGATGGTACGGAAAGACCTGTTGCATTTGCATCCAGAACGTTGTCCCCCGCAGAGAAGAACTATTCCCAACTTGACAAGGAAGGATTGGGAATCGTTTTCGGCATCAGCAAATTTCGCCAGGACCTTCTTGGACATCATTTCACGATTCGCACTGATCACAAGCCGCTGATCAGTCAGTGTGGTCCAACTAAGGTGACATCTGACACACTACTGCCCAGGATCATCCGCTGGTCCTTGTTTCTCACTGCTTATGACTACACCATATGTTATAAGCCCGGTTCGTCTATCACAAATGCAGATGCCATGAGTCGGTTACCCCTTCCAGAATCAGTTGATGATTTGCCTACATCAGGATTCATTATCGCACTGATGGATCATCTGGAAGATTGTGCTGTTGATTCCGGCCAGATCTGCACTCATACTCGACGAGACCCCGTTCTGTCCAGAACTGTCCAGGCTGTACAGCTTGGGTGGCATTTGCTACCTGAGGGTGACCCAGCTTTTGCGGCTTTTAGAGCACATAAAAACGAACTCAGCGTGGAAAATGGTTGCCTACTCTGGGGATGTCGTGTCGTGATCCCGGAAAATCTGCGTTCCAGGGTCATGGATGAAATCCATGACTGTCACCCCGGGATTGTGAAGAAGAAGTCACTTGCCAGAAACTATGTGTGGTGGCCGAATCTTGATGCTGATATCGAACATCATGTTCGACATAGTTACCCCTGCCAGAGCACCCGGAATACACCTGCGAAAGCGCTACTGCATCCCTGGGAATGGCCCTGCGAACCGTGGCATCGCCTCCATCCCGATTATGCCGGGCCTTTTAACGGCAGCATGATTCTAATAATTATGGACGCGTACAGAAAATGGATTGATGCCGATGCGATGCATGGTACTACGTCAGCCATTGTCATCGAAAGACTCAGATGCTGTTTCGCCACTCATGGTCTGCCCAGGATGATCGTGAGTGATAACGGTTCGTGTTTTTCCAGGTCCGAGTTTGCCGAGTTCACACGTCGGAACGGCATCAAACATAAGTTTGTCAGCCCACATCTCCAGGCTTCAAATGGCTTGGCCGAACGATCCGTGGGAATCATCAAATCCGGATTGCAGAAACTTGGAAACAAAGCTTTCTCGTCTCCTGTTCAAATACTGCATCACGCCACAATCAACAACCAGTGCAGCTCCGTCTGAGTTATTGATGAAACGACACTTGAGATCGACACTTGACAATCTCAAACCGGACATATCAGCAAATGTTTATCAGAGCCAGCTTAATCAAAAGTTGCTGCACGATAAGTCGTCCAACAGTCGCTGTATCAACACAGGAGATCCAGTGTTTGCCCAAAATTTTGGTGCAGGTGCGACGTTGCTACCAGGGGACATCATCGAGAAGCCAGGTCCACTGTCCTGCGTGATTCGCCTGCAGGACGGCCGTGAAATTCGTCGACATCAGGACCACATAACCTACCGTCACTGTCAGTCGATAGAGCCTGCAGCGTCGTCACAGTCAGAACAACAGTTCGACCCGCCACTGCTGGAGATCGTCGTGGCCGCTCCAGCCGGCTCGGATGCCCCGAAAACCTCTGTGAATGCTACACCCTTCGTGGAGACCAAAGGAATCACCTCGGACTCTGTATCCACTGGTACACCGTGATGCTCAATGTGTGAGAGAAAAGCACCCGACCACAACCCGAGCACACCATAAAGGAGCACAACCCGAGCTTCTCCCTTTCGGTTTCGTATCAAACAGCAGGAGCGAGTTTCAAAAGTTTGCTACGAAAAATGCCACGGTAGCGGCAGAAAGGGCCATGTTATTAACCCAACATTTGTGGGTTATATAGAGTACAGTAGATCTTCGCTCAGTTCTGGAAGTAAACCTCACTTCAGGGATGTCGGGATTCCTCCAAATTTCTTCATTTAGTGTTATAAAGAGCATGAGCGACTGTTTAAAATGCTAATCATACGTGTTTGTGGTGTATAATATTTTTACTTCTTGTCGAAGGTGAAGGCATGTGTGAAGGCATGTGTGAGAAGTGTTATGATTTATGGGAGCGAGACATGGGTAATGAACGTAGAGCAGCAACGAAGGCTGGAAAGGGTGGAAATGCGAACGGTTCGGTGGATGTGTGGAGTATCGTTGAGAGAGAGGGAGACAAATGATGAATTGCGAAAGATGATGGGAATAGAGCCTGTGATTGATGCTGTGAAGAGAAACAGGTTGAGATGGTTTTGTCATGTGTTGAGGAAGGATGAAAGTGACTGGTTGAGAAGAGTGATGGAAATGAATGTAGAAGGAAGTAGAGGATGGGGAAGACCGAGAAAGACTTGGCTAAAGATGGTGGAAGAAGAAATGCGGGCAAGGGGGTTAACAAGGGGAGATGCAGAAAATAGGGCAAAATGGAGAAGATTGTCATGGGGACCACAAGGCTAACCCCCGCTCTAGCAGGGAAAATGGCCTTAAAATGCCTGTTGTTGTTGTTGTTGTTGTTGTTGTTGTGGAAGCCCGTTGCTACCACAGAAACGCCATTATAACTATAAGCTATTTATGCACGTTTTCACTGCAGGAAAAACGCCTTGGGGAAGTGGGACATTATTAGTATTAATATTGTTTTGTAATGACATTAATAATACTAGAGCGTGCCCGTACGTGGGTGCAAAAAAACATGCGTGCAAACAACAACAACAAAAAAAAACTTTGAAACCACGTGGCAGTAACGACCACAGAACCCCCCCCCCCCCCTCTATTTACATGAAATGGTTTGGTCCATTCGCAACGACCACAGAACCCCCCCCCCTCTATTTACATGAAATGGTTTGGTCCATTCGCAAAGCCAAAGCGAACGGCGAACGGCTAAATCGCCATAGCTCGGTAACTACTTGTCCGATTAATATGAAACCTTGAAAAGGCACATCCTCAGGTCCCCAGCAATATACCTGGCAAGTTTCAAGTATATCGGACCCGTGGTTGTCGAGAAACAGCGGTCACAGACACACATACACACATACACACACACATCACACAGAGATTACTGGAATTATAGATAGATGCGATTGTCATTAAATTTGTTATGAAAAGCGTCTTTGGAAAAACGCCACGATAAATCTTCTTCTTTGGAAAAACGCCACGATAAAGCTAACTTAATACGGCTATACACCTCAACACGCAACCCATTGACGGCAATGACGGGGAAAACCCGCTCAGGGGAGAAAAGCCCCTTGGGGAGGGTGGCAAATGAATGCGCTACAACCTTCATTATTTAACTCTTGGTCATCCTGTCAAGTTTGGTTGAGATTGGATAAGTAAGGATGGAATGTATTGGCGTCAAAAATTCATCAGACAGACGGACAGACACAAATGGCGTATTTTAGTATGATAAGGAATTCGATTCAAACATTTTTGGCTGGTATACCACTTTACCTATGATGTCATCATTATCATGCTTTTGTTCCCCATTGGGAGTACTTGGCAATGTGCCAAGTTTCAAATTTTTCCATTCAGCAGTTTCCGAGAAATATATTGGTTCACGAGTTATCAAGTGACCACTATATTCGTCATGGGTGTGTGTCTGTCTGTCTGTCTGTCTGTCCGCAGCATAACTACCCGATGATATCATCCAATCTTGGTGAAACTTGGGTGGGAGGTTGATATCATGATCTAGTTGTGTCCTGTCTAGAGTGGGCGTATTGCGCCCATTGTGGGCAGAGCCACGGCCGAAAAAGATGTCTTTTTAGCAGGTAATCGAGTTCAAGCTACATCTTCTCCGAAGGGTTTGGTGGAATCTGACAGGGGTTTAGATATTTGGTTCGACCAATGTCATGTGTCTAGCCCCACGGAGCTCGATTTTTCATTTTCGCCCCAAGGTCAAGGTCACAAGGTCACAAAATTTAGAAAAGTCAATTTTTGATGGTTTTATTACATTGTTCGCTTCCTGATAGGGTGAAATGTCGTACATGATCTTATATTATCACATACATCATGAATTACAAGTTTTCCAACAAATTTCAGAATCTTCGACCTTTTACCTTTGAAGGTCACAAAGGTCAAAGTTTCAAAGTTGTCGGAATCGAACCGAATTTTCGGTATTGTGTAGCTAACTAACCTCATAACTGATTATACATTATTTCCTATCTCATTTCAAGGTCAGTAACCTTCGTTTTGACATTTCTGGGCCTGGCCTGTCCGGGCCTGTTTCGGTTATTGTCCATCCTTTGTCATTGAATACCGCTCGCTCATGAACCATCGTCGTCTCCTGACTTGTTTTTAATTATTTGCGTTTAATCCAAGATGGCTACCATACCACGTGACTTATGACGTCGCAATTATCATAAAAACATTCTGCATCGGTGTCACTCCTACCCTGAACGTTTTGTCTCAATCGGATATATGGTTGCTGAGAAAAACGATGTCTAGCCCGGACAGACGGACAACCTCAAAACATAGTGCCTCCGTCCACCTTCGGGAGCGGAGGCAAAAAAAGGTTTCCTCTCACTGCGACCTTGTCTTGTCCGACAATTTACCTTTGGGCTGTCTTGTCAGAGTTTCATTCCCGTCTCTACTATAAACGGTTGGATTGGTGCTTCACAGGCTCGATCGCAAAGTGATCCCTTGCAACAACATTAATCTGGGCGTCCTGTCTGCTAACATTAGTTGGCGGGCGTTAAAGATCCCACGGTGTCCTTCGTGAGGAGTAGGCGAGCTATCACCGGCATCCTCCACAAATACCAAATGCCTGCACTAACAAGCAGAGCTGCACTGTCAGGTCCTCGGCCAATGATGCTACCCCGCAGGCATGTGCTGCATATGAATAAAGAAGAAGATTTCCAGCACCCTGAACAAATTACAAATTTCTGCCAAACTCCCCGCCATTCGAACGCCAAGCTTGGCTATCACGCTTGTTACTGTTGTCTACCACCTACCTCCAGTTCCAACTAGTGAATACTTCATTAACACTTGGAAACAATTCAGGATGTATTCCTGTAAATGTATTTTAAAAAGTGTGTGGAGGTGGGAGATTTCGGCCTGATACATGCAGCATGATATTTTATCATTAATAAGTGTTCTGTTTCGCAGAGGCCTCCTATTCTCCTCTTTGTGAAAATAACATCTCTGCAGAGAAGTGGATCGTGACAAAGGAAACGGATGAAGAACAGGTACGTAGTTGAACTCGGTATTGAGGTTTATTTACATCGTGATTTTCTGAATCCTTTATTCACCTGTTCAGTACCTCCAGCACCAAAGGTGGATAGATGGAGGTTATGTTTTCACCCCTGTCTGTCTGTTTGTCTGTCCGTTTGTGAACAAAATATCTCAAAAAGTTGTGGACGGATTTGGACGAAACTTGGTGGACCGGTTGTATGTGTGACAAGGAAGAATCGATTCGATTTTGGTGAAGTTCCGGATCCGGACCAGCTCGTATAATTTTTGAAGTGATTCTTCACCATTAGGAGAAGGGGCCAAAACCGATATATAGCAGGGTATCTCAAAAAGTTGTGGATGGATTTGGACGAAACTTGGTGGACAGGTTGTGTTTGTGACGAGGAAGAATCGATTCGATTTTGATGAAGATCGGGATCCGAACTAGGTAGTAGAATTGTTAAAGTGATTCTTCATCATTGCGTGACATGGCCAACCAGGTGGAGGTATGCTCTCGACTGAGTGCCGTTCTAGTTGAACACTGCATTATATACTCTGCACTCGTGTTGATGCACAAAAACGTTAAGAGAACAATAGACCCCAAGGAAGGTTTGTGCCAAGATTTATGCTTTTGTCAGAAAGTGCACAATAATTTTACATCACTCACTTACTGGTGGTTACTGGTTACCGGTGGTTACCGGTGGTTACCGGTGGTTGCCGATTACTCACCGGTGGTTTCAGGGAAAATCACGTCAATTAATTTAACTCCTGCGTGGTCAAATATGAGGACGAGCGGCGAGAGAGGTTCAAAAAGAAACAAACATCGGGCGCGATATCTGAACGGTGTTTCCAACGACGTCTGCCTTTAGGTGTTTCCAACGACGTCCGCCATTAGGTGTTAAATTTTATACATTTCGGTTTTCGCATCAGGTGAGATTAGGTCGGGAACGGTCACAGATCTTCCAACTTTTCAATTGTTTTTATTTTCTGCCCCGCCCTATTTTTCCCTACTCCACCGGAAGATCTTGCGAACGATTCCGTCTCATCAGACAAAAGCCTTTGTTTTTCTTATTCTCGTGTCTCGTGTGTGTGTGTGTGTGTGTGTCATGAGATAAGACTTGAGACCAGTGAACGGTCGCAGATCTTCCAACTTTTCAATTGTTTTTATTTTTTGCCCCGCCCTATTTTTCCCTACTCCACCGGAAGATCTTGCGAACGATTCCATCTCATAAGGCAAAAGCCTATGTTTTTCTTATTCTCGTGTCCCATGTGCATGTGTGTGTGTGTGTCTCGTGTGTGTGTGTGCACGCATGTGTGTGAGTGTGTTGTTTCATGGTGCCGTGTACCACGTCAATGTGGGGTTCATGGCGCCGAGTGTTCTTCATTGGATAAATATCCAATCCCGAGGATCGAAGACCTCCATGCTCGTCTCACGGGAGGCAAGACTTTTACGAAACTCATCTCAAATCCGCCTATCTACAGCTCTGCCTGGACGAGAATTTGAGGTGAAATCTGCACATGTAATTTATCAGCGTGTCATGGACAGTTTGTTTGCCACCGAACGCAACGTCATTTGTTACCAGGATGATATTCTGGGTACTGGTCGTACGGACGTGGAACATCTACAAAACCTGGATAGAGTTCTGAAGAAGATTTCGGACTCCGGCCTACGTTTGCGTCGAGACAAGTGCAAGTTTATGGTGCCATCAGTCACGTACCTGGGTCATACGATTGATGCCGAGGGTCAACACTCGACAGATGAGAAAGTCCGAGCTATCAATGATGCTCCGGCTCCACGAGACGTAACTGAATTGAAGTCATACCTCGGTTTGCTTCAGTTCTATGGTCATTGCATCCCGAATGTGACCGACGTTTTGGGCCCCCTTTATCGGCTTTTGAGAAAAGAAGTCTCCTGGAGCTGGGGGTCCACAGAACAATCAGCATTCCAGACCTCTAAGGATCTGCTCAAATCGTCCAATGTTCTCGTTAATTTTGATCCAGAGAAGGATCTTGTGCTAACATGCGATGCCTGTTGGTATGGAGTGGGGAGTGTATTATCACACGTGATGCCTGATGGTACGGAAAGACCTGTTGCATTTGCATCCAGAACGTTGTCCCCTGCAGAGAAGAACTATTCCCAACTTGACAAGGAAGGATTGGGAATCGTTTTCGGCGTCAGCAAATTTCGCCAGGACCTTCTTGGACATCATTTCACGATTCGCACTGATCACAAGCCGCTGATCAGTCTGTTTGGTCCATCTAAGGTGACATCTGACACACTACCGCGCAGGATCATCCGCTGGTCCCTGTTTCTCGCTGCTTATGACTACACCATATGTTATAAGCCCTGTTCGTCTATCACAAATGCAGATGCCATGAGTCGGTTACCCCTTCCAGAATCAGTTGATGATTTGCCTACATCAGGATTCATTATCGCACTGATGGATCATCTGGAAGATTGTGCTGTTGATTCCGGCCAGATCCGCACTCATACTCGACGAGACCCCGTTCTGTCCAGAACTGTCCAGGCTGTACAGCTTGGGTGGCATTTGCTACCTGAGGGTGACCCAGCTTTTGCGGCTTTTAGAGCACATAAAAACGAACTCAGCGTGGAAAATGGTTGCCTACTCTGGGGATGTCGTGTCGTGATCCCGGAAAATCTGCGTTCCAGGGTCATGGATGAAATCCATGACTGTCACCCCGGGATTGTGAAGAAGAAGTCACTTGCCAGAAACTATGTGTGGTGGCCGAATCTTGATGCTGATATCGAACATCATGTTCGACATAGTTACCCCTGCCAGAGCACCCGGAATACACCTGCGAAAGCGCTACTGCATCCCTGGGAATGGCCCTGCGAACCGTGGCATCGCCTCCATCTCGATTATGCCGGGCCTTTTAACGGCAGCATGATTCTAATAATTATGGACGCGCACAGGAAATGGATTGATGCCTATGTGATGCATGGTACTACGTCAGCCATTGTCATCGAAAGACTCAGATGCTGTTTCGCCACTCATGGTCTGCCCAGGATGATCGTGAGTGATAACGGTTCGTGTTTTTCCAGGTCCGAGTTTGCCGAGTTCACACGTCGGAACGGCATCAAACATAAGTTTGTCAGCCCACATCTCCAGGCTTCAAATGGCTTGGCCGAACGATCCGTGGGAATCATCAAATCCGGATTGCAGAAACTTGGAAACAAAGCTTTCTCGTCTCCTGTTCAAATACTGCATCACGCCACAATCAACAACCGGTGCAGCTCCGTCTGAGTTATTGATGAAACGACACTTGAGATCGACACTTGACAATCTCAAACCGGACATATCAGCAAATGTTTATCAGAGCCAGCTTAATCAAAAGTTGCTGCACGATAAGTCGTCCAACAGTCGCTGTATCAACACAGGAGATCCAGTGTTTGCCCAAAAGTTTGGTGCAGGTGCGACGTTGCTACCGGGGGACATCATCGAGAAGCCAGGTCCACTGTCCTGCGTGATTCGCCTGCAGGACGGCCGTGAAATTCGTCGACATCAGGACCACATAACCTACCGTCACTGTCAGTCGATAGAGCCTGCAGCGTCGTCACAGTCAGAACAACAGTTCGACCCGCCACTGCTGGAGATCGTCGTGGCCGCTCCAGCCGGCTCGGATGCCCCGAAAACCTCTGTGAATGCTACACCCTTCGTGGAGACCAAAGGAATCACCTCGGACTCTGTATCCACTGGTACACCGTGATGCTCAATGTGTGAGAGAAAAGCACCCGACCACAACCCGAGCACACCATAAAGGAGCACAACCCGAGCTTCTCCCTTTCGGTTTCGTATCAAACAGCAGGAGCGAGTTTCAAAAGTTTGCTACAAAAAATGCCACGGTAGCGGCAGAAAGGGCCATGTTATTAACCCAACATTTGTGGGTTATATAGAGTACAGTAGATCTTCGCTCAGTTCTGGAAGTAAACCTCACTTCAGGGATGTCGGGATTCCTCCAAATTTCTTCATTTAGTGTTATAAAGAGCATGAGCGACTGTTTAAAATGCTAATCATACGTATTTGTGGTGTATAATATTTTTACTTCTTGTCGAAGGTGAAGGCATGTGTGAAGGCATGTGTGAGAAGTGTTATGATTTATGGGAGCGAGACATGGGTAATGAACGTAGAGCAGCAACGAAGGCTGGAAAGGGTGGAAACGCGAACGGTTCGGTGGATGTGTGGAGTATCGTTGAGAGAGAGGGAGACAAATGATGAATTGTGAAAGATGATGGGAATAGAGCCTGTGATTGATGCTGTGAAGAGAAACAGGTTGAGATGGTTTTGTCATGTGTTGAGGAAGGATGAAAGTGACTGGTTGAGAAGAGTGATGGAAATGAATGTAGAAGGAAGTAGAGGATGGGGAAGACCGAGAAAGAGTTGGCTAAAGATGGTGGAAGAAGAAATGCGGGCAAGGGGGTTAACAAGGGGAGATGCAGGAAATAGGGCAAAATGGAGAAGATTGTCATGGGGACCACAAGGCTAACCCCCGCTCTAGCAGGGAAAATGGCCTTAAAATGCCTGTTGTGGTTGTTGTTGTTGTTGTTGTTGTGGAAGCCCGTTGCTACCACAGAAACGCCATTATAACTATAAGCTATTTATGCACGTTTTCACTGCAGGAAAAACGCCTTGGGGAAGTGGGACATTATTAGTATTAATATTGTTTTGTAATGACATTAATAATATGCGATTGTCATTAAATTTGTTATGAAAAGCGTCTTTGGAAAAACGCCACGATAAATCTTCTTCTTTGGAAAAACGCCACGATAAAGCTAACTTAATACGGCTATACACCTCAACACGCAACCCATTGACGGCAATGACGGGGAAAACCCGCTCAGGGGAGAAAAGCCCCTTGGGGAGGGTGGCAAATGAATGTGCTACAACCTTCATTATTTAACTCTTGGTCATCCTGTCAAGTTTGGTTGAGATTGGATAAGTAAGGATGGAATGTATTGGCGTCAAAAATTCATCAGACAGACGGACAGACACAAATGGCGTATTTTAGTATGATAAGGAATTCGATTCAAACATTTTTGGCTGGTATACCACTTTACCTATGATGTCATCATTATCATGCTTTTGTTCCCCATTGGGAGTACTTGGCAATGTGCCAAGTTTCAAATTTTTCCATTCAGCAGTTTCCGAGAAATATATTGGTTCACGAGTTATCAAGTGACCACTATATTCGTCATGGGTGTGTGTCTGTCTGTCTGTCTGTCTGTCCGCAGCATAACTACCCGATGATATCATCCAATCTTGGTGAAACTTGGGTGGGAGGTTGATATCATGATCTAGTTGTGTCCTGCCTAGAGTGGGCGTATTGCGCCCATTGTGGGCAGAGCCACGGCCGAAAAAGATGTCTTTTTAGCAGGTAATCGAGTTCAAGCTACATCTTCTCCGAAGGGTTTGGTGGAATCTGACAGGGGTTTAGATATTTGGTTCGACCAATGTCATGTGTCTAGCCCCACGGAGCTCGATTTTTCATTTTCGCCGCAAGGTCAAGGTCACAAGGTCACAAAATTTAGAAAAGTCAATTTTTGATGGTTTTATTACATTGTTCGCTTCCTGATAGGGTGAAATGTCGTACATGATCTTATATTATCACATACATCATGAATTACAAGTTTTCCAACAAATTTCAGAATCTTCGACCTTTTACCTTTGAAGGTCACAAAGGTCAAAGTTTCAAAGTTGTCGGAATCGAACCGAATTTTCGGTATTGTGTAGCTAACTAACCTCATAACTGATTATACATTATTTCCTATCTCATTTCAAGGTCAGTAACCTTCGTTTTGACATTTCTGGGCCTGGCCTGTCCGGGCCTGTTTCGGTTATTGTCCATCCTTTGTCATTGAATACCGCTCGCTCATGAACCATCGTCGTCTCCTGACTTGTTTTTAATTATTTGCGTTTAATCCAAGATGGCTACCATACCACGTGACTTATGACGTCGCAATTATCATAAAAACATTCTGCATCGGTGTCACTCCTACCCTGAACGTTTTGTCTCAATCGGATATATGGTTGCTGAGAAAAACGATGTCTAGCCCGGACAGACGGACAACCTCAAAACATAGTGCCTCCGTCCACCTTCGGGAGCGGAGGCAAAAAAAGGTTTCCTCTCACTGCGACCTTGTCTTGTCCGACAATTTACCTTTGGGCTGTCTTGTCAGGGTTTCATTCCCGTCTCTACTATAAACGGTTGGATTGGTGCTTCACAGGCTCGATCGCAAAGTGATCCCTTGCAACGACATTAAGCTGGGCGTCCTGTCTGCTAACATTAGTTGGCGGGCGTTAAAGATCCCACGGTGTCCTTCGTGAGGAGTAGGCGAGCTATCACCGGCATCCTCCACAAATACCAAATTCCTGCACTAACCAGCAGAGCTGCACTGTCAGGTCCTCGGCCAATGATGCTACCCCGCAGGCATGTGCTGCATATGAATAAAGAAGAAGATTTCCAGCACCCTGAACAAATTACAAATTTCTGCCAAACTCCCCGCCATTCGAACGCCAAGCTTGGCTATCACGCTTGTTACTGTTGTCTACCACCTACCTCCAGTTCCAACTAGTGAATACTTCATTAACACTTGGAAACAATTCAGGATGTATTCCTGTAAATGTATTTTAAAAAGTGTGTGGAGGTGGGAGATTTCGGCCTGATACATGCAGCATGATATTTTATCATTAATAAGTGTTCTGTTTCGCAGAGGCCTTCTATTCTCCTCTTTGTGAAAATAACATCTCTGCAGAGAAGTGGATCGTGACAAAGGAAACGGATGAAGAACAGGTACGTAGTTGAACTCGGTATTGAGGTTTATTTACATCGTGATTTTCTGAATCCTTTTTTCACCTGTTCAGTACCTCCAGCACCAAAGGTGGATGGATGGAGGTTATGTTTTCACCCCTGTCTGTCTGTTTGTCTGTCCGTTTGTGAACAAAATATCTCAAAAAGTTGTGGACGGATTTGGACGAAACTTGGTGGACCGGTTGTATGTGTGACAAGGAAGAATGGATTCGATTTTGGTGAAGTTCCGGATCCGGACTAGCTCGTATAATTTTTGAAGTGATTCTTCACCATTAGGAGAAGGGGCCAAAACCGATATATAGCAGGGTATCTCAAAAAGTTGTGGATGGATTTGGACGAAACTTGGTGGACAGGTTGTGTTTGTGACGAGGAAGAATCGATTCGATTTTGATGAAGATCGGGATCCGAACTAGGTAGTAGAATTGTTAAAGTGATTCTTCATCATTGAGTGACATGGCCAACCAGGTGGAGGTATGCTCTCGACTGAGTGCCGTTCTAGTTGAACACTGCATTATATACTCTGCACTCGTGTTGATGCACAAAAACGTTAAGAGAACAATAGACCCCAAGGAAGGTTTGTGCCAAGATTTATGCTTTTGTCAGAAAGTGCACAATAATTTTACATCACTCACTTACTGGTGGTTACTGGTTACCGGTGGTTGCCGATTACTCACCGGTGGTTTCAGGGAAAATCACGTCAATTAATTTAACTCCTGCGTGGTCAAATATGAGGACGAGCGGCGAGAAAGGTTCAAAAAGAAACAAACATCGGGCGCGATATCTGAACGGTGTTTCCAACGACGTCTGCCTTTAGGTGTTTCCAACGACGTCCGCCATTAGGTGTTAAATTTAATACATTTCGGTTTTCGCATCAGGTGAGAATGTGAGATTAGATCGGGAACGGTCACAGATCTTCCAACTTTTCAATTGTTTTTATTTTCTGCCCCGCCCTATTTTTCCCTACTCCACCGGAAGATCTTGCGAACGATTCCGTCTCATCAGACAAAAGCCTTTGTTTTTCTTATTCTCGTGTCTCGTGTGTGTGTGTGTGTGTGTGTGTGTGTGTGTGTGTGTGTGTGTGTGTGTGTGTGTGTGTGTGTGTCATGAGATAAGACTTGAGACCAGTGAACGGTCGCAGATCTTCCAACTTTTCAATTGTTTTTATTTTTTGCCCCGCCCTATTTTTCCCTACTCCACCGGAAGATCTTGCGAACGATTCCATCTCATAAGGGAAAAGCCTATGTTTTTCTTATTCTCGTGTCCCATGTGCATGTGTGTGTGTGTCTCGTGTGTGTGTGTGTGCACGCATGTGTGTGAGTGTGTTGTTTCATGGTGCCGTGTACCACGTCAATGTGGGGTTCATGGCGCCGAGTGTTCTTCATTGGATAAATATCCAATCCCGAGGATCGAAGACCTCCATGCTCGTCTCACGGGAGGCAAGACTTTTACGAAACTCATCTCAAATCCGCCTATCTACAGCTCTGCCTGGACGAGAATTTGAGGTGAAATCTGCACATGTAATTTATCAGCGTGTCATGGACAGTTTGTTTGCCACCGAACGCAACGTCATTTGTTACCAGGATGATATTCTGGGTACTGGTCGTATGGACGTGGAACATCTACAAAACCTGGATAGAGTTCTGAAGAAGATTTCGGTCTCCGGCCTACGTTTGCGTCGAGACAAGTGCAAGTTTATGGTGCCATCAGTCACGTACCTGGGTCATACGATTGATGCCGAGGGTCTACACTCGACAGATGAGAAAGTCCGAGCTATCAATGATGCTCCGGCTCCACGAGATGTAACTGAATTGAAGTCATACCTCGGTTTGCTTCAGTTCTATGGTCATTGCATCCCGAATGTGATCGACGTTTTGGGCCCCCTTTATCGGCTTTTGAGAAAAGAAGTCTCCTGGAGCTGGGGGTCCACAGAACAATCAGCATTCCAGACCTCTAAGGATCTGCTCAAATCGTCCAATGTTCTCGTTAATTTTGATCCAGAGAAGGATATTGTGCTAACATGCGATGCCTGTTGGTATGGAGTGGGGAGTGTATTATCACACGTGATGCCTGATGGTACGGAAAGACCTGTTGCATTTGCATCCAGAACGTTGTCCCCTGCAGAGAAGAACTATTCCCAACTTGACAAAGAAGGATTGGGAATCGTTTTCGGCGTCAGCAAATTTCGCCAGGACCTTCTTGGACATCATTTCACGATTCGCACTGATCACAAGCCGCTGATCAGTCTGTTTGGTCCAACTAAGGTGACATCTGACACACTACCGCGCAGGATCATCCGCTGGTCCCTGTTTCTCGCTGCTTATGACTACACCATATGTTATAAGCCCTGTTCGTCTGTCACAAATGCAGATGCCATGAGTCGGTTACCCCTTCCAGAATCCGTTGATGATTTGCCTACACCAGGATCCATTATCGCACTGATGGATCATCTGGAAGATTGTGCTGTTGATTCCGGCCAGATCCGCACTCATACTCGACGAGACCCCGTTCTGTCCAGAACTGTCCAGGCTATACAGCTTGGGTGGCATTTGCTACCTGAGGGTGACCCAGCTTTTGCGGCTTTTAGAGCACATAAAAACGAACTCAGCGTGGAAAATGGTTGCCTACTCTGGGGATGCCGTGTCATGATCCCGGAAAATCTGCGTTCCAGGGTCATGGATGAAATCCATGACTGTCACCCCGGGATTGTGAAGAAGTCACTTGCCAGAAACTATGTGTGGTGGCCGAATCTTGATGCTGATATCGAACATCATGTTCGACATAGTTACCCCTGCCAGAGCACCCGGAATACACCTGCGAAAGCGCTACTGCATCCCTGGGAATGGCCCTGCGAACCGTGGCATCGCCTCCATCCCGATTATGCCGGGCCTTTTAACGGCAGCATGATTCTAATAATTATGGACGCGCACAGAAAATGGATTGATGCCTATGTGATGCATGGTACTACGTCAGCCATTGTCATCGAAAGACTCAGATGCTGTTTCGCCACTCATGGTCTGCCCAGGATGATCGTGAGTGATAACGGTTCGTGTTTTTCCAGGTCCGAGTTTGCCGAGTTCACACGTCGGAACGGCATCAAACATAAGTTTGTCAGCCCACATCACCAGGCTTCAAATGGCTTGGCCGAACGATCCGTGGGAATCATCAAATCCGGATTGCAGAAACTTGGAAACAAAGCTTTCTCGTCTCCTGTTCAAATACCGCATCACGCCACAATCAACAACCGGTGCAGCTCCGTCTGAGTTATTGATGAAACGACACTTGAGATCGACACTTGACAATCTCAAACCGGACATATCAGCAAATGTTTATCAGAGCCAGCTTAATCAAAAGTTGCTGCACGATAAGTCGTCCAGCAGTCGCTGTATCAACACAGGAGATCCAGTGTTTGCCCAAAATTTTGGTGCAGGTGCGACGTTGCTACCGGGGGACATCATCGAGAAGCCAGGTCCACTGTCCTGCGTGATTCGCCTGCAGGAGGGCCGTGAAATTCGTCGACATCAGGACCACATAACCTACCGTCACTGTCAGTCGATAGAGCCTGCAGCGTCGTCACAGTCAGAACAACAGTTCGACCCGCCACTGCTGGAGATCGTCGTGGCCGCTCCAGCCGGCTCGGATGCCCCGAAAACCTCTGTGAATGCTACACCCTTCGTGGAGACCAAAGGAATCACCTCGGACTCTGTATCCACTGGTACACCGTGATGCTCAATGTGTGAGAGAAAAGCACCCGACCACAACCCGAGCACACCATAAAGGAGCACAACCCGAGCTTCTCCCTTTCGGTTTCGTATCAAACAGCAGGAGTGAGTTTCAAAAGATTGCTACGAAAAATGCCACGGTAGCGGCAGAAAGGGCCATGTTATTAACCCAACATTTGTGGGTTATATAGAGTACAGTAGATCTTCGCTCAGTTCTGGAAGTAAACCTCACTTCAGGGATGTCGGGATTCCTCCAAATTTCTTCATTTAGTGTTATAAAGAGCATGAGCGACTGTTTAAAATGCTAATCATACGTGTTTGTGGTGTATAATATTTTTACTTCTTGTCGAAGGTGAAGGCATGTGTGAAGGCATGTGTGAGAAGTGTTATGATTTATGGGAGCGAGACATGGGTAATGAACGTAGAGCAGCAACGAAGGCTGGAAAGGGTGGAAATGTGAACGGTTTGGTGGATGTGTGGAGTATCGTTGAGAGAGAGGGAGACAAATGATGAATTGCGAAAGATGATGGGAATAGAGCCTGTGATTGATGCTGTGAAGAGAAACAGGTTGAGATGGTTTTGTCATGTGTTGAGGAAGGATGAAAGTGACTGGTTGAGAAGAGTGATGGAAATGAATGTAGAAGGAAGTAGAGGCTGGGGAAGACCGAGAAAGACTTGGCTAAAGATGGTGGAAGAAGAAATGCGGGCAAGGGGGTTAACAAGGGGAGATGCAGAAAATAGGGCAAAATGGAGAAGATTGTCATGGGGACCACAAGGCTAACCCCCGCTCTAGCAGGGAAAATGGCCTTTAAATGCCTGTTATTGTTGTTGTTGTTGTTGTTGTTGTTGTTGTTGTTGTTGTGGAAGCCCGTTGCTACCACAGAAACGCCATTATAACTATAAGCTATTTATGCACGTTTTCACTGCAGGAAAAACGCCTTGGGGAAGTGGGACATTATTAGTATTAATATTGTTTTGTAATGACATTAATAATATGCGATTGTCATTAAATTTGTTATGAAAAGCGTCTTTGGAAAAACGCCACGATAAATCTTCTTCTTTGGAAAAACGCCACGATAAAGCTAACTTAATACGGCTATACACCTCAACACGCAACCCATTGACGGCAATGACGGGGAAAACCCGCTCAGGGGAGAAAAGCCCCTTGGGGAGGGTGGCAAATGAATGCGCTACAACCTTCATTATTTAACTCTTGGTCATCCTGTCAAGTTTGGTTGAGATTGGATAAGTAAGGATGGAATGTATTGGCGTCAAAAATTCATCAGACAGACGGACAGACACAAATGGCGTATTTTAGTATGATAAGGAATTCGATTCAAACATTTTTGGCTGGTATACCACTTTACCTATGATGTCATCATTATCATGCTTTTGTTCCCCCATTGGGAGTACTTGGCAATGTGCCAAGTTTCAAATTTTTCCATTCAGCAGTTTCCGAGAAATATATTGGTTCACGAGTTATCAAGTGACCACTATATTCGTCATGGGTGTGTGTCTGTCTGTCTGTCTGTCTGTCCGCAGCATAACTACCCGATGATATCATCCAATCTTGGTGAAACTTGGGTGGGAGGTTGATATCATGATCTAGTTGTGTCCTGCCTAGAGTGGGCGTATTGCGCCCATTGTGGGCAGAGCCACGGCCGAAAAAGATGTCTTTTTAGCAGGTAATCGAGTTCAAGCTACATCTTCTCCGAAGGGTTTGGTGGAATCTGACAGGGGTTTAGATATTTGGTTCGACCAATGTCATGTGTCTAGCCCCACGGAGCTCGATTTTTCATTTTCGCCGCAAGGTCAAGGTCACAAGGTCACAAAATTTAGAAAAGTCAATTTTTGATGGTTTTATTACATTGTTCGCTTCCTGATAGGGTGAAATGTCGTACATGATCTTATATTATCACATACATCATGAATTACAAGTTTTCCAACAAATTTCAGAATCTTCGACCTTTTACCTTTGAAGGTCACAAAGGTCAAAGTTTCAAAGTTGTCGGAATCGAACCGAATTTTCGGTATTGTGTAGCTAACTAACCTCATAACTGATTATACATTATTTCCTATCTCATTTCAAGGTCAGTAACCTTCGTTTTGACATTTCTGGGCCTGGCCTGTCCGGGCCTGCTTCGGTTATTGTCCATCCTTTGTCATTGAATACCGCTCGCTCATGAACCATCGTCGTCTCCTGACTTGTTTTTAATTATTTGCGTTTAATCCAAGATGGCTACCATACCACGTGACTTATGACGTCGCAATTATCATAAAAACATTCTGCATCGGTGTCACTCCTACCCTGAACGTTTTGTCTCAATCGGATATATGGTTGCTGAGAAAAACGATGTCTAGCCCGGACAGACGGACAACCTCAAAACATAGTGCCTCCGTCCACCTTCGGGAGCGGAGGCAAAAAAAGGTTTCCTCTCACTGCGACCTTGTCTTGTCCGACAATTTACCTTTGGGCTGTCTTGTCAGGGTTTCATTCCCGTCTCTACTATAAACGGTTGGATTGGTGCTTCACAGGCTCGATCGCAAAGTGATCCCTTGCAACGACATTAAGCTGGGCGTCCTGTCTGCTAACATTAGTTGGCGGGCGTTAAAGATCCCACGGTGTCCTTCGTGAGGAGTAGGCGAGCTATCACCGGCATCCTCCACAAATACCAAATTCCTGCACTAACCAGCAGAGCTGCACTGTCAGGTCCTCGGCCAATGATGCTACCCCGCAGGCATGTGCTGTATATGAATAAAGAAGAAGATTTCCAGCACCCTGAACAAATTACAAATTTCTGCCAAACTCCCCGCCATTCGAACGCCAAGCTTGGCTATCACGCTTGTTACTGTTGTCTACCACCTACCTCCAGTTCCAACTAGTGAATACTTCATTAACACTTGGAAACAATTCAGGATGTATTCCTGTAAATGTATTTTTAAAAGTGTGTGGAGGTGGGAGATTTCGGCCTGATACATGCAGCATGATATTTTATCATTAATAAGTGTTCTGTTTCGCAGAGGCCTTCTATTCTCCTCTTTGTGAAAATAACATCTCTGCAGAGAAGTGGATCGTGACAAAGGAAACGGATGAAGAACAGGTACGTAGTTGAACTCGGTATTGAGGTTTATTTACATCGTGATTTTCTGAATCCTTTTTTCACCTGTTCAGTACCTCCAGCACCAAAGGTGGATGGATGGAGGTTATGTTTTCACCCCTGTCTGTCTGTTTGTCTGTCCGTTTGTGAACAAAATATCTCAAAAAGTTGTGGACGGATTTGGACGAAACTTGGTGGACCGGTTGTATGTGTGACAAGGAAGAATCGATTCGATTTTGGTGAAGTTCCGGATCCGGACTAGCTCGTATAATTTTTGAAGTGATTCTTCACCATTAGGAGAAGGGGCCAAAACCGATATATAGCAGGGTATCTCAAAAAGTTGTGGATGGATTTGGACGAAACTTGGTGGACAGGTTGTGTTTGTGACGAGGAAGAATCGATTCGATTTTGATGAAGATCGGGATCCGAACTAGGTAGTAGAATTGTTAAAGTGATTCTTCATCATTGAGTGACATGGCCAACCAGGTGGAGGTATGCTCTCGACTGAGTGCCGTTCTAGTTGAACACTGCATTATATACTCTGCACTCGTGTTGATGCACAAAAACGTTAAGAGAACAATAGACCCCAAGGAAGGTTTGTGCCAAGATTTATGCTTTTGTCAGAAAGTGCACAATAATTTTACATCACTCACTTACTGGTGGTTACTGGTTACCGGTGGTTGCCGATTACTCACCGGTGGTTTCAGGGAAAATCACGTCAATTAATTTAACTCCTGCGTGGTCAAATATGAGGACGAGCGGCGAGAAAGGTTCAAAAAGAAACAAACATCGGGCGCGATATCTGAACGGTGTTTCCAACGACGTCTGCCTTTAGGTGTTTCCAACGACGTCCGCCATTAGGTGTTAAATTTTATACATTTCGGTTTTCGCATCAGGTGAGATTAGGTCGGGAACGGTCACAGATCTTCCAACTTTTCAATTGTTTTTATTTTCTGCCCCGCCCTATTTTTCCCTACTCCACCGGAAGATCTTGCGAACGATTCCGTCTCATCAGACAAAAGCCTTTGTTTTTCTTATTCTCGTGTCTCGTGTGTGTGTGTGTGTGTGTGTGTGTGTGTGTGTGTGTGTGTGTGTGTGTGTCATGAGATAAGACTTGAGACCAGTGAACGGTCGCAGATCTTCCAACTTTTCAATTGTTTTTATTTTTTGCCCCGCCCTATTTTTCCCTACTCCACCGGAAGATCTTGCGAACGATTCCATCTCATAAGGGAAAAGCCTATGTTTTTCTTATTCTCGTGTCCCATGTGCATGTGTGTGTGTGTCTCGTGTGTGTGTGTGTGCACGCATGTGTGTGAGTGTGTTGTTTCATGGTGCCGTGTACCACGTCAATGTGGGGTTCATGGCGCCGAGTGTTCTTCATTGGATAAATATCCAATCCCGAGGATCGAAGACCTCCATGCTCGTCTCACGGGAGGCAAGACTTTTACGAAACTCATCTCAAATCCGCCTATCTACAGCTCTGCCTGGACGAGAATTTGAGGTGAAATCTGCACATGTAATTTATCAGCGTGTCATGGACAGTTTGTTTGCCACCGAACGCAACGTCATTTGTTACCAGGATGATATTCTGGGTACTGGTCGTACGGACGTGGAACATCTACAAAACCTGGATAGAGTTCTGAAGAAGATTTCGGTCTCCGGCCTATGTTTGCGTCGAGACAAGTGCAAGTTTATGGTGCCATCAGTCACGTACCTGGGTCATACGATTGATGCCGAGGGTCTACACTCGACAGATGAGAAAGTCCGAGCTATCAAGGATGCTCCGGCTCCACGAGACGTAACTGAATTGAAGTCATACCTCGGTTTGCTTCAGTTCTATGGTCATTACATCCCGAATGTGACCGACGTTTTGGGCCCCCTTTATCGGCTTTTGAGAAAAGAAGTCTCCTGGAGCTGGGGGTCCACTGAACAATCAGCATTCCAGACCTCTAAGGATCTGCTCAAATCGTCCAATGTTCTCGTTAATTTTGATCCAGAGAAGGATCTTGTGCTAACATGCGATGCCTGTTGGTATGGAGTGGGGAGTGTATTATCACACGTGATGCCTGATGGTACGGAAAGACCTGTTGCATTTGCATCCAGAACGTTGTCCCCTGCAGAGAAGAACTATTCCCAACTTGACAAGGAAGGATTGGGAATCGTTTTCGGCATCAGCAAATTTCGCCAGGACCTTCTTGGACATCATTTCACGATTCGCACTGATCACAAGCCGCTGATCAGTCTGTTTGGTCCAACTAAGGTGACATCTGACACACTACCGCGCAGGATCATCCGCTGGTCCCTGTTTCTCGCTGCTTATGACTACACCATATGTTATAAGCCCTGTTCGTCTATCACAAATCCAGATGCCATGAGTCGGTTACCCCTTCCAGAATCCGTTGATGATTTGCCTACACCAGGATCCATTATCGCACTGATGGATCATCTGGAAGATTGTGCTGTTGATTCCGGCCAGATCCGCACTCATACTCGACCAGACCCCGTTCTGTCCAGAACTGTCCAGGCTATACAGCTTGGGTGGCATTTGCTACCTGAAGGTGACCCAGCTTTTGCGGCTTTTAGAGCACGTAAAAACGACTCAGCGTGGAAAATGGTTGCCTACTCTGGGGATGTCGTGTCGTGATCCCGGAAAATCTGCGTTCCAGGGTCATGGATGAAATCCATGACTGTCAGCCCGGGATTGTGAAGATGAAGTCACTTGCCAGAAACTATGTGTGGTGGCCGAATCTTGATGCTGATATCGAACATCATGTTCGACATAGTTACCCCTGCCAGAGCACCCAGAATACACCTGCGAAATCGCTACTGCATCCCTGGGAATGGCCCTGCGAACCGTGGCATCGCCTCCATCTCGATTATGCCGGGCCTTTTAACGGCAGCATGATTCTAATAATTATGGACGCGCACAGAAAATGGATTGATGCCTATGTGATGCATGGTACTACGTCAGCCATTGTCATCGAAAGACTCAGACGCTGTTTCGCCACTCATGGTCTGCCCAGGATGATCGTGAGTGATAACGGTTCGTGTTTTTCCAGGTCCGAGTTTGCCGAGTTCACACGTCAGAACGGCATCAAACATAAGTTTGTCAGCCCACATCACCAGGCTTCAAATGGCTTGGCCGAACGATCTGTGGGAATCATCAAATCCGGATTGCAGAAACTTGGAAACAAAGCTTTCTCGTCTCCTGTTCAAATACCGCATCACGCCACAATCAACAACCGGTGCAGCTCCGTCTGAGTTATTGATGAAACGACACTTGAGATCGACACTTGACAATCTCAAACCGGACATATCAGCAAATGTTTATCATAGCCAGCTTAATCAAAAGTTGGTGCACGATAAGTCGTCCAACAGTCGCTGTATCAACACAGGAGATCCAGTGTTTGCCCAAAATTTTGGTACAGGTGCAACGTTGCTACCGGGGGACATCATCGAGAAGCCAGGTCCACTGTCCTGCGTGATTCGCCTGCAGGACGGCCGTGAAATTCGTCGACATCAGGACCACATAACCTACCGTCACTGTCAGTCGATAGAGCCTGCAGCATCGTCACAGTCAGAACAACAGTTCGACCCGCCACTGCTGGAGATCGTCGTGGCCGCTCCAGCCGGCTCGGATACCCCGAAAACCTCTGTGAATGCTACACCCTTCGTGGAGACCAACGGAATCACCTCGGACTCTGTATCCACTGGTACACCGTGACGCTCAATGTGTGAGAGAAAAGCACCCGACCGTTTGAATCTTTGAATATGTTCTATTTTCATGTTGACATATGTTCTATTTTCACGTTGCCACATGTTCTATTTTCACGTTGACACATGTTCTATTTTCACATTGACACATGTTCTATTTTCACTTATTTTCTTTATTCTCATAATCGTTTGCACACATATTTTCACATGTTTTGGAAATGTTGCTTTTGAAATGTCAATTTTGGAAGTCCAGCACGTATTGCTCTTGGTAATTTTGGACTTAAGGGGGAGGATGTCATGTATGAAGCTGCAAATATTCACCGTTGGCTTATTGACCGTGGGTTTATTTCCGTTTTTCCGGAAGTTACGGCCTAGCTCGGATGGCGCTGTGGTGAATCGGGCCTGTATCGGGAGAGTCAATAAACGTGTGCTACAATCGATCGTAGTCTGTCGAGATACCTTACACCCGTCAATAGGATTGGCTCAAACACTAAGTTTCCATTGAGTCTTTTTCAGGTTTGCTCTTAAATACACGGAGTTCGACTGACTGTAACGATGTCTGCTGGCCTGGTCTTCTGCACCCATTCATTGTGACCTATATTGGTACCCCTCCGACTTTTTGGCCCTCCATTTATCGAACACCAAATATCCCATTATTCACTTCACAGAAACGAATCTACGTGGGAATCACGACAGTGTTCTTTCCGTTTCTGTTAACCAAGCGTACTCCATTGCCTCTCTCTCTCTCTCTCTCTCTCTCTCGCGCTCTCTCTCTCTCTCTGTCTCTCTGTCTCTGTCTCTCTGTCTCTGTCTCTGTCTCTCGCCCCCTGCTGCGACGTTGGTGAGTTGTGCGTGGGTGTGGCAATCATGGCGACTGTGTGTGGGGAGCTGTGAGTACTGTGCTGTGTTGTTGTCTCTCCGTCGTTAATCCTGCATCTTGCCGGAGTATAGACGTTTCACTTTAAATCATATTTATTTTCTTTCGTTTGGTTTAATTATTATTACCTTTTCCTTTTTTTTTTTAAATCTCCTCAACCCGAGTTGTTCGGGTAAACGGAGTTCCTTTGTTTGAGTCATGGCGACGACTCGTTCGCAGCAAGACGCTGCGTTCGAATCGTTAACCCGCAAACATGCTCTGGTTTGTGACCCTCCTGAAGGGATTCCGACCGAAGAGATCGTCTTGGCGGTTGGAGAGGTTATCGGAATCGAACATGCACGTGTTGCGTCACGTATGAACCAGAAGGCAGTGGTCTTCGTTGCGGATGAGCATCGAGTTCACGATGTCGTGAGTTCCGGGTTAACCACAGAGAGTGGACACTTTGTTATGGCCTCCCCGATGGATGTCCCTGCAATGAAAATAATCGTTTCAAATTGTCCTCCCTCCATGTCCAATGAAAAACTCGTGTCTGTTTTTTCTCGATATGGTACAATCGTGTCGAGAATCTCGATGATCCCCCTCGGGTGCCGCCATGAAAAAGCGAAGTATGTGATGAGCTTTCGACGGCAGCTTCACATGGTTCTTCCAGACCGTGGGGATGATACGGGTTTAAAGGTTTCATTTAAGATTAAAATTGATGACCGTGATTATCAAATGTACGCTTCATCAGCGACCTTAACATGTTTTCTTTGTGGGGCGTTTGGGCATTTGAAGAGATTTAGTCCGAAAGCTGCTTGTTCAAAGTGTGGGGAATCAGGACACGTTGATCGATATTGTAAAACGGTTAACAACCCACTACCTCGTGTGGTGGAGGAGGTGACACCCAGTGTCTCAAATGTTTCCGCTGACACTGTGTCCTTACAGAGTGAGGAGGATAAAGAGGATTTTGCAACTGTGTCAAAAAAACGTAGAGCCTCCGCTCCTCGTGGCCCCACGAGTGCCCCCCAAAGTAGTTGTACTGGATACGAGTGGTGCAGTAGCTGAGGAACCTCAAGATAGTGAGAAAAAGATGGATTACCCTCCAATGATGGAATTTTAATCCAAAGTGCACAAGGTGGTATGGTTCCATCAAATAGTTGTACAAATGAAGGGTCTATTATTATTGACGAGCAACGGTACCCGTCCTACGGGCAGGGCTTCAATTGGGAAGCCGAAATGAAAAGGCAAAATATCAGAAATTGAAGGCAGAAATTTTTTATTTTAAACGATTCATATAAACATCCGTCAAATCATATCACATGTAAATCATCAAAATCAAAACAGTATCTTTAGAATTTCAATAAAAACCACATCACTGTTCATATCGGTAAATATTACTCCATCGTGTTTCAAATCGTGATTAGTGATATCAGCTGTACGCTTTTCTTTAGGAAAAAAAAAGGAATGATTTTGTACCTCTTCTTCAGCTTAGAACTTCAGGATAGACGACATTGCTGATAAAAGTTCCTTTTCTCTCTTTGAATTTCTTGGCAAACATTTTTATATTGTCACTGCTGCCAACGCGACTCATGGCGACACAAAGCTGTCCATGGCTGAAGAAATCTGTCTTTAGGTAGATGCCTACCTTTTCTAATGTCTGACCTTGAACCTTGTTACTGGTCATTGCAAAGCAGAGTCGGACAGGGAATTGTTTTCACTGCATCTGGAAGGCGAATAGGAACTGGAAGGGGAACAGGACCAGGAACAAGAATGATTGGAATACTCGGTACACACTCCGCAACTCGTGTCAGATCGCTGATTTGCTTCTGCATAAGCTCTGTTATAAATGTCGTTTGACTGATTGGTTACTGCATAAACCCTGTTATAAATGCTGTTCGAAAATGTTATTTCATAGTTAATAAAAAGGTTTTTCGCTTTGCCATAGTTTAAAATGAGAAAATACTCGCTTCATCTGTGCAGAACAGATGGCTTCGTTGCATTCCTGTTGTTCCTTGCAGGCTAGATAGCCTAGTCGTAAAACTCTCTCCTTGATCCACAGACGGCGCCTCGAGCCGCGGGCAGGAAGGCGGATTATATATGTGTGAAGTATGAAACCTTATGTAGGATGCTTGGATTGTAGACATAAACCTTTTGATAAACTGTTAAAACATTAACTATATTTCGTATAATTACAGTGACGCCTGAGTTACGATAAATATGCTCTGGATTTTAAGTTTAAATGAGAATGTGAGCTGAAAGGTACACTCAACACCTGGAACTCATCAGAACGCCCTCATACATTTTATGGTCTTATCTGTTATACTTATCTTATCTTATCTTATCTTATCTTATCAACACTTGTCTTATACCAGGAATGCAATCCCCCTTCAGTGAGTTATATTTCCTGTCACCTCGGAGCCTTGAAAACACATCTGGTCCGGATCCTAACGGTGCGTGCTTCACTCCTCCAAGACGAAAGGACGGATGACGGTGGGGAACGTGGCCCACTGGGGATGACGGTGGGAGGACCCTTCCAAGTTTCTTTGTCCTCTCGGACTCTAGCGGAGATTCTCTGATAAAGCGTGTCCCTATATAAACGAACTGCGAATCGATGTGTTTTTAGGAAGGTTGACATGGCATGAAGGTCTTTCGTGCTGTAGACGTCTTCGTTTTCCTCCAGATCTGTATAATTGGTATTTAATAAAGTTCGTCATTCTCAATCTGTTGGTGGAATTCTGTTACGATCAAGGTGTCCTCCCCACATTTTATGGTGCCGTGACTCGGATTGCAGCAGACGGAGGACAAGAGAAGCGGACCCTGAACGACAGGAGGGAGGCTGCCTGAGGCCGGCGCCGGCACGCTGATTTGTTTTAAGGTGAGCATTGTCTTGTATTAAAGGGCTACTTTTCCAAATTCGAACCTCCCTCCCTCGAGCGGGCTCAGGCCGCTTCCTTGTCATCTGCCACTGCCTGCTCTCCAAACGAAAATTGTAAGTAAAGGCTATTTACCAGCCTCAGAATGACGAGCCTTTGTTAAATTCACCAGGATAACATTAGGAGTAACGCTAAGGGTAGAATTTGCGCAGGATAACAGTAAGAGTAACGTTACAGTTAGCAAGGAGGAGGGGGAAATGTGAGGTCGGACAGCCATAAGGCTGCGCCGGTGGCCAAGAACTTTCCAGGAAGGATCAGCCCAGAGACAAGATGGGGTATGCCATTGCATGCCAGGGAAAGAAGGGCTGTGGCTAACGTAGAGGGCCAAAGGAACATGGCCAGGAATAGGGAAACGCGCAGGTACCAGACAAGCTGGACAAGAGGGTAGTGACGACTACTAGGTCAAGCCAGGAAGCTCTAGACAAAGTTCTAGACAGGAGGGCAGGAAAGGAGCTAAAACTTTAGGGACAGAGGAAATGAGCAGCAGAAATCCAGGTCGAAAGAACGGAAGTGGGTTTTGAAATATTGAAAATTGAAGCAGGAGCTGCATTGTAGGAATTTGAAGCTTCAGAGCCAAAGGAAGCAAGCAGACAAAGTTCAGGATAAAACAATCAGGGAGGTAGTTAAGCAAGCAAATAAGCGGCTGATGCCTCTGGTCCAAGATCCGGACCAAGACCCCCCACCCCCCCAAGACCTGAGCTCAGTCCCGGGGCTCTAGGCAACACCCCGACACCCCCGCCCTGCCATACCCTTTCCACCTCAACCCACCCCGTCCAACCCGTCCCAAAAATCCTTTTTCCTTGAATGAGAGACGTAATATGAATGAACAAAGATTGTACATGGGAATGGCTGGAGGAGGGGCATGATTTGAGTCGATCTGGTGTTCGCGCGACGTCTGGGAGACTCACTGGTATACGAATGAGGAATGAATGTATATTGGGATATTAATTGGCGTGTGTATCTGGCCAATGTATTTGTCTGTATGACATATGCAAAGCAGAGGGTTTCGGTGTGAAGCTTTGTAAGTGGTCTGCTTCACGTGCGGGAAATCCAGGCCGGGAATGTCGATTTTAGCATCTATCCGAGGGACCTGGTGAGGTCCTTAACTGAGTCTGGATTTTCATTTGTTTGGGAGTGTTTGGGAGCGATTTGATATAAATCGGGTCAGGAGAGCACTCGGAGGAACGTTGATATGAAGCGGTTTCTTGGAGATGGTTACAAGATGGGCTGCCTTTGCCTTTCGAGCGGCAGTCGGGCAGAAATTTGGAATTTGTTGAATTAAATTCAGAATTTGAATCGAATCGTATGTTTGACTTGAATTGAAGAGTTCATTCAATGACAGAGTGAAGAATTCAGTCAACTCAACTGAATTCAGAAGTTGAATTTAGAATACGGAGTTTGCTCAGAGTGCAGGTGATAACCTGCCTACTCAAAAAGGATGTGCCCCGCACGGTGGGAGGTCCGTGAATGGTTGGCAAGGGGTTTCTTGAATTGCCTGCAGGAATTATGCGATTAACGATTATATTGTGTATTGGTGACTTGTGGACTGTATGAGTACATCCCTGAGGCCGATGTGACCTTGGGAGTCAATGGGTCGTGTAATGAGAAAGATTACAGTTTTGCTGGTGTGAAATTATGTCATGGTGTGAAATGCGGTCAGAGGTGCGAGATACACGCCTTTGATCTGAAGGGAGAGCGGAGGTTGTGGTTTCATTGCTGTGTCTGTCTGTGGAGTTATATTTCTGAGGCATGGATTTCAAGGAGGAGGTGTATGCCCTGAGAAGATTGTGGGTCGTGGATTGGGCACTCTGGGTGGGCACTGGGGCTGCAGTTGTGTGGGCGCACAGGAGAGTGCAGGGGGAGTGGGCGCGAGGAGGTGTGTTGATGAAGTGTGCGAACGAGGAGGGATGTGCGAAGGGTGTGCACCAGGTAGTGAGGGTGCTGCATGGTAAAGCACGCCTCCCACGGAAGTTCCTGGGCGGATTGTTGACGGTTGTTTGATTCATAGGGTGTTGGCATTTTGTGATGTGGAGCCTCAATAATGGTCGTTTGTCTGTCCGGATGTGGAGTTCTTGCAGGGGACGTCGCCGGACTTGTATTATTTGTGGGATGAAAGCGCTGGTTACCCCAATTCGACGTTTGTACCACCTTTCTTCGTTTGAAGTTTGACCTTTTGAAGTTTATTTGACCTTTGTTCGAGATATGCAAGGGAAAGAGGTCAGAGGTAATTCACTAACCTTGGAAGAACGACAGGCTGAGCCAATCTACTGGGTGTTGTTTTAACGGCAGGATATAGAACTTAAATCTGGAAAGAAAGGACATATATTGTTGGTTAAAACTGAAATCATGACGTAATTAGTGAACAGAGAATATCGAGTTCTGTCTTTTGTTGTTGTGGTTGTCGTTGACGTCTCAATAGGTGATTCAGGGGACTCAAGAAATAAACGGATTTCCGGTGCCGACCGGAAGCGTCGGGTACAGTATGCTTTGGGTTTAATTTGACCGGGCCGAGTACAGTGACGTGTTTGATCGAGCTCTGGGGATAGTCATGTTAAATGGAGGACATTTGGGAGGATGCAAAGAGATGCAAGTAACATGGATTAAGTTGTGGTGTCAAGAGGTGGGTGCCCAGGTGTGTTGTGGTTGTTATAACTTGCTGATTATGGGGGGCGCCGGGCGCACCAAGTAGAGATCGGGTTGCATGGTGGAGCATGCATGGAGCATGGAGCAGGGTGGAACACCCCATGTGGTTGGAGGTTGCAATTGCGTGAAATGCAGTGAACATGCCCGACTTTTGACTTTGCGAGGCTCCAGATAGAAGTTGGCATTTCGGTGCTGTGGATTGTATTGTGCCTGTCTGGAGAGGTGATGTCCTGTGCTGAGGCTGGTGACACACCTCTGTTATTTGTCTGTCTGTCTGTCTGATTGTAAGTCAGTGGTACGATCCTATGGAGGGCTAATTGAGTGCTCAGGCGTCATTGTTCCATGGAGGTAAGGTGTGAAATATAGCATAAATAAGCTATAGGTAATGGAAATATGGCAGTGTAAGCTCGCTGAGGAAGAGTTACCTGTAGTAGGGGACGTAACAGATTGGTGGATTATAATGACGGGGGAGCGCAATAGTATAAGAGGCGACTGGGAAGCGCAAGTCTCAGAAGGGAGTAGTCAGCTTAAATGATGCAGTGTGTGGGAAGGAGGTGATGAAAGCATGGATGAGGGTTTCTGCAGCCGTGGAGGAGAGGGATGGACGGAGACGGGCGATGTTTTTAAGGTGAAAGCAGGCTGTCTTTATGATCTGTTTGGTGTATTTGTCAAAGGAGAGGGTTTGGTCAATGATGATGCCAAGATTCCGGATGTGAGGGAAGGTGGATACTGGGAAACCATCAATGTTGAGGGCAGAGTTATGGGTGGTTGAGGTCGTTGTTGGTTGTTGTTGATCTGAAGCCGGGATTTTGTTTCAGTGATGCAGTTTGTCAGGATAGAGCGGGTTGTGGTGATTGAGCCGTTGTAGATGTCATCAATTTTGCTTTGGATGAATGAAAGGAAGGAGATGCAGTTGTCTACTGTGAATGACAGGTGGTGTGTGTTATCGTTGTTGTCTTGGAAGTTCAGTTGTTGACATAGTCCGGAGTGCTCTAATTTGCACAGGGAATGACAATTGGGATGACAATTGAAAAGGAAAAATTGAGTAAGTTACAAGTTTTGTTTTGTTGATCTGGGGACAAGCTAGTTTGATGGGTACCCTGGGGTCTTCGGCGTGTTTATGTGTTTGTCTGTCTGTTACACCGGACTCTTGAATGGGTTTTCATGAGACGAATTTCAGACATAACAACAGTGAGAATATATTTTGAGCGAATCACAGTGGGTGAGAAAAACATTGTGTGTGACCAGACACCAGAACTGACCAGAATTGGAATTGGAATTGACCAGACAGTAAGACATATTTCCAACAAATAGACCAGGTTATTTCTATTATTTGTTTATTCGCGAAAATAAATAAATAATAGGGGGAGGTTCATGGAGGTTAATGGTGGTTTGTTTGTGGTAATTCTAGTTGAAACTCTAGCTGAAATAATTTTCGTTTATTTTTTATTTTTATTTATTATTGATGTAGGAAACAGGCAAATGGGATGCTGAGAGAAGGATTAGAGAAAATTGGATTGAATTTAAAATCGAATATTGGATAAAATTGGATCCACTTGGAAAAAGTGGATTAGGAAATTGGTGACCAGGTGTTCCACCAGAGGTAAAAGACCAGGTGTTCGTGGAGCACTTCACCTGCAAGAACGCCCTGGAAAAGGTGGACGGGACCATTCCAGGTGTTGCTGACTACACCAACGGCTGTCTTTTGCGAGGGCAAGACCTCGTGGATCCACGCCACGCACTGTAAGTTGGCCATACAAGCACCAGACACTACACCACAGCAACCACAGTAAGGATGGGCCTAATCATAGGTACGATACTATTGATAGCGACAGCAGCTAGGGGAAGCTCCGATTACAATAGATGCGAAAACGAAACCCGACACCTCACCGTAACATGGGGACAAAGAGTATCACTACCATGTTTCGAACAGAAAGCCCTGCACACAAATTGGGTAAGCGTAAGATGGCTAGCACTGTCGGCAGGGCCTGGACGCGTTGGCATTGTACTACGAAAGCAACGAGAGTTCCGGGAAAACGGGCAAGCTAGCATTAAGACCTTGGCCCAACCAGGATACAAATGGGGAACCCCTGATTTTAAGCTACAAACACGCACACGCCTAGAGAAAGGCATGACTATGCAGGTCCGGTGCAGCGTCTGGACCCCTGGCGCGGCCAGTGGCGAAACTAAATACACACCATGCATCGAATACATACTCACGCCGCAACCCCAGGATAAGGCCCCAAAGAAGGGTGAAAACATATATTGGAAAGTGGCAAGGGAGGTGGCGACAATTCAAAATAGGACACACTGCTGGTCGTGCATGCACTTTCCCCAAGCAGGCACCACAGGAATACACATGATAGTGCTACCTCTGTCCCTCAATGACCTTTGCTCACAACCTATCGATTCCCCATGTCTAGTCACCACGCTGGAAAGAGAAGGGGTCGGCAACGGCAAGAGTTGCAATCGACAATTTAATTATCGCCCGTCAATGATTGCCCATGTGGCCGAGAGGCCTGCCCCCGTCTGGGTCAAACCACAGAAAGGGATGGTCTGCCTCCAGGGTTCCGGCCACTTGCGTATGGGAGAATCAGAATGCGCCTACACTCTCCCCGGGAAGCTGGGACAAGGGAGCTCGGGGATTACATTACGAATAGTACTGCAAGATAAACACAACCACAACATAACGGCTATAACATTCTCTAGGGGGGTTAGTAGGATTAATGGGGTGATAAAGGGACTCCAGTGCTTATCCATCCACCTGGTCCCACCCCATGGGACAATGTTTATATGCGGCGACAAGGCTTACCCCTATTTACCAAATAATTGGGGGGGCACATGTTATCTTGGTTCAGTCCTTCCTGACGTTGAGATACTGGATGAGCTAGACCCAAAGTCCTTGGACAGGCGACATAAGAGGTCAGTCATGAACAAAGATGGAACCACTAAACTACACGGGAGCCTATGGGAAAAGGTGTTAGGTTTCTTCTTCCCAGGTGCGGGCACAGCCATGAACAGCTTCCGGATAGATAATTGGCTTTGGCCCTAGAAAAGGTGGCAAACGACACCGCTACGGCTCATGACATACTATTGGACACGGTAGTTCACATGCGTACAATGGTGATGCAGAATCGGGTGGCTTTAGACATGCTTCTGGCAGAGAAAGGAGGGGTATGCGGAATAATAGAGGGAAAATGTTGCGCTTACATACCTGATCCATCCGAAGGAGTGTCAGCCGCAATAGTGAGACTAAGGGAAACTAGCCACGCCCTGACGATCGATCGGATCGCGCGCGAGAACTCTTATAAATTTAGCTGGCTCACTGACTGGTTCCGGGGATGGACAGGCACTATAGTGAAGTGGTTATTGACCGCACTGGCCGTGATAATCGGGGTAGTAATTTGGGGGGCACTAATGAAATCTTTAGTCCTCCTCTGTATGAGAAAGTACTTTACAGGATGGAAAACGAAGAAGCCGCCGACAACGACTATGGTTCTGACCACAGAGGCCGTCGACCTGAATGGGTCCTTCGACAAGGCAGATGTGACCGGCGCTTCAGAAAATTGTATTGATTTTTGTGATGACTGTGATACTTGTGTTGAAAATCCCTTGTGGGAACTGGCTGCTGCCTGTATTGATGTTTGTGATGACTGTGATACTTGTGTTATAGACCCCTTGCGTGTACTGGCTAACGCCTCTTATGTATTACAAGCTCACAGCGGTACACCCCCTTCCGACCCAACTATGGATCTGATTGCGACGCTGGGTCTGGCAGTCGAGGGACCCGACATGGATATCCTAGACCCGCAAGCCGACCAGGCGTCCATGGGAGACTTTGACATAAAGGAAGTCCCTCTCTTTGCTTCAAATGTTTCGGAGCTCTTTGCTTCAAGTGATTCGGATTTTAACGCTCTGTACCCTGACCAGGAACATGAGACACAAGATACTGACAACATTATGTATTCCCCAGAACAGCAGCACGTGAGGGATCTCATGGGCATGATCATTGATTAACTTCGAAGATCTGCAAGGACCGCGTCTGCAAAGGGTGGGGGGAGCAAGTTCCGCAGGGGAGGTGACTGGCCCCCTGGCGGGGCAGAACCTCATCTGGACCAGACGCCTTCGTTGTGGATCCGAAACGTTAATGGACTTTCATGTTCTGAGCCCTCAGGTTCCAAGCACGCACCACACGACACGTTCCCCAAATGCACGGGCGAGGCGCTATGGGCGCACGGTATGCCCTTTGGGAGATACCCGCATTACACGATTGTCTTTCAATAAAGCCCGATGCGGCATGTTGTCTCTTGAGATACTTTGTCTCGACGAGACAAGAGGAAGGGATGTCAGGTCGCTGATTTGCTTCTGCATAAGCTCTGTTATAAATGTCGTTTGACTGATTGGTTACTGCATAAACCCTGTTATAAATGCTGTTCGAAAATGTTATTTCATAGTTAATAAAAAGGTTTTTCGCTTTGTCATAGTTTAAAATGAGAAAATACTCGCTTCATCTGTGCAGAACAGATGGCTTCGTTGCATACGTGTGTTCCTTGCAGGCTAGATAGCCTAGTCGTAAAACTCTCTCCTTGATCCGCAGACGGCGCCTCGAGCCGCGGGCAGGAAGGCGGATTATATATGTGTGAAGTATGAAACCTTACGTAGGATGCTTGGATTGTAGACATAGACCTTTTGATAAACTGTTAAAACATTAACTATATTTCGTATAATCACAGTGACGCTTGAGTTACGATAAATATGCTCTGGATTTTAAGTTTAAATGAGAATGTGAGCTGAAAGGTACATTCAACACCTGGAACTCATCAGAACGGCCTCATACATTTTATGGTCTTATCAGGACCAGGAATGCAATCCCCCTTCAGTGAGTTATATTTCCTGTCACCTCGGAGCCTTGAAAACACATCTGGTCCGGATCCTAACGGTGCATGCTTCACTCCTCCAAGACGAAAGGACGGATGACGGTGGGGAACGTGGCCCACTGGGGATGACGGTGGGAGGACCCTTCCAAGTTTCTTTGTCCTCTCGGACTCTAGCGGAGATTCTCTGATAAAGCGTGTCCCTATATAAACGAACTGCGAATCGATGTGTTTTTAGGAAGGTTGACATGGCATGAAGGTCTTTCGTGCTGTAGACGTCTTCGTTTTCCTCCAGATCTGTATAATTGGTATTTAATAAAGTTCGTCATTCTCAATCTGTTGGTGGAATTCTGTTACGATCAAGGTGTCCTCCCCACAGGGCGTTTGGGCATTTGAAGAGATTTTGTCCGAAAGCTGCTTGTTCAAAGTGTGGGGAATCAGGACACGTTGATCGATATTGTAAAACGGTTAACAACCCCCTACCTCGTGTGGTGGAGGAGGTGACACCCAGTGTCTCAAATGTTTCCGCTGACACTGTGTCCTTACAGAGTGAGGAGGATAAAGAGGATTTTGCAACTGTGTCAAAAAAACGTAGAGCCTCCGCTCCTCGTGGCCCCACGAGTGCCCCCCAAAGTAGTTGTACTGGATACGAGTGGTGCAGTAGCTGAGGAACCTCAAGATAGTGAGAAAAAGATGGATTACCCTCCAATGATGGAATTTTAATCCAAAGTGCACAAGGTGGTATGGTTCCATCAAATAGTTGTACAAATGAAGGGTCTATTATTATTGACGAGCAACGGTACCCGTCCTACGGGCAGGGCTTCAATTGGGAAGCCGAAATGAAAAGGCAAAATATCAGAAATTGAAGGCAGAAATTTTTTATTTTAAACGATTCATATAAACATCCGTCAAATCATATCACATGTAAATCATCAAAATCAAAACAGTATCTTTAGAATTTCAATAAAAACCACATCACTGTTCATATCGGTAAATATTATTCCATCGTGTTTCAAATCGTGATTAGTGATATCAGCTGTACGCTTTTCTTTAGGAAAAAAAAAGGAATGATTTTGTACCTCTTCTTCAGCTTAGAACTTCAGGATAGACGACATTGCTGATAAAAGTTCCTTTTCTCTCTTTGAATTTCTTGGCAAACATTTTTATATTGTCACTGCTGCCAACGCGACTCATGGCGACACAAAGCTGTCCATGGCTGAAGAAATCTGTCTTTAGGTAGATGCCTACCTTTTCTAATGTCTGACCTTGAACCTTTTTACTGGTCATTGCAAAGCAGAGTCGGACAGGGAATTGTTTTCACTGCATCTGGAAGGCGAATAGGAACTGGAAGGGGAACAGGACCAGGAACAAGAATGATTGGAATCCTCGGTACACACTCCGCAACTCGGCACACACTGTGTTCTCGGCAAGGTACACACTGGCCATATCATGAAACGTTCATGAAACATGAAACATTCATTAAAGGATTACGAAACGAAAAACATTACGAAATTACGGATTGCACGAATATGTGAATTGTGATTGTGTTTCATTGTGATGTTTGTGCGGTGACGGGCGGTGTGTACAAAGGGCATGGTCTTAATCAACGCGAGCTGATGACTCGCGCTTACTGGGAATTCCTCGTTCGTGGGACACTGTCTCAAGCCCCAGTCCCCATCATGGATGGGGCTCAGCGGTTTACCAGAGCCTGACGGTGAAGGGCAAGGTACACGTTGGCCCGTCCAGTGTAGCGCGGGTGCGGCCCCTGACATCGAAGAGCATTAAACGTTCATTTTACATTAAATGTTCATTAGACATTAAACGTTCATTAAAGGATTACGAAACGAAAAACATCACGAAATTACGTTCACACCGTCATGTCAAACACTATCATGAACACATACATCGTCACAACATCGTCACAATGAGAACATCGTCACAATGAACGTTATGCGAATGCAAATGTTATGCGGGAGTCCAAACCTGAGAATGCTGGAAACCAAAGCTGAAATTGGGAAAACGAAATAGCCTATTTTTACTCCTGGAGATCCCAGGATTACCCACCCAAAATATCTTTGTGATCGGTTCAGCAGTTTTTACGGTACCTTCGAACAGACAGACGGACATTTGGTGAATTATAGTAAGATGAGACGTTGGTTGAATGTAAGGAGATATCATCATCATCATCATCATCATCACGACTACCTGAGCCTCAACAAAATAGTGCATCAGTCTTTCCCAATGTTCCCACTGCAACAAATGATCAGAATACAGTTTGTGTGGCCCCGACGGAGGTGCCCGACGTAGTTGTACAAGATGGTGGTGCAACAGCCCCGTCTCATGTCGAAGTAGACCTCCCCAGGCCCCCCCAGACCCAAGACCAGTTTATAAACGAGTTGGTAAAGGTCCAAACTGAAGTTTATGAACCTGGTGGAATGCTATCTGGGCTGTCTGCTTCAGATGATGACGTGAAGGTGACTGAGCCATCACAGTCGTCATCTGAGCAGTTACAAATACTCCCCGAGGTTATTGTGGCCTTTCTAAATGAGACATTTAGGCAGTGAAATGTCATGATTCAAAAACATTTTCCTGACTTGCTTTCCTTCATGCAGACTGCAAAGTGTATAGTTCGAAATTCTTAGCAAAAGCACAAATTCATCGACTGAGGAAATTCATTACAAAAGCAAGGTTGGAACTGTCTCAACAGCAGCTAAACCCCCCTTGATGAGGCATGAAAAGGAAGGAAGTGCTGTTTGGCACCTTAAACATGAATGGTGGTGGTGCTAACCATTTACGTCAGCTCCAAGTTCAAAACTTATTGTTTCAGAAACATATCGAAATATGTTTATTGCAGGAAACATACATAACAGAGACTTCACAGCCTGACTGGCTTCGACTTAATACTGGGCAGTGTTTCTTTAGCAATCTGTCCTCTATTTCTGCGGGAATTGCTTTCTTGCTTCGTCCGGGGTTTGTTCCTGACTCATGTAGTTTTAATGAAATATTTATAGGACACTTAGCATCTTTGGAGGTGGTCTGTCAAGGATTTCACCTCACCTTACTCGATGTATATGCTCCTTGTAGCAGCTTAGCTCGTAAAGATTTTTTCATACGTCTGTCCAATTACCTTCACACAGTAGCCTTTGATCATTGTATCTGTATTGGAGGAGATTTCAATTGCACCTTTGAACCGAGTTTAGATAGAAATACACCAGAACCACATCCAGAATCTCATAAAGATCTATTGAATTGTTTTTCATCACTTGGTCTACTTGACACATGGCGTATACAGCACCCGACAACATCTCAATACACATGGTGCCGTTGTGCTGGTGGGTTAATAACACTTGCAAGGCTTGATAGATGGTATATTAAATCCACTTTTAGAAACGTACTCGTGTCTTGTAAACATTTCCCTTCTACTTTCTCTGATCACCACCTGGTTGTGCTTGGTCTGTCCTTTTCTCAGTCAATTCGTAAAAGTGCGTATTGGACTTTCAATACCAGCCTGTTGGAGGATTGCTGTTTTAAGGATGCTTTTCATAGTTTTTGGAAAGCACTCATCCAAAGAAAACGTTGTTACTCTTCTGTTCTGTTATGGTGGGATAACGTGAAAGCCCAGATTTGCGTTTGTTGTCAATATTTTAAGTCCTTTTCCACAAGCAAGAGTAAGATTGCTGTTTCTCTCTTGGAAACCGAAATTTTACACTTAGAGGAAGACTTGGCTAAGTCTCAAAATTGCAGGAAACTTCAGATATTATTGGAGAAAAAAGCTTATTTAAGAAAATTTATTCATGAAAAAGTAATGGGGATGTGAGTTCGACTCAGAATCCAAAATGTGAAGTTCTCTGACACCCCAAATAAAAGTTTTTCCCAGTTAGAAGGGGTTAAGAAGTCCCGAAGGCAAATGTTTTCCTTGTTAGATGCTAAGGGGAATATTACACAAAATGAAAGTGATGTTAAGATGCTTGTGAAAAGGTTTTTTTCTGGTTTATTTGCAGAGGAAGCTGTGTGTAAAGATATGGTTGATTATATGACGAATTACCTGCCTTCGTTGAGTTGTGACCAGTGTCAAGGTCTTGAAGAGCCGTTACTTTGGAGGAGCTAAGCACAGCTCTGCGTAGCTTTGAACACGGATAAGCCCCTGGGATCGACGGCCTTCCAGTGGAATTTTTTGCAGTGTTTTGGGACATTTTAGGTCCAGAAGTACTGCTGGTGCTACAAGAAAGCTTACGCTCTGCTGGCATACTACCCCTAAATTGTAGAAGAGCAGTGGTGTGCCTTCTCCCAAAAGGTGGTGATCTCCGTCGGATAGAGAACTGGCGCCCCATCTCATTGCTGTTTTCTGACTACAAACTTTTTCCAAATTGTTGGCCAATCCGCTAAAGGTTGTCATTGACACTGTTGTTCATCCTGATCAGAGTTACAGCATTCCGGGAAGATCAATCTCTGATAATGTCTTTTTAATTAGAGACTTGATTGACTGTGGCCTGAAGGAGGAAGAGGGGCTTGGGTTGATTTTCCTAGACATTGAAAAGGCTTTTGATAGCATTGATCATACTTACATGTTTCATGTTCTGAAAAAGTTTGGTTTTGGTGAAAAGTTTATCGGCTTGGTGAAATTGTTATACAACAATATATTTAGTTTGTGCAAAGTAAATAATCGTCTTGGTTCACCCATTCAGGTTCAGAGAGGTGTTTGGCAAGGCTGTCCTTTGTCAGGGTTGTTGTTTAGCCTTTCTCTTGAGCCACTACTCATAAGTCTTAGAGCCTCTCTTTCCGGCTTTGTGCCTTCTGCAGAAGAGAAACCACATCATCGTATCAACATATGTTGATGATGTCTGTGTAATCATTAAGAATGATAAAGACCTAACTATTCTTGTTGAGTCCTTACACAGGTTTTATCTTGCTTCACGTTTGCGGTACAATTTGCAAAAGGGCAAAGCTCTGTGGGTGTCCTCAGCTCACGGTACATCCAGTATGCTTCCCTTCACTCCCCCTCAGTCTCTTCCGAAAGACATAAGTTGGACAAGAGAAGGGGTTGAATACCTAGGTGTTTATCTTGGACCCAATCAGTACTCCCATATTAACTGGGAAGGAGTCGTAGAACAGGCAACCAAGCGGCTCAACAAATGGAAAAGGTTCCTTCCACAAATGTCCTTTCGAGGCCAAATACTGATTATTAACACCTTGGTCACCTCTGTCCTGTGGCATAAATGTATTTGTTTGCAGCCACCAGAAGGCTTCCTTAAGGCTATTCAACAGACACTGGTAAATTTCTTTTGGGGAGGTTACCACTGGATGCGGATGGACGTACTTTCCCGCCCCTTGTCTTTTGGTGGCCAAGGACTCATTGACCTAACGTGTCGGCTGATGGCGTTTCGGCTGAAATCAATACAACGTCTGCTCAATGTTGAAAAACTGCCCTGGCGCCCTGTGGCACAACGAATATTGAGGCAAGCTGGAATGCTCGGCTACGGCCTTGAGTCTTTTTTGATCGAATCCCAAAAAGTTGAAGTGTCCCACCTTCTTCTGTTCAAGCAGAGCTTGTTGAATGCTTGGCAAGCCGTAGTGGTAAGCCGCCAAAAGGAGTCCTATGAGGTTAAAATGTTTGCGGGAGAACCTCTATTCCTCAACCCACTCTTTCCCCAGGTTCCCAAGAGCCGTTGTTTTGCCCAAAACTTCATTTCAGGTGGCATCAGAAATGTCTGGCATCTTCGTGACTCAGCAAATTGTGGTTGGAGATCTGCCAAGGAAGTCGCTGAGATTCCTGGTACCAGATCAATGAGAGCTGCAGGTCAGGTACTTGTCGAAGTCATTCGTACATCCTTTAGACTTGGTTTGCAGTGGGGTACCAGGGTTTAATGGGCATCCCATAATCCTTGGCTTCCTAACTTACTTGTTGCTTTCACCGGTTCTACTTTGTCCCCAGTCAGTACTGGCTATTGTTTATTTAGTAGTCTTGAGAGTAAATCTATTTACCAGTTCTGTCTTTCTTTGATTAATGTAAACACCTCTGCAGCAGAAGTTATGAGATGGAAAGCTATTTTACCGAATGCCCCCCCTTCTGAACCTGAATGGAAATCAATGTATGGCACACCCATATCAAAAAGGTCGGGTGATTTACAATGGAGACTGGCTCACGGGGTATTGCCAACAAACACTTTTGTAAACCGTTTGGATGCCATGGTATCGGTGATCTGTCCCTTTTGTAATAATAATTGAAGATTTGTTTCATGGGTATGTTGATTGCATACTATTGTGTCCTTTTTCTTTTACTGAACAATGTGTTTGGTCAAGTTAATGTTCCTTTTTCTCTCCGGTTGTTTATTTTTGGCGTTGGGGTCACTTCAGCAAAGGAAAAATTGTTAATGTTTCTAAATTATTTATTGTCAGAGGCTAAACTGGCCATCTATTTGTCGCGAAAAGCGAAAATTAAGGGCAAGCCACCCGAGCAATGTAATGTGATCCTGCACTTCCAATCCCTGGTCACAACTCGGTTAAAACTGGAATTTAAGTATTATAGTAGAAATGCAAACATTAAGGATTTTGTTGAAACATTGTGTGTGGGAAAAATATGCGGGGCAAATGAAAATGTATTAGAGATGTACGTGTAGGGGTTTCCTTGTCTATTTACATGTAGATAGTACATTACATTGATTGTTTCTCCTTTTATTTGATTTTCTATGACTTTGGTTGTATTCTCTTGAAAACTGTTTTTTGGTTTATTCTTGTTGACGCTTGTTTTTCTAGTTTTATAATAAAAAGACTTAAAAGTTAAAAAAAAAAACAAAAAAAAAACACGTCTCTCTCTGTCTCTCTGTCTCCAGGGCAGTCGGATTCTTCTTCACTTGCACAGGCCTTAACCCTCACGTTTGTGGTCCTGGCCGGGTTGACTTGTTATCTGAGTGCTTTGACTCAGACAGCTAGTTGTGTCCTGACATTGACGACTGCATCTTCAAAGTTACAACAAAGTAGATTTATCACAGCAAGGGCCATGAAATTGATCTGTCGAGTTATAGTAAGATGAGTAAGGATACGCTGTCGTTGGATTTGAAGTGAAGGAAATGTTTAATACTGATGGATAAAGTCCCCGATTATCATATTGTTACGGGTCGCGGACAAGATGTTACTTTGGGCCGAGCGGATGGTCAACCGCGACCGTTACAGGATCCCCGATTGGCCCGACTCCCCCAACGTTGACCAGATCGCGCCACAGATATTCAATTTGGAAACCTCTAAAGCGACCGAAAGAGAAGGAAGAGAGAAGAAGACAGAGTACGGAGGAATAACAGGATTTATTATACACACAAGCAAAAAGAAGGAGCGATCAAAGTTATTTACAAGCAATGGATGGAAGAAGCAGTCACACATTGAATCGTTAGCTTATACTATTCAATTTACTTAACCCCAGGACAACGATTAGGACAGACGACGTTCACACTTACACGGGGGAAATTGCAGGCAGGAATGGCGGAGGTGGGTTGCTGGAGAGGGAGGCAGGGTCAGGTCCCTGCAACCGGCAGGGCTGGAGGTAGCAGCTCCCAATTCTTCGCGTTTTTGGCGGGAAAACCCTCGGTCGCGTCGACGCTGCTGATGCTGTGGACGTCACGCGCTGGCTCGGTCACACCTGCTCCTCTCCTTCTGGTGGAGCCGTCTCCCTCCTCTCAGCGCGTCTCTCCAAAGCTTGTTTCATCTCCAAGTACCTCTCCTTTTTGGTTTGGAGCGTCTCTCATCTCACAGCTCACAGCTCAGCTCACAGCTCATCTCTCCTCTCATCTGCCGAAGCAGTCCCTTCCATTCGCTTTTATTACCCGGGTCGGAATCAAGCCGCCGGCTGCGAGGGCACGCCTACCGGGTCGCTCACCGCGGTACTGGTTGGCTGTTAGGGCTGTCCGATTCCCCCTTTGATCATGATGACGTGCCACGCCCGTGAGTTGGCGGCTCCTACCCCCCTCTTCTCCGAGATTAGCACATGGGCAATGGCGGCTTGCGGGATTGAACACCACTCGCACCGCTTTTGAAAGGAACTTTGGAGAGCGGAGATGATTGGGGAAATTGAAAGGGGCCTACGCTTATTTCGTTTGATACAATGCAGAGTCAATCTAGTGGGAAACACATATTTAGCCTACATAGAATAAGGAAATAAACTATTTAAAAAGATATATCGTGGCCTGTCTGTAGGTTCATGGAATTAACTAGGGGGACGTCTTTCGATCTTATTTACTCTACGAGGGTCAGTTAAAACACAGCAAACCATTTCTCACATTCTTTACACTTTCCAAATTCGTTACAATATTCTCTGGAAACTAGTTACCAAACGTGCAAATACTGTTTGAGTTCGGTTTCTGTATACAGTTTATTTTTATTGATAAAAATTTGAAATTTGAATAGGATTTACATATTGGCTAACTGAATGCAACACGAACTATTTTTGAGATCCACAAAGGCCGAAAGGTCAACATAGGCCAAAGGTCAACCACTTTTTTCAAATTTCTAAAATCCTCAATTTTCATCCGATTGACTTGAAATCTGAATAGGATTTGCAGATCAGCTTACTGAAACCAACCATTAACTATTTTTGAGGTCAACATAGGCCAAAAGGTCCACATAGGCCAAAAGGTCAATATAGGCAAGATTAACTCAGGCCAAAAGGTCAATTTCGGCAAAATTTCTAAAATTTTCATCCAATTAACTTAAGATCTGAAGACGATATGCATATCGGGTCACTGAATTCAACCCCCAACTATTTTTGAGGTCAACATAGGCCGAAAGGTCAACATATGCCAGATTTCTAAAATCCTCAAATTTCATCCAATTGACTTGAAATTTGAATAGTATTTTCATCGCAGCTAACTGAATTCAATCACCAACTATTTTTGAGATCAGCATAGGCCAAAAGGTCCACATATGCCAGATTTCTAAAATCCTCAATTTTCATCCGATTGACTTGAAATTTGAATAGTATTTTCATAACAGCCAACTGAATTCAATCACCAACTATTTTTGAGATCAGCATCGGCCAAAAGGTCCACATAGGCCAAAGGTCAACAACAATTTCCAATTTCTAAAATCCTCAATTTTCATCCGATTTACTTGAAGTTTCAATGGTATTTTCATATCAGCTAACTGAATTCAACCACTTTTGGTTGTTGTTGAATTATTTTAATCGCCATGATACTCTTTTAATCGCCATGCCTGGTCAATGACACATGTAATGTTTCAAGTCAATTGATTTGGTGGTTTGGGAGAAGATGTTTTTTTAAGGTTTTCGGTTAAATCCAATATGGCTGCCAAACCATGTGACCTATGATGTTATAGATCATGTGCATGCAATTTCAGATTTTTAGGACTTGTACACCCGCAGACTCCGGGAGGGGCAGGAAGGGTCATTCCTCTTTGGGGTATATGGATTACAGTCGATCTACGGTCGGGTCTCAAGAACAATGGGTGTGTGTTAATTTACCAAGTTTCTTGTGAAGAGATCGCCAAGTGGTTTAAGCATTCGAGGAAGCACTCCATTCAAAAACGATAAGGAACGGCTGGCCTGGCATGCGCCAGCTAGCTGCTTGGTAAAGGAGCACAACCCGAGCTTCTCCCTTTCGGTTTCGTATCAAACAGCAGGAGCGAGTTTCAAAAGTTTGCTACGAAAAATGCCACGGTAGCGGCAGAAAGGGCCATGTTATTAACCCAACATTTGTGGGTTATATAGAGTACAGTAGATCTTCGCTCAGTTCTGGAAGTAAACCTCACTTCAGGGATGTCGGGATTCCTCCAAATTTCTTCATTTAGTGTTATAAAGAGCATGAGCGACTGTTTAAAATGCAAATCATACGTGTTTGTGGTGTATAATATTTTTACTTCTTGTCGAAGGTGAAGGCATGTGTTACATATTTATGTGAATTAATATTCAGATCTTTGCTTATCAATGTGTAGTCGAGTAAGGGTTGTTGTGGTTGGAGGGTCAGGAGCCCTTCTGGAAAAGAGACCGGAAACGGAAGAAGAAACACACGAGGTCAAGAGAAGCGACGAAAATCTTCTTCCTCGCCCCGCTCCGACGAAAGGTGGCATCGATCTGGAGCCGCGTGAAACAGCGGCGTTCCCGAGCCCGTCTGGCGAGAGGAGTTGCCGGGACGTGTACATACCCGGTGGACGTCAAGCTGCCGTGGGGCCGTGCACCGACCCAGCGTCTGGCACCGTTTGCGGCACCGTCTACAAAGACGCGTATGGGTCGCACGTTGAGGCCTACCACGCGTTGCAAGCGGCGTGTGGCTTTTGGCTTGCTTTACAGTACCCGCTTCGCGTGGCCACGAGGGGGCTGCAGCCGGGGTTCCCGGTACGATACATGCCCGGTGGAAAAACGTCCACCCGGGGTTCGTTCAACCGCCCGAGTGCGGCGAAGCCGCCCATCATCTTGGTCAGGAGGGGCCCAGAGACATTGTGAGGGACAGGGACCAAAGGGGGTCGTGAGTACAAAAAGGGGACACACATATATAAGATGGCCATCTTACTCGTCTAGGGGATTGATTGGGGATTGTGAATTGTTGATGGTGGATTGCTCGGGGAAAATCTCCGTGGTTGTATCATTGAAATTGTATGGTATCATTACCATTGAAATATATCATTGAATATCAGTTTTCTCTTGGGTGGAATTCATATGGATTGCGTGGCGAACGCGCATATATAATACAACTTTCTGGCGAAGTTCCTCTCACGGTCCGGGGGTCACCGAGACCAGGTATTCACCGAGGGGACTACGTAACACATGTGTGAAGGCATGTGTGAGAAGTGTTATGATTTATGGGAGCGAGACATGGGTAATGAACGTAGAGCAGCAACGAAGGCTGGAAAGGGTGGAAATGCGAACGGTTCGGTGGATGTGTGGAGTATCGTTGAGAGAGAGGGAGACAAATGATGAATTGCGAAAGATGATGGGAATAGAGCCTGTGATTGATGCTGTGAAGAGAAACAGGTTGAGATGGTTTTGTCATGTGTTGAGGAAGGATGAAAGTGACTGGTTGAGAAGAGTGATGGAAATGAATGTAGAAGGAAGTAGAGGATGGGGAAGACCGAGAAAGACTTGGCTAAAGATGGTGGAAGAAGAAATGCGGGCAAGGGGGTTAACAAGGGGAGATGCAGAAAATAGGGCAAAATGGAGAAGATTGTCATGGGGACCACAAGGCTAACCCCCGCTCTAGCAGGGAAAATGGCCTTAAAATGCCTGTTGTTGTTGTTGTTGTTGTTGTGGAAGCCCGTTGCTACCACAGAAACGCCATTATAACTATAAGCTATTTATGCACGTTTTCACTGCAGGAAAAACGCCTTGGGGAAGTGGGACATTATTAGTATTAATATTGTTTTGTAATGACATTAATAATATGCGATTGTCATTAAATTTGTTATGAAAAGCGTCTTTGGAAAAACGCCACGATAAATCTTCTTCTTTGGAAAAACGCCACGATAAAGCTAACTTAATACGGCTATACACCTCAACACGCAACCCATTGACGGCAATGACGGGGAAAACCCGCTCAGGGGAGAAAAGCCCCTTGGGGAGGGTGGCAAATGAATGCGCTACAACCTTCATTATTTAAATCTTGGTCATCCTGTCAAGTTTGGTTGAGATTGGATAAGTAAGGATGGAATGTATTGGCGTCAAAAATTCATCAGACAGACGGACAGACACAAATGGCGTATTTTAGTATGATAAGGAATTCGATTCAAACATTTTTGGCTGGTATACCACTTTACCTATGATGTCATCATTATCATGCTTTTGTTCCCCATTGGGAGTACTTGGCAATGTGCCAAGTTTCAAATTTTTCCATTCAGCAGTTTCCGAGAAATATATTGGTTCACGAGTTATCAAGTGACCACTATATTCGTCATGGGTGTGTGTCTGTCTGTCTGTCTGTCTGTCCGCAGCATAACTACCCGATGATATCATCCAATCTTGGTGAAACTTGGGTGGGAGGTTGATATCATGATCTAGTTGTGTCCTGCCTAGAGTGGGCGTATTGCGCCCATTGTGCGCAGAGCCACTCCCGAAAAAGATGTCTTTTTAGCAGGTAATCGAGTTCAAGCTACATCTTCTCCGAAGGGTTTGGTGGAATCTGACAGGGGTTTCGATATTTGGTTCGACCAATGTCATGTGTCTAGCCCCACGGAGCTCGATTCTTCATTTTCGCCCCAAGGTCAAGGTCACAAGGTCACAAAATTTAGAAAAGTCAATTTTTGATGGTTTTATTACATTGTTCGCTTCCTGATAGGGTGAAATGTCGTACATGATCTTATATTATCACATACATCATGAATTACAAGTTTTCCAACAAATTTCAGAATCTTCGACCTTTTACCTTTGAAGGTCACAAAGGTCAAAGTTTCAAAGTTGTCGGAATCGAACCGAATTTTCGGTATTGTGTAGCTAACTAACCTCATAACTGATTATACATTATTTCCTATCTCATTTCAAGGTCAGTAACCTTCGTTTTGACATTTCTGGGCCTGGCCTGTCCGGGCCTGTTTCGGTTATTGTCCATCCTTTGTCATTGAATACCGCTCGCTCATGAACCATCGTCGTCTCCTGACTTGTTTTTAATTATTTGCGTTTAATCCAAGATGGCTACCATACCACGTGACTTATGACGTCGCAATTATCATAAAAACATTCTGCATCGGTGTCACTCCTACCCTGAACGTTTTGTCTCAATCGGATATATGGTTGCTGAGAAAAACGATGTCTAGCCCGGACAGACGGACAACCTCAAAACATAGTGCCTCCGTCCACCTTCGGGAGCGGAGGCAAAAAAAGGTTTCCTCTCACTGCGACCTTGTCTTGTCCGACAATTTACCTTTGGGCTGTCTTGTCAGGGTTTCATTCCCGTCTCTACTATAAACGGTTGGATTGGTGCTTCACAGGCTCGATCGCAAAGTGATCCCTTGCAACGACATTAAGCTGGGCGTCCTGTCTGCTAACATTAGTTGGCGGGCGTTAAAGATCCCACGGTGTCCTTCGTGAGGAGTAGGCGAGCTATCACCGGCATCCTCCACAAATACCAAATTCCTGCACTAACCAGCAGAGCTGCACTGTCAGGTCCTCGGCCAATGATGCTAACCCGCAGGCATGTGCTGCATATGAATAAAGAAGAAGATTTCCAGCACCCTGAACAAATTACAAATTTCTGCCAAACTCCCCGCCATTCGAACGCCAACCTTGGCTATCACGCTTGTTACTGTTGTCTACCACCTACCTCCAGTTCCAACTAGTGAATACTTCATTAACACTTGGAAACAATTCAGGATGTATTCCTGTAAATGTATTTTAAAAAGTGTGTGGAGGTGGGAGATTTCGGCCTGATACATGCAGCATGATATTTTATCATTAATAAGTGTTCTGTTTCGCAGAGGCCTTCTATTCTCCTCTTTGTGAAAATAACATCTCTGCAGAGAAGTGGATCGTGACAAAGGAAACGGATGAAGAACAGGTACGTAGTTGAACTCGGTATTGAGGTTTATTTACATCGTGATTTTCTGAATCCTTTATTCACCTGTTCATTACCTCCAGCACCAAAGGTGGATGGATGGAGGTTATGTTTTCACCCCTGTCTGTCTGTTTGTCTGTCCGTTTGTGAACAAAATATCTCAAAAAGTTGTGGACGGATTTGGACGAAACTTGGTGGACCGGTTGTATGTGTGACAAGGAAGAATCGATTCGATTTGGTGAAGTTCCGGATCCGGACTAGCTCGTATAATTTTTGAAGTGATTCTTCACCATTAGGAGAAGGGGCCAAAACCGATATATAGCAGGGTATCTCAAAAAGTTGTGGATGGATTTGGACGAAACTTGGTGGACAGGTTGTGTTTGTGACGAGGAAGAATCGATTCGATTTTGATGAAGATCGGGATCCGAACTAGGTCGTAGAATTGTTAAAGTGATTCTTCATCATTGAGTGACATGGCCAACCAGGTGGAGGTATGCTCTCGACTGAGTGCCGTTCTAGTTGAACTCTGCATTATATACTCTGCACTCGTGTTGATGCACAAAAACGTTAAGAGAACAATAGACCCCAAGGAAGGTTTGTGCCAAGATTTATGCTTTTGTCAGAAAGTGCACAATAATTTTACATCACTCACTTACTGGTGGTTACTGGTTACCGGTGGTTACCGGTGGTTACCGGTGGTTGCCGATAACTCACCGGTGGTTTCAGGGAAAATCACGTCAATTAATTTAACTCCTGCGTGGTCAAATATGAGGACGAGCGGCAAGAGAGGTTCAAAAAGAAACAAACATCGGGCGCGATATCTGAACGGTGTTTCCAACGACGTCTGCCTTTAGGTGTTTCCAACGACGTCCGCCATTAGGTGTTAAATTTTATACATTTCGGTTTTTGCATCAGGTGAGATTAGGTCGGGAACGGTCACAGATCTTCCAACTTTTCAATTGTTTTTATTTTCTGCCCCGCCCTATTTTTCCCTACTCCACCGGAAGATCTTGCGAACGATTCCGTCTCATCAGACAAAAGCCTTTGTTTTTCTTATTCTCGTGTCTCGTGTGTGTGTGTGTGTGTGTGTCATGAGATAAGACTTGAGACCAGTGAACGGTCGCAGATCTTCCAACTTTTCAATTGTTTTTATTTTTTGCCCCGCCCTATTTTTCCCTACTCCACCGGAAGATCTTGCGAACGATTCCATCTCATAAGGCAAAAGCCTATGTTTTTCTTATTCTCGTGTCCCATGTGCATGTGTGTGTGTGTCTCGTGTGTGTGTGTGCACGCATGTGTGTGAGTGTGTTGTTTCATGGTGCCGTGTACCACGTCAATGTGGGGTTCATGGCGCCGAGTGTTCTTCATTGGATAAATATCCAATCCCGAGGATCAAAGACCTCCATGCTCGTCTCACGGGAGGCAAGACTTTTACGAAACTCATCTCAAATCCGCCTATCTACAGCTCTGCCTGGACGAGAATTTGAGGTGAAATCTGCACATGTAATTTATCAGCGTGTCATGGACAGTTTGTTTGCCACCGAACGCAACGTCATTTGTTACCAGGATGATATTCTGGGTACTGGTCGTACGGACGTGGAACATCTACAAAACCTGGATAGAGTTCTGAAGAAGATTTCGGACTCCGGCCTACGTTTGCGTCGAGACAAGTGCAAGTTTATGGTGCCATCAGTCACGTACCTGGGTCATACGATTGATGCCGAGGGTCTACACTCGACAAATGAGAAAGTCCGAGCTATCAATGATGCTCCGGCTCCACGAGACATAACTGAATTGAAGTCATACCTCGGTTTGCTTCAGTTCTATGGTATTGCATCCCGAATGTGACCGACGTTTTGGGCCCCCTTTATCGGCTTTTGAGAAAAGAAGTCTCCTGGAGCTGGGGGTCCACAGAACAATCAGCATTCCAGACCTCTAAGGATCTGCTCAAATCGTCCAATGTTCTCGTTAATTTTGATCCAGAGAAGGATCTTGTGCTAACATGCAATGCCTGTTGGTATGGAGTGGGGAGTGTATTATCACACGTGATGCCTGATGGTACGGAAAGACCTGTTGCATTTGCATCCAGAACGTTGTCCCCTGCAGAGAAGAACTATTCCCAACTTGACAAGGAAGGATTGGGAATCGTTTTCGGCGTCAGCAAATTTCGCCAGGACCTTCTTGGACATCATTTCACGATTTGCACTGATCACAAGCCGCTGATCAGTCTGTTTGGTCCAACTAAGGTGACGTCTGACACACTACCGCGCAGGATCATCCGCTGGTCCCTGTTTCTCGCTGCTTATGACTACACCATATGTTATAAGCCCTGTTCGTCTATCACAAATGCAGATGCCATGAGTCGGTTACCCCTTCCAGAATCAGTTGATGAATTGCCTACATCAGGATTCATTATCGCACTGATGGATCATCTGGAAGATTGTGCTGTTGATTCCGGCCAGATCCGCACTCATACTCGACGAGACCCCGTTCTGTCCAGAACTGTCCAGGCTGTACAGCTTGGGTGGCATTTGCTACCTGAGGGAGACCCAGCTTTTGCGACTTTTAGAGCACATAAAAACGAACTCAGCGTGGAAAATGGTTGCCTACTCTGGGGATGTCGTGTCGTGATCCCGGAAAATCTGCATTCCAGGGTCATGGATGAAATCCATGACTGTCACCCCGGGATTGTGAAGAAGAAGTCACTTGCCAGAAACTATGTGTGGTGGCCGAATCTTGATGCTGATATCGAACATCATGTTCGACATAGTTACCCCTGCCAGAGCACCCGGAATACACCTGCGAAAGCGCTACTGCATCCCTGGGAATGGCCCTGCGAACCGTGGCATCGCCTCCATCTCGATTATGCCGGGCCTTTTAACGGCAGCATGATTCTAATAATTATGGACGCGCACAGAAAATGGATTGATGCCTATGTGATGCATGGTACTACGTCAGCCATTGTCATCGAAAGACTCAGATGCTGTTTCGCCACTCATGGTCTGCCCAGGATGATCGTGAGTGATAACGGTTCGTGTTTTTCCAGGTCCGAGTTTGCCGAGTTCACACGTCGGAACGGCATCAAACATAAGTTTGTCAGCCCACATCTCCAGGCTTCAAATGGCTTGGCCGAACGATCCGTGGGAATCATCAAATCCGGATTGCAGAAACTTGGAAACAAAGCTTTCTCGTCTCCTGTTCAAATACTGCATCACGCCACAATCAACAACCGGTGCAGCTCCGTCTGAGTTATTGATGAAACGACACTTGAGATCGACACTTGACAATCTCAAACCGGACATATCAGCAAATGTTTATCAGAGCCAGCTTAATCAAAAGTTGCTGCACGATAAGTCGTCCAACAGTCGCTGTATCGACACAGGAGATCCAGTGTTTGCCCAAAATTTTGGTGCAGGTGCGACGTTGCTACCGGGGGACATCATCGAGAAGCCAGGTCCACTGTCCTGCGTGATTCGCCTGCAGCACGGCCGTGAAATTCGTCGACATCAGGACCACATAACCTACCGTCACTGTCAGTCGATAGAGCCTGCAGCGTCGTCACAGTCAGAACAACAGTTCGACCCGCCACTGCTGGAGATCGTCGTGGCCGCTCCAGCCGGCTCGGATGCCCCGAAAACCTCTGTGAATGCTACACCCTTCGTGGAGACCAAAGGAATCACCTCGGACTCTGTATCCACTGGTACACCGTGATGCTCAATGTGTGAGAGAAAAGCACCCGACCACAACCCGAGCACACCATAAAGGAGCACAACCCGAGCTTCTCCCTTTCGGTTTCGTATCAAACAGCAGGAGCGAGTTTCAAAAGTTTGCTACGAAAAATGCCACGGTAGCGGCAGAAAGGGCCATGTTATTAACCCAACATTTGTGGGTTATATAGAGTACAGTAGATCTTCGCTCAGTTCTGGAAGTAAACCTCACTTCAGGGATGTCGGGATTCCTCCAAATTTCTTCATTTAGTGTTATAAAGAGCATGAGCGACTGTTTAAAATGCTAATCATACGTGTTTGTGGTGTATAATATTTTTACTTCTTGTCGAAGGTGAAGGCATGTGTGAAGGCATGTGTGAGAAGTGTTATGATTTATGGGAGCGAGACATGGGTAATGAACGTAGAGCAGCAACGAAGGCTGGAAAGGGTGGAAATGCGAACGGTTCGGTGGATGTGTGGAGTATCGTTGAGAGAGAGGGAGACAAATGATGAATTGCGAAAGATGATGGGAATAGAGCCTGTGATTGATGCTGTGAAGAGAAACAGGTTGAGATGGTTTTGTCATGTGTTGAGGAAGGATGAAAGTGACTGGTTGAGAAGAGTGATGGAAATGAATGTAGAAGGAAGTAGAGGATGGGGAAGACCGAGAAAGACTTGGCTAAAGATGGTGGAAGAAGAAATGCGGGCCAGGGGGTTAACAAGGGGAGATGCAGAAAATAGGGCAAAATGGAGAAGATTGTCATGGGGACCACAAGGCTAACCCCCGCTCTAGCAGGGAAAATGGCCTTAAAATGCCTGTTGTTGTTGTTGTTGTTATTGTTGTTGTGGAAGCCCGTTGCTACCACAGAAACGCCATTATAACTATAAGCTATTTATGCACGTTTTCACTGCAGGAAAAACGCCTTGGGGAAGTGGGACATTATTAGTATTAATATTGTTTTGTAATGACATTAATAATATGCGATTGTCATTAAATTTGTTATGAAAAGCGTCTTTGGAAAAACGCCACGATAAATCTTCTTCTTTGGAAAAACGCCACGATAAAGCTAACTTAATACGGCTATACACCTCAACACGCAACCCATTGACGGCAATGACGGGGAAAACCCGCTCAGGGGAGAAAAGCCCCTTGGGGAGGGTGGCAAATGAATGCGCTACAACCTTCATTATTTAACTCTTGGTCATCCTGTCAAGTTTGGTTGAGATTGGATAAGTAAGGATGGAATGTATTGGCGTCAAAAATTCATCAGACAGCCGGACAGACACAAATGGCATATTTTAGTATGATAAGGAATTCGATTCAAACATTTTTGGCTGGTATACCACTTTACCTATGATGTCATCATTATCATGCTTTTGTTCCCCATTGGGAGTACTTGGCAATGTGCCAAGTTTCAAATTTTTCCATTCAGCAGTTTCCGAGAAATATATTGGTTCACGAGTTATCAAGTGACCACTATATTCGTCATGGGTGTGTGTCTGTCTGTCTGTCTGTCTGTCCGCAGCATAACTACCCGATGATATCATCCAATCTTGGTGAAACTTGGGTGGGAGGTTGATATCATGATCTAGTTGTGTCCTGCCTAGAGTGGGCGTATTGCGCCCATTGTGGGCAGAGCCACTCCCGAAAAAGATGTCTTTTTAGCAGGTAATCGAGTTCAAGCTACATCTTCTCCGAAGGGTTTGGTGGAATCTGACAGGGGTTTCGATATTTGGTTCGACCAATGTCATGTGTCTAGCCCCACGGAGCTCGATTTTTCATTTTCGCCCCAAGGTCAAGGTCACAAGGTCACAAAATTTAGAAAAGTCAATTTTTGATGGTTTTATTACATTGTTCGCTTCCTGATAGGGTGAAATGTCGTACATGATCTTATATTATCACATACATCATGAATTACAAGTTTTCCAACAAATTTCAGAATCTTCGACCTTTTACCTTTGAAGGTCACAAAGGTCAAAGTTTCAAAGTTGTCGGAATCGAACCGAATTTTCGGTATTGTGTAGCTAACTAACCTCATAACTGATTATACATTATTTCCTATCTCATTTCAAGGTCAGTCACCTTCGTTTTGACATTTCTGGGCCTGGCCTGTCCGGGCCTGTTTCGGTTATTGTCCATCCTTTGTCATTGAATACCGCTCGCTCATGAACCATCGTCGTCTCCTGACTTGTTTTTAATTATTTGCGTTTAATCCAAGATGGCTACCATACCACGTGACTTATGACGTCGCAATTATCATAAAAACATTCTGCATCGGTGTCACTCCTACCCTGAACGTTTTGTCTCAATCGGATATATGGTTGCTGAGAAAAACGATGTCTAGCCCGGACAGACGGACAACCTCAAAACATAGTGCCTCCGTCCACCTTCGGGAGCGGAGGCAAAAAAAGGTTTCCTCTCACTGCGACCTTGTCTTGTCCGACAATTTACCTTTGGGCTGTCTTGTCAGGGTTTCATTCCCGTCTCTACTATAAACGGTTGGATTGGTGCTTCACAGGCTCGATCGCAAAGTGATCCCTTGCAACGACATTAAGCTGGGCGTCCTGTCTGCTAACATTAGTTGGCGGGCGTTAAAGATCCCACGGTGTCCTTCGTGAGGAGTAGGCGAGCTATCACCGGCATCCTCCACAAATACCAAATTCCTGCACTAACCAGCAGAGCTGCACTGTCAGGTCCTCGGCCAATGATGCTACCCCGCAGGCATGTGCTGCATATGAATAAAGAAGAAGATTTCCAGCACCCTGAACAAATTACAAATTTCTGCCAAACTCCCCGCCATTCGAACGCCAAGCTTGGCTATCACGCTTGTTACTGTTGTCTACCACCTACCTCCAGTTCCAACTAGTGAATACTTCATTAACACTTGGAAACAATTCAGGATGTATTCCTGTAAATGTATTTTAAAAAGTGTGTGGAGGTGGGAGATTTCGGCCTGATACATGCAGCATGATATTTTATCATTAATAAGTGTTCTGTTTCGCAGAGGCCTTCTATTCTCCTCTTTGTGAAAATAACATCTCTGCAGAGAAGTGGATCGTGACAAAGGAAACGGATGAAGAACAGGTACGTAGTTGAACTCGGTATTGAGGTTTATTTACATCGTGATTTTCTGAATCCTTTATTCACCTGTTCATTACCTCCAGCACCAAAGGTGGATGGATGGAGGTTATGTTTTCACCCCTGTCTGTCTGTTTGTCTGTCCGTTTGTGAACAAAATATCTCAAAAAGTTGTGGACGGATTTGGACGAAACTTGGTGGACCGGTTGTATGTGTGACAAGGAAGAATCGATTCGATTTTGGTGAAGTTCCGGATCCGGACTAGCTCGTATAATTTTTGAAGTGATTCTTCACCATTAGGAGAAGGGGCCAAAACCGATATATAGCAGGGTATCTCAAAAAGTTGTGGATGGATTTGGACGAAACTTGGTGGACAGGTTGTGTTTGTGACGAGGAAGAATCGATTCGATTTTGATGAAGATCGGGATCCGAACTAGGTAGTAGAATTGTTAAAGTGATTCTTCATCATTGAGTGACATGGCCAACCAGGTGGAGGTATGCTCTCGACTGAGTGCCGTTCTAGTTGAACACTGCATTATATACTCTGCACTCGTGTTGATGCACAAAAACGTTAAGAGAACAATAGACCCCAAGGAAGGTTTGTGCCAAGATTTATGCTTTTGTCAGAAAGTGCACAATAATTTTACATCACTCACTTACTGGTGGTTACTGGTTACCGGTGGTTACCGGTGGTTACCGGTGGTTGCCGATTACTCACCGGTGGTTTCAGGGAAAATCACGTCAATTAATTTAACTCCTGCGTGGTCAAATATGAGGACGAGCGGCGAGAGAGGTTCAAAAAGAAACAAACATCGGGCGCGATATCTGAACGGTGTTTCCAACGACGTCTGCCTTTAGGTGTTTCCAACGACGTCCGCCATTAGGTGTTAAATTTTATACATTTCGGTTTTCGCATCAGGTGAGATTAGGTCGGGAACGGTCACAGATCTTCCAACTTTTCAATTGTTTTTATTTTCTGCCCCGCCCTATTTTTCCCTACTCCACCGGAAGATCTTGCGAACGATTCCGTCTCATCAGACAAAAGCCTTTGTTTTTCTTATTCTCGTGTCTCGTGTGTGTGTGTGTGTGTGTGTGTCATGAGATAAGACTTGAGACCAGTGAACGGTCGCAGATCTTCCAACTTTTCAATTGTTTTTATTTTTTGCCCCGCCCTATTTTTCCCTACTCCACCGGAAGATCTTGCGAACGATTCCATCTCATAAGGCAAAAGCCTATGTTTTTCTTATTCTCGTGTCCCATGTGCATGTGTGTGTGTGTCTCGTGTGTGTGTGTGCACGCATGTGTGTGAGTGTGTTGTTTCATGGTGCCGTGTACCACGTCAATGTGGGGTTCATGGCGCCGAGTGTTCTTCATTGGATAAATATCCAATCCCGAGGATCGAAGACCTCCATGCTCGTCTCACGGGAGGCAAGACTTTTACGAAGCTCATCTCAAATCCGCCTATCTACAGCTCTGCCTGGACGAGAATTTGAGGTGAAATCTGCACATGTAATTTATCAGCGTGTCATGGACAGTTTGTTTGCCACCGAACGCAACGTCATTTGTTACCAGGATGATATTCTGGGTACTGGTCGTACGGACGTGGAACATCTACAAAACCTGGATAGAGTTCTGAAGAAGATTTCGGACTCCGGCCTACGTTTGCGTCGAGACAAGTGCAAGTTTATGGTGCCATCAGTCACGTACCCGGGTCATACGATTGATGCCGAGGGTCTACACTCGACAGATGAGAAAGTCCGAGCTATCAATGATGCTCCGGCTCCACGAGACGTAACTGAATTGAAGTCATACCTCGGTTTGCTTCAGTTCTATGGTCATTGCATCCCGAATGTGACCGACGTTTTGGGCCCCCTTTATCGGCTTTTGAGAAAAGAAGTCTCCTGGAGCTGGGGGTCCACAGAACAATCAGCATTCCAGACCTCTAAGGATCTGCTCAAATCGTCCAATGTTCTCGTTAATTTTGATCCAGAGAAGGATCTTGTGCTAACATGCGATGCCTGTTGGTATGGAGTGGGGAGTGTATTATCACACGTGATGCCTGATGGTACGGAAAGACCTGTTGCATTTGCATCCAGAACGTTGTCCCCTGCAGAGAAGAACTATTCCCAACTTGACAAGGAAGGATTGGGAATCGTTTTCGGCGTCAGCAAATTTCGCCAGGACCTTCTTGGACATCATTTCACGATTCGCACTGATCACAAGCCGCTGATCAGTCTGTTTGGTCCAACTAAGGTGACATCTGACACACTACCGTGCAGGATCATCCGCTGGTCCCTGTTTCTCGCTGCTTATGACTACACCATATGTTATAAGCCCTGTTCGTCTATCACAAATGCAGATGCCATGAGTCGGTTACCCCTTCCAGAATCCGTTGATGATTTGCCTACACCAGGATCCATTATCGCACTGATGGATCATCTGGAAGATTGTGCTGTTGATTCCGGCCAGATCCGCACTCATACTCGACGAGACCCCGTTCTGTCCAGAACTGTCCAGGCTATACAGCTTGGGTGGCATTTGCTACCTGAGGGTGACCCAGCTTTTGCGGCTTTTAGAGCACATAAAAACGAACTCAGCGTGGAAAATGGTTGCCTACTCTGGGGATGTCGTGTCGTGATCCCGGAAAATCTGCGTTCCAGGGTCATGGATGAAATCCATGACTGTCAGCCCGGGATTGTGAAGAAGAAGTCACTTGCCAGAAACTATGTGTGGTGGCCGAATCTTGATGCTGATATCGAACATCATGTTCGACATAGTTACCCCTGCCAGAGCACCCAGAATACACCTGCGAAATCGCTACTGCATCCCTGGGAATGGCCCTGCGAACCGTGGCATCGCCTCCATCTCGATTATGCTGGGCCTTTTAACGGCAGCATGATTCTACCGGGGGACATCATCGAGAAGCCAGGTCCACTGTCCTGCGTGATTCGCCTGCAGGACGGCCGTGAAATTCGTCGACATCAGGACCACATAACCTACCGTCACTGTCAGTCGATAGAGCCTGCAGCATCGTCACAGTCAGAACAACAGTTCGACCCGCCACTGCTGGAGATCGTCGTGGCCGCTCCAGCCGGCTCGGATACCCCGAAAACCTCTGTGAATGCTACACCCTTCGTGGAGACCAATGGAATCACCTCGGACTCTGTATCCACTGGTACACCGTGACGCTCAATGTGTGAGAGAAAAGCACCCGACCGTTTGAATCTTTGAATATGTTCTATTTTCACGTTGACATATGTTCTATTTTCACGTTGCCACATGTTCTATTTTCACGTTGACACATGTTCTATTTTCACATTGACACATGTTCTATTTTCACTTATTTTCTTTATTCTCATAATCGTTTGCACACATATTTTCACATGTTTTGGAAATGTTGCTTTTGAAATGTCAATTTTGGAAGTCCAGCACGTATTGCTCTTGGTAATTTAGGACTTAAAGGGGAGGATGTCATGTATGAAGCTGCAAATATTCACCGTTGGCTTATTGACCGTGGGTTTATTTCCGTTTTTCCGGAAGTTACGGCCTAGCTCGGATGGCGCTGTGGTGAATCGGGCCTGTATTGGGAGAGTCAATAAACGTGTGCTACAATCGATCGTAGTCTGTCGAGATACCTTACACCCGTCAATAGGATTGGCTCAAACACTAAGTTTCCATTGAGTCTTTTTCAGGTTTGCTCTGAAATACACGGAGTTCGACTGACTGTAACGATGTCTGCTGGCCTGGTCTTCTGCACCCATTCATTGTGACCTATATTGGTAACCCTCCGACTTTTTGGCCCTCCATTTATCGAACACCGAATATCCCATTATTCACTTAACAGAAACGAATCTCCGTGGGAATCACGACAGTGTTCTTTCCGTTTCTGTTAACCAAGCGTACTCCATTGCCTCTCTCTCTCTCTCTCTCTCTCTCTCTCTCTCTCTCTCTCTCTCTCTCTCTCTCTCGCGCTCTCTCTCTCTCTCTGTCTCTCTGTCTCTGTCTCTGTCTCTCGCCCCCTGCTGCGACGTTGGTGAGTTGTGCGTGGGTGTGGCAATCATGGCGACTGTGTGTGGGGAGCTGTGAGTACTGTGCTGTGTTGTTGTCTCTCCGTCGTTAATCCTGCATCTTGCCGGAGTATAGACGTTTCACTTTAAATCATATTTATTTTCTTTCGTTTGGTTTAATTATTATTACCTTTTCCTTTTTTTTTTTAAATCTCCTCAACCCGAGTTGTTCGGGTAAACGGAGTTCCTTTGTTTGAGTCATGGCGACGACTCGTTCGCAGCAAGACGCTGCGTTCGAATCGTTAACCCGCAAACATGCTCTGGTTTGTGACCCTCCTGAAGGGATTCCGACCGAAGAGATCGTCTTGGCGGTTGGAGAGGTTATCGGAATCGAACATGCACGTGTTGCGTCACGTATGAACCAGAAGGCAGTGGTCTTCGTTGCGGATGAGCATCGAGTTCACGATGTCGTGAGTTCCGGGTTAACCACAGAGAGTGGACACTTTGTTATGGCCTCCCCGATGGATGTCCCTGCAATGAAAATAATCGTTTCAAATTATCCTCCCTCCATGTCCAATGAAAAACTCGTGTCTGTTTTTTCTCGATATGGTACAATCGTGTCGAGAATCTCGATGATCCCCCTCGGGTGCCGCCATGAAAAAGCGAAGTATGTGATGAGCTTTCGACGGCAGCTTCACATGGTTCTTCCAGACCGTGGGGATGATACGGGTTTAAAGGTTTCATTTAAGATTAAAATTGATGACCGTGATTATCAAATGTACGCTTCATCAGCGACCTTAACATGTTTTCTTTGTGGGGCGTTTGGGCATTTGAAGAGATTTTGTCCGAAAGCTGCTTGTTCAAAGTGTGGGGAATCAGGACACGTTGATCGATAATGTAAAACGGTTAACAACCCACTACCTCGTGTGGTGGAGGAGGTGACACCCAGTGTCTCAAATGTTTCCGCTGACACTGTGTCCTTACAGAGTGAGGAGGATAAAGAGGATTTTGCAACTGTGTCAAAAAAACGTAGAGCCTCCGCTCCTCGTGGCCCCACGAGTGCCCCCCAAAGTAGTTGTACTGGATACGAGTGGTGCAGTAGCTGAGGAACCTCAAGATAGTGAGAAAAAGATGGATTACCCTCCAATGATGGAATTTTAATCCAAAGTGCACAAGGTGGTATGGTTCCATCAAATAGTTGTACAAATGAAGGGTCTATTATTATTGACGAGCAACGGTACCCGTCCTACGGGCAGGGCTTCAATTGGGAAGCCGAAATGAAAAGGCAAAATATCAGAAATTGAAGGCAGAAATTTTTTATTTTAAACGATTCATATAAACATCCATCAAATCATATCACATGTAAATCATCAAAATCAAAACAGTATCTTTAGAATTTCAATAAAAACCACATCACTGTTCATATCGGTAAATATTATTCCATCGTGTTTCAAATCGTGATTAGTGATATCAGCTGTACGCTTTTCTTTAGGAAAAAAAAAGGAATGATTTTGTACCTCTTCTTCAGCTTAGAACTTCAGGATAGACGACATTGCTGATAAAAGCTCCTTTTCTCTCTTTGAATTTCTTGGCAAACATTTTTATATTGTCACTGCTGCCAACGCGACTCATGGCGACACAAAGCTGTCCATGGCTGAAGAAATCTGTCTTTAGGTAGATGCCTACCTTTTCTAATGTCTGACCTTGAACCTTGTTACTGGTCATTGCAAAGCAGAGTCGGACAGGGAATTGTTTTCACTGCATCTGGAAGGCGAATAGGAACTGGAAGGGGAACAGGACCAGGAACAAGAATGATTGGAATACTCGGTACACACTCCGCAACTCGTGTCAGGTCGCTGATTTGCTTCTGCATAAGCTCTGTTATAAATGTCGTTTGACTGATTGGTTACTGCATAAACCCTGTTATAAATGCTGTTCGAAAATGTTATTTCATAGTTAATAAAAAGGTTTTTCGCTTTGCCATAGTTTAAAATGAGAAAATACTCGCTTCATCTGTGCAGAACAGATGGCTTCGTTGCATACGTGTGTTCCTTGCAGGCTAGATAGCCTAGTCGTAAAACTCTCTCCTTGATCCGCAGACGGCGCCTCGAGCCGCGGGCAGGAAGGCGGATTATATATGTGTGAAGTATGAAACCTTACGTAGGATGCTTGGATTGTAGACATAAACCTTTTGATAAACTGTTAAAACATTAACTATATTTCGTATAATCACAGTGACGCTTGAGTTACGATAAATATGCTCTGGATTTTAAGTTTAAATGAGAATGTGAGCTGAAAGGTACATTCAACACCTGGAACTCATCAGAACGCCCTCATACATTTTATGGTCTTATCTGTTGTACTTATCTTATCTTATCTTATCTTATCAACACTTGTCTTATACCAGGAATGCAATCCCCCTTCAGTGAGTTATATTTCCTGTCACCTCGGAGCCTTGAAAACACATCTGGTCCGGATCCTAACGGTGCGTGCTTCACTCCTCCAAGACGAAAGGACGGATGACGGTGGGGAACGTGGCCCACTGGGGATGACGGTGGGAGGACCCTTCCAAGTTTCTTTGTCCTCTCGGACTCTAGCGGAGATTCTCTGATAAAGCGTGTCCCTATATAAATGAACTGCGAATCGATGTGTTTTTAGGAAGGTTGACATGGCATGAAGGTCTTTCGTGCTGTAGACGTCTTCGTTTTCCTCCAGATCTGTATAATTGGTATTTAATAAAGTTCGTCATTCTCAATCTGTTGGTGGAATTCTGTTACGATCAAGGTGTCCTCCCCACATTTTATGGTGCCGTGACTCGGATTGCAGCAGACGGAGGACAAGAGAAGCGGACCCTGAACGACAGGAGGGAGGCTGCCTGAGGCCGGCGCCGGCACGCTGATTTGTTTTAAGGTGAGCATTGTCTTGTATTAAAGGGCTACTTTTCCAAATTCGAACCTCCCTCCCTCGAGCGGGCTCAGTCCGCTTCCTTGTCATCTGCCACTGCCTGCTCTCCGAACGAAAATTGTAAGTAAATGCTATTTACCAGCCTCAGAATGACGAGCCTTTGTTAAATTCACCAGGATAACATTAAGAGTAACGCTAAGGATAGAATTTGCGCAGGATAACAGTAAGGGTAACGTTACAGTTAGCAAGGAGGAGGGGGAAATGTGAGGTCGGACAGCCATAAGGCTGCGCCGGTGGCCAAGAACTTTCCAGGAAGGATCAGCCCAGAGACAAGATGGGGTATGCCATTGCATGCCAGGGAAAGAAGGGCTGTGGCTAACGTAGAGGGCCAAAGGAACATGGCCAGGAATAGGGAAACGCGCAGGTACCAGACAAGCTGGACAAGAGGGTAGTGACGACTACTAGGTCAAGCCAGGAAGCTCTAGACAAAGTTCAAGACAGGAGGGCAGGAAAGGAGCTAAAACTTTAGGGACAGAGGAAATGAGCAGCAGAAATCCGGGTAGAAAGAACGGAAGTGGGTTTTGAAATATTGAAAATTGAAGCAGGAGCTGCATTGTAGGAATTTGAAGCTTCAGAGCCAAAGGAAGCAAGCAGACAAAGTTCAGGATAAAACAATCAGGGAGGTAGTTAAGCAAGCAAATAAGCGGCTGATGCCTCTGGTCTAAGATCCGGACCAAGACCCCCCACCCCCCCAAGACCTGAGCTCAGTCCCGGGGCTCTAGGCAACACCCCAACACCCCCGCCCTGCCATACCCTTTCCACCTCAATCCACCCCGTCCAACCCGTCCCAAAAATCCTTTTTCCTTGAATGAGAGACATAATATGAATGAACAAAGATTGTACATGGGAATGGCTGGAGGAGGGGCATGATTTGAGTCGATCTGGTGTTCGCGCGACGTCTGGGAGACTCACTGGTATACGAATGAGGAATGAATGTATATTGGGATATTAATTGACGTGTGTATCTGGCCAATGTATTTGTCTGTATGACATATGCAAAGCAGAGGGTTTCGGTGTGAAGCTTTGTAAGTGGTCTGCTTGACGTGCGGGAAATCCAGGCCGGAAATGTCGATTTTAGCGTCTATCCGAGGGACCTGGTGAGGTCCTTAACTGAGTCTGGATTTTCATTTGTTTTGGAGTGTTTGGGAGCGATTTGATATAAATCGGGTCAGGAGAGCACTCGGAGGAACGTTGATATGAAGCGGTTTCTTGGAGATGGTTACAAGATGGGCTGCCTTTGCCTTTCGAGCGGCAGTCGGGCAGAAATTTGGAATTTGTTGAATTAAATTCAGAATTTGAATCGAATCGTATGTTTGACTTGAATTGAAGAGTTCATTCAATGACAGAGTGAAGAATTCAGTCAACTCAACTGAATTCAGAAGTTGAATTTAGAATACGGAGTTTGCTCAGAGTGCAGGTGATAACCTGCCTACTCAAAAAGGATGTGCCCCGCATGGTGGGAGGTCCGTGAATGGTTGGCAAGGGGTTTCTTGAATTGCCTGCAGGAATTATGCGATTAACGATTATATTGTGTATTGGTGACTTGTGGATTGTATGAGTACATCCCTGAGGCCGATGTGACCTTGGGAGTCAATGGGTCGTGTAATGAGAAAGATTACAGTTTTGCTGGTGTGAAATTATGTCATGGTGTGAAATGCGGTCAGAGGTGCGAGATACACGCCTTTGATCTGAAGGGAGAGCGGAGGTTGTGGTTTCATTGCTGTGTCTGTCTGTGGAGTTATATTTCTGAGGCATGGATTTCAAGGAGGAGGTGTATGCCCTGAGAAGATTGTGGGTCGTGGATTGGGCACTCTGGGTGGGCACTGGGGCTGCAGTTGTGTGGGCGCACAGGAGAGTGCAGGGGGAGTGGGCGCGAGGAGGTGTGTTGATGAAGTGTGCGAACGAGGAGGGATGTGCGAAGGGTGTGCACCAGGTAGTGAGGGTGCTGCATGGTAAAGCACGCCTCCCACGGAAGTTCCTGGGTGGATTGTTGACGGTTGTTTGATTCATAGGGTGTTGGCATTTTGCGATGTGGAGCCTCAATAATGGTCGTTTGTCTGTCCGGATGTGGAGTTCTTGCAGGGGACGTCGCCGGACTTGTATTATTTGTGGGATGAAAGCGCTGGTTACCCCAATTCGACGTTTGTACCACCTTTCTTCGTTTGAAGTTTGACCTTTTGAAGTTTATTTGACATTTGTTCGAGATATGCAAGGGAAAGAGGTCAGAGGTAATTCACTAACCTTGGAAGAACGACAGGCTGAGCCAATCTACTGGGTGTTGTTTTAACGGCAGGATATAGAACTTAAATCTGGAAAGAAAGGACATATATTGTTGGTTAAAACTGAAATCATGTACGTAATTAGTGAACAGAGAATATCGAGTTCTGTCTTTTGTTGTTGTGGTTGTCGTTGACGTCTCAATAGGTGATTCAGGGGACTCAAGAAATAAACGGATTTCCGGTGCCGACCGGAAGCGTCGGGTACAGTATGCTTTGGGTTTAATTTGACCGGGCCGAGTACAGTGACGTGTTTGATCGAGCTCTGGGGATAGTCATGTTAAATGGAGGACATTTGGGAGGATGCAAAGAGATGCAAGTAACATGGATTAAGTTGTGGTGTCAAGAGGTGGGTGCCCAGGTGTGTTGTGGTTGTTATAACTTGCTGATTATGGGGGGCGCCGGGCGCACCAAGTAGAGATCGGGTTGCATGGTGGAGCATGCATGGAGCATGGAGCAGGGTGGAACACCCCGTGTGGTTGGAGGTTGCAATTGCGTGAAATGCAGTGAACATGCCCGACTTTTGGCTTTGCGAGGCTCCAGATAGAAGTTGGCATTTCGGTGCTGTGGATTGTATTGTGCCTGTCTGGAGAGGTGATGTCCTGTGCTGAGGCTGGTGACACGCCTCTGTTATTTGTCTGTCTGTCTGTCTGATTGTAAGTCAGTGGTACGATCCTATGGAGGGCTAATTGAGTGCTCAGGCGTCATTGTTCCATGGAGGTAAGGTGTGAAATATAGCATAAATAAGCTATAGGTAATGGAAATATGGCAGTGTAAGCTCGCTGAGGAAGAGTTACCTGTAGTAGGGGACGTAACAGATTGGTGGATTATAATGACGGGGGAGCGCAATAGTATAAGAGGCGACTGGGAAGCGCAAGTCTCAGAAGGGAGTAGTCAGCTTAAATGATGCAGTGTGTGGGAAGGAGGTGATGAAAGCATGGATGAGGGTTTCTGCAGCCGTGGAGGAGAGGGATGGACGGAGACGGGCGATGTTTTTAAGGTGAAAGCAGGCTGTCTTTATGATCTGCTTGGTGTATTTGTCAAAGGAGAGGGTTTGGTCAATGATGATGCCAAGATTCCGGATGTGAGGGAAGGTGGATACTGGGAAACCATCAATGTTGAGGGCAGAGTTATGGGTGGTTGAGGTCGTTGTTGGTTGTTGTTGATCTGAATCCGGGATTTTGTTTCAGTGATGCAGTTTGTCAGGATAGAGCGGGTTGTGGTGATTGAGCCGTTGTAGATGTCATCAATTTTGCTTTGGATGAATGAAAGGAAGGAGATGCAGTTGTCTACTGTGAATGACAGGTGGTGTGTGTTATCGTTGTTGTCTTGGAAGTTCAGTTGTTGACATAGTCCGGAGTGCTCTAATTTGCACAGGGAATGACAATTGGGATGACAATTGAAAAGGAAAAATTGAGTAAGTTACAAGTTTTGTTTTGTTGCTCTGGGGACAAGCTAGTTTGATGGGTACCCTGGGGTCTTCGGCGTGTCTATGTGTTTGTCTGTCTGTTACACCGGACTCTTGAATGGGTTTTCATGAGACGAATTTCAGACATAACAACAGTGAGAATCTATTTTGAGCGAATCACAGTGGGTGAGAAAAACATTGTGTGTGACCAGACACCAGAACTGACCAGAATTGGAATTGGAATTGACCAGACAGTAAGACATATTTCCAATAAATAGACCAGGTTATTTCTATTATTTGTTTATTCGCGAAAATAAATAAATAATAGGGGGAGGTTCATGGAGGTTAATGGTGGTTTGTTTGTGGTAATTCTAGTTGAAACTCTAGCTGAAATAATTTTCGTTTATTTTTTATTTTTATTTATTATTGATGTAGGAAACAGGCAAATGGGATGCTGAGAGAAGGATTAGAGAAAATTGGATTGAATTTAAAATCGAATATTGGATAAAATTGGATCCACTTGGAAAAAGTGGATTAGGAAATTGGTGACCAGGTGTTCCACCAGAGGTAAAAGACCAGGTGTTCGTGGAGCACTTCACCTGCAAGAACGCCCTGGAAAAGGTGGACGGGACCATTCTAGGTGTTGCTGACTACACCAACGGCTGTCTTTTGCGAGGGCAAGACCTCGTGGTTCCACGCCACGCACTGTAAGTTGGCCATACAAGCACCAGACACTACACCACAGCAACCACAGTAAGGATGGGCCTAATCATAGGTACGATACTATTGATAGCGACAGCAGCTAGGTGAAGCTCCGATTACAATAGATGCGAAAACGAAACCCGACACCTCACCGTAACATGGGGACAAAGAGTATCACTACCATGTTTCGAACAGAAAGCCCTGCACACAAATTGGGTAAGCGTAAGATGGCTAGCACTGTCGGCAGGGCCTGGACGCGTTGGCATTGTACTACGAAAGCAACGAGAGTTCCGGGAAAACGGGCAAGCTCGCATTAAGACCTTGGCCCAACCAGGATACAAATGGGGAACCCCTGATTTTAAGCTACAAACACGCACACGCCTAGAGAAAGGCATGACTATGCAGGTCCGGTGCAGCGTCTGGACCCCTGGCGCGGCCAGTGGCGAAACTAAATACACACCATGCATCGAATACATAATCACGCCGCAACCCCAGGATAAGGCCCCAAAGAAGGGTGAAAACACATATTGGAAAGTGGCAAGGGAGGTGGCGACAATTCAAAATAGGACACACTGCTGGTCGTGCATGCACTTTCCCCAAGCAGGCACCACAGGAATACACATGATAGTGCTACCTCTGTCCCTCAATGACCTTTGCTCACAACCTATCGATTCCCCATGTCTAGTCACCACGCTGGAAAGAGAAGGGGTCGGCAACGGCAAGAGTTGCAATCGACAATTTAATTATCGCCCGTCAATGATTGCCCATGTGGCCGAGAGGCCTGCCCCCGTCTGGGTCAAACCACAGAAAGGGATGGTCTGCCTCCAGGGTTCCGGCCACTTGCGTATGGGAGAATCAGAATGCGCCTACACTCTCCCCGGGAAGCTGGGACAAGGGAGCTCGGGGATTACATTACGAATAGTACTGCAAGATAAACACAACCACAACATAACGGCTATAACATTCTCTAGGGGGGTTAGTAGGATTAATGGGGTGATAAAGGGACTCCAGTGCTTATCCACCCACCTGGTCCCACCCCATGGGACAATGTTTATATGCGGCGACAAGGCTTACCCCTATTTACCAAATAATTGGGGGGGCACATGTTATCTTGGTTCAGTCCTTCCTGACGTTGAGATACTGGATGAGCTAGACCCAAAGTCCTTGGACAGGCGACATAAGAGGTCAGTCATGAACGAAGATGGAACCACTAAACTACACGGGAGCCTATGGGAAAAGGTGTTAGGTTTCTTCTTCCCAGGTGCGGGCACAGCCATGAACAGCTTCCGGATAGATAAATTGGCTTTGGGCCTAGAAAAGGTGGCAAACGACACCGCTACGGCTCATGACATACTATTGGACACGGTAGTTCACATGCGTACAATGGTGATGCAGAATCGGGTGGCTTTGGACATGCTCCTGGCAGAGAAAGGAGGGGTATGCGGAATAATAGAGGGAAAATGTTGCGCTTACATACCTGATCCATCCGAAGGAGTGTCAGCCGCAATAGTGAGACTAAGGGAAACTAGCCACGCCCTGACGATCGATCGGATCGCGCGCGAGAACTCTTATAAATTTAGCTGGCTCACTGACTGGTTCCGGGGATGGACAGGCACTATAGTGAAGTGGTTATTGACCGCACTGGCCGTGATAATCGGGGTAGTAATTTGGGGGGCACTAATGAAATCTTTAGTCCTCCTCTGTATGAGAAAGTACTTTACAGGATGGAAAACGAAGAAGCCGCCGACAACGACTATGGTTCTGACCACAGAGGCCGTCGACCTGAATGGGTCCTTCGACAAGGCAGATGTGACCGGCGCTTCAGAAAATTGTATTGATTTTTGTGATGACTGTGATACTTGTGTTGAAAATCCCTTGTGGGAACTGGCTGCTGCCTGTATTGATGTTTGTGATGACTGTGATACTTGTGTTATAGACCCCTTGCGTGTACTGGCTAACGCCTCTTATGTATTACAAGCTCACAGCGGTACACCCCCTTCCGACCCAACTATGGATCTGATTGCGACACTGGGTCTGGCAGTCGAGGGACCCGACATGGATATCCTAGACCCGCAAGCCGACCAGGCGTCCATGGGAGACTTTGACATAAAGGAAGTCCCTCTCTTTGCTTCAAATGTTTCGGATCTCTTTGCTTCAAGTTATTCGGATTTTAACGCTCTGTACCCTGACCAGGAACATGAGACACAAGATACTGACAACATTATGTATTCCCCAGAACAGCAGCACGTGAGGGATCTCATGGGCATGATCGTTGATTAACTTCGAAGATCTGCAAGGACCGCGTCTGCAAAGGGTGGGGGGAGCAAGTTCCGCAGGGGAGGTGACTGGCCCCCTGGCGGGGCAGAACCTCATCTGGACCAGACGCCTTCGTTGTGGATCCGAAACGTTAATGGACTTTCATGTTCTGAGCCCTCAGGTTCCAAGCACGCACCACACGACACGTTCCCCAAATGCACGGGCGAGGCGCTATGGGCGCACGGTATGCCCTTTGGGAGATACCCGCATTACACGATTGTCTTTCAATAAAGCCCGATGCGGCATGTTGTCTCTTGAGATACTTTGTCTCGACGAGACAAGAGGAAGGGATGTCAGGTCGCTGATTTGCTTCTGCATAAGCTCTGTTATAAATGGCGTTTGACTGATTGGTTACTGCATAAACCCTGTTATAAATGCTGTTCGAAAATGTTATTTCATAGTTAATAAAAAGGTTTTTCGCTTTGCCATAGTTTAAAATGAGAAAATACTCGCTTCATCTGTGCAGAACAGATGGCTTCGTTGCATACGTGTGTTCCTTGCAGGCTAGATAGCCTAGTCGTAAAACTCTCTCCTTGATCCGCAGACGGCGCCTCGAGCCGCGGGCAGGAAGGCGGATTATATATGTGTGAAGTATGAAACCTTACGTAGGATGCTTGGATTGTAGACATAAACCTTTTGATAAACTGTTAAAACATTAACTATATTTCGTATAATCACAGTGACGCTTGAGTGACGATAAATATGCTCTGGATTTAAGTTTAAATGAGAATGTGAGCTGAAAGGTACATTCAACACCTGGAACTCATCAGAACGCCCTCATACATTTTATGGTCTTATCAGGACCAGGAATGCAATCCCCCTTCAGTGACTTATATTTCCTGTCACCTCGGAGCCTTGAAAACACATCTGGTCCGGATCCTAACGGTGCGTGCTTCACTCCTCCAAGACGAAAGGACGGATGACGGTGGGGAACGTGGCCCACTGGGGATGACGGTGGGAGGACCCTTCCAAGTTTCTTTGTCCTCTCGGACTCTAGCGGAGATTCTCTGATAAAGCGTGTCCCTATATAAATGAACTGCGAATCGATGTGTTTTTAGGAAGGTTGACATGGCATGAAGGTCTTTCGTGCTGTAGACGTCTTCGTTTTCCTCCAGATCTGTATAATTGGTATTTAATAAAGTTCGTCATTCTCAATCTGTTGGTGGAATTCTGTTACGATCAAGGTGTCCTTCCCACAGGGCGTTTGGGCATTTGAAGAGATTTTGTCCGAAAGCTGCTTGTTCAAAGTGTGGGGAATCAGGACACGTTGATCGATATTGTAAAACGGTTAACAACCCACTACCTCATGTGGTGGAGGAGGTGACACCCAGTGTCTCAAATGTTTCCGCTGACACTGTGTCCTTACAGAGTGAGGAGGATAAAGAGGATTTTGCAACTGTGTCAAAAAAACGTAGAGCCTCCGCTCCTCGTGGCCCCACGAGTGCCCCCCAAAGTAGTTGTACTGGATACGAGTGGTGCAGTAGCTGAGGAACCTCAAGATAGTGAGAAAAAGATGGATTACCCTCCAATGATGGAATTTTAATCCAAAGTGCACAAGGTGGTATGGTTCCATCAAATAGTTGTACAAATGAAGGGTCTATTATTATTGACGAGCAACGGTACCCATCCTACGGGCAGGGCTTCAATTGGGAAGCCGAAATGAAAAGGCAAAATATCAGAAATTGAAGGCAGAAATTTTTTATTTTAAACGATTCATATAAACATCCGTCAAATCATATCACATGTAAATCATCAAAATCAAAACAGTATCTTTAGAATTTCAATAAAAACCACATCACTGTTCATATCGGTAAATATTATTCCATCGTGTTTCAAATCGTAATTAGTGATATCAGCTGTACGCTTTTCTTTAGGAAAAAAAAAGGAATGATTTTGTACCTCTTCTTCAGCTTAGAACTTCAGGATAGACGACATTGCTGATAAAAGTTCCTTTTCTCTCTTTGAATTTCTTGGCAAACATTTTTATATTGTCACTGCTGCCAACGCGACTCATGGCGACACAAAGCTGTCCATGGCTGAAGAAATCTGTCTTTAGGTAGATGCCTACCTTTTCTAATGTCTGACCTTGAACCTTTTTACTGGTCATTGCAAAGCAGAGTCGGACAGGGAATTGTTTTCACTGCATCTGGAAGGCGAATAGGAACTGGAAGGGGAACAGGACCAGGAACAAGAATGATTGGAATCCTCGGTACACACTCCGCAACTCGGCACACACTGTGTTCTCGGCAAGGTACACACTGGCCATATCATGAAACGTTCATGAAACATGAAACATTCATTAAAGGATTACGAAACGAAAAACATTACGAAATTACGGATTGCACGAATATGTGAATTGTGATTGTGTTTCATTGTGATGTTTGTGCGGCGACGGGCGGTGTGTACAAAGGGCATGGTCTTAATCAACGCGAGCTGATGACTCGCGCTTACTGGGAATTCCTCGTTCGTGGGACACTGTCTCAAGCCCCAGTCCCCATCATGGATGGGGCTCAGCGGTTTACCAGAGCCTGACGGTGAAGGGCAAGGTACACGTTGGCCCGTCCAGTGTAGCGCGCGTGCGGCCCCTGACATCAAAGAGCATTAAACGTTCATTTTACATTAAATGTTCATTAGACATTAAACGTTCATTAAAGGATTACGAAACGAAAAACATCACGAAATTACGTTCACACCGTCATGTCAAACACTATCATGAACACATACATCGTCACAACATCGTCACAATGAGAACATCGTCACAATGAACGTTATGTGAATGCAAATGTTATGCGGGAGTCCAAACCTGAGAATGCTGGAGACCAAAGCTGAAATTTGGAAAACGAAATAGCCTATTTTACTCCTGGAGATCCCAGGATTACCCACCCAAAATATCTTTGTGATCGGTTCAACAGTTTTTACGGTACCTTCGAACAGACAGACGGACATTTGGTGAATTATAGTAAGATGAGACGTTGGTTGAATGTAAGGAGATATCATCATCATCATCATCATCACGACTACCTGAGCCTCAACAAAATAGTGCATCAGTCTTTCCCAATGTTCCCACTGCAACAAATGATCAGAATACAGTTTGTGTGGCCCCGACGGAGGTGCCCGACGTAGTTGTACAAGATGGTGGTGCAACAGCCCCGTCTCATGTCGAAGTAGACCTCCCCAGGCCCCCCCAGACCCAAGACCAGTTTATAAACGAGTTGGTAAAGGTCCAAACTGAAGTTTATGAACCTGGTGGAATGCTATCTGGGCTGTCTGCTTCAGATGATGACGTGAAGGTGACTGAGCCGTCACAGTCGTCATCTGAGCAGTTACAAATACTCCCCGAGGTTATTGTGGCCTTTCTAAATGAGACATTTAGGCAGTGAAATGTCATGATTCAAAAACATTTTCCTGACTTGCTTTCCTTCATGCAGACTGCAAAGTGTATAGTTCGAAATTCTTAGCAAAAGCACAAATTCATCGACTGAGGAAATTCATTACAAAAGCAAGGTTGGAACTGTCTCAACAGCAGCTAAACCCCCCTTGATGAGGCATGAAAAGGAAGGAAGTGCTGTTTGGCACCTTAAACATGAATGGTGGTGGTGCTAACCATTTACGTCAGCTCCAAGTTCAAAACTTATTGTTTCAGAAACATATCGAAATATGTTTATTGCAGGAAACATACATAACAGAGACTTCACAGCCTGACTGGCTTCGACTTAATACTGGGCAGTGTTTCTTTAGCAATCTGTCCTCTATTTCTGCGGGAATTGCTTTCTTGCTTCGTCCGGGGTTTGTTCCTGACTCATGTAGTTTTAATGAAATATTTATAGGACACTTAGCATCTTTGGAGGTGGTCTGTCAAGGATTTCACCTCACCTTACTCGATGTATATGCTCCTTGTAGCAGCTTAGCTCGTAAAGATTTTTTCATACGTCTGTCCAATTACCTTCACACAGTAGCCTTTGATCATTGTATCTGTATTGGAGGAGATTTCAATTGCACCTTTGAACCGAGTTTAGATAGAAATACACCAGAACCACATCCAGAATCTCATAAAGATCTATTGAATTGTTTTTCATCACTTGGTCTACTTGACACATGGCGTATACAGCACCCGACAACATCTCAATACACATGGTGCCGTTGTGCTGGTGGGTTAATAACACTTGCAAGGCTTGATAGATGGTATATTAAATCCACTTTTAGAAACGTACTCGTGTCTTGTAATCATTTCCCTTCTACTTTCTCTGATCACCACCTGGTTGTGCTTGGTCTGTCCTTTTCTCAGTCAATTCGTAAAAGTGCGTATTGGACTTTCAATACCAGCCTGTTGGAGGATTGCTGTTTTAAGGATGCTTTTCATAGTTTTTGGAAAGCACTCATCCAAAGAAAACGTTGTTACTCTTCTGTTCTGTTATGGTGGGATAACGTGAAAGCCCAGATTTGCGTTTGTTGTCAATATTTTAAGTCCTTTTCCACAAGCAAGAGTAAGATTGCTGTTTCTCTCTTGGAAACCGAAATTTTACACTTAGAGGAAGACTTGGCTAAGTCTCAAAATTGCAGGAAACTTCAGATATTATTGGAGAAAAAAGCTTATTTAAGAAAATTTATTCATGAAAAAGTAATGGGGATGTGAGTTCGACTCAGAATCCAAAATGTGAAGTTCTCTGACACCCCAAATAAAAGTTTTTCCCAGTTAGAAGGGGTTAAGAAGTCCCGAAGGCAAATGTTTTCCTTGTTAGATGCTAAGGGGAATATTACACAAAATGAAAGTGATGTTAAGATGCTTGTGAAAAGGTTTTTTTCTGGTTTATTTGCAGAGAAAGCTGTGTGTAAGGATATGGTTGATGATATGACGAATTACCTGCCTTCGTTGAGTTGTGACCAGTGTCAAGGTCTTGAAGAGCCGTTACTTTGGAGGAGCTAAGCACAGCTCTGCATAGCTTTGAACACGGATAAGCCCCTGGGATCGACGGCCTTCCAGTGGAATTTTTTGCAGTGTTTTGGGACATTTTAGGTCCAGAAGTACTGCTGGTGCTACAAGAAAGCTTACGCTCTGGCATACTACCCCTAAATTGTAGAAGAGCAGTGGTGTGCCTTCTCCCAAAAGGTGGTGATCTCCGTCGGATAGAGAACTGGCGCCCCATCTCATTGCTGTTTTCTGACTACAAACTTTTTCCAAATTGTTGGCCAATCCGCTAAAGGTTGTCATTGACACTGTTGTTCATCCTGATCAGAGTTACAGCATTCCGGGAAGATCAATCTCTGATAATGTCTTTTTAATTAGAGACTTGATTGACTGTGGCCTGAAGGAGGAAGAGGGGCTTGGGTTGATTTTCCTAGACATTGAAAAGGCTTTTGATAGCATTGATCATACTTACATGTTTCATGTTCTGAAAAAGTTTGGTTTTGGTGAAAAGTTTATCGGCTTGGTGAAATTGTTATACAACAATATATTTAGTTTGTGCAAAGTAAATAATCGTCTTGGTTCACCCATTCAGGTTCAGAGAGGTGTTTGGCAAGGCTGTCCTTTGTCAGGGTTGTTGTTTAGCCTTTCTCTTGAGCCACTACTCATAAGTCTTAGAGCCTCTCTTTCCGGCTTTGTGCCTTCTGCAGAAGAGAAACCACATCATCGTATCAACAGATGTTGATGATGTCTGTGTAATCATTAAGAATGATAAAGACCTAACTATTCTTGTTGAGTCCTTACACAGGTTTTATCTTGCTTCACGTTTGCGGTACAATTTGCAAAAGGGCAAAGCTCTGTGGGTGTCCTCAGCTCACGGTACATCCAGTATGCTTCCCTTCACTCCCCCTCAGTCTCTTCCGAAAGACATAAGTTGGACAAGAGAAGGGGTTGAATACCTAGGTGTTTATCTTGGACCCAATCAGTACTCCCATATTAACTGGGAAGGAGTCGCAGAACAGGCAACCAAGCGGCTCAACAAATGGAAAAGGTTCCTTCCACAAATGTCCTTTCGAGGCCAAATACTGATTATTAACACCTTGGTCACCTCTGTCCTGTGGCATAAATGTATTTGTTTGCAGCCACCAGAAGGCTTCCTTAAGGCTATTCAACAGACACTGGTAAATTTCTTTTGGGGAGGTTACCACTGGATGCGGATGGACGTACTTTCCCGCCCCTTGTCTCTTGGTGGCCAAGGACTCATTGACCTAAAGTGTCGGCTGATGGCGTTTCGGCTGAAATCAATACAACGTCTGCTCAATGTTGAAAAACTGCCCTGGCGCCCTGTGGCACAACGAATATTGAGGCAAGCTGGAATGCTCGGCTACGGCCTTGAGTCTTTTTTGATCGAATCCCAAAAAGTTGAAGTGTCCCACCTTCTTCTGTTCAAGCAGAGCTTGTTGAATGCTTGGCAAGCCGTAGTGGTAAGCCGCCAAAAGGAGTCCTATGAGGTTAAAATGTTTGCGGGAGAACCTCTATTCCTCAACCCACTCTTTCCCCAGGTTCCCAAGAGCCGTTGTTTTGCCCAAAACTTCATTTCAGGTGGCATCAGAAATGTCTGGCATCTTCGTGACTCAGCAAATTGTGGTTGGAGATCTGCCAAGGAAGTCGCTGAGATTCCTGGTACCAGATCAATGAGAGCTGCAGGTCAGGTACTTGTCGAAGTCATTCGTACATCCTTTAGACTTGGTTTGCAGTGGGGTACCAGGGTTTAATGGGCATCCCATAATCCTTGGCTTCCTAACTTACTTGTTGCTTTCACCGGTTCTACTTTGTCCCCAGTCAGTACTGGCTCTTGTTTATTTAGTAGTCTTGAGAGTAAATCTATTTACCAGTTCTGTCTTTCTTTGATTAATGTAAACACCTCTGCAGCAGAAGTTATGAGATGGAAAGCTATTTTACCGAAAGCCCCCCCTCCTGAACCTGAATGGAAATCAATGTATGGCACACCCATATCAAAAAGGTCGGGTGATTTACAATGGAGACTGGCTCACGGGGTATTGCCAACAAACACTTTTGTAAACCGTTTGGATGCCATGGTATCGGTGATCTGTCCCTTTTGTAATAATAATTGAAGATTTGTTTCATGGGTATGTTGATTGCATACTATTGTGTCCTTTTTCTTTTACTGAACAATGTGTTTGGTCAAGTTAATGTTCCTTTTTCTCTCCGGTTGTTTATTTTTGGCGTTGGGGTCACTTCAGCAAAGCAAAAATTGTTAATGTTTCTAAATTATTTATTGTCAGAGGCTAAACTGGCCATCTATTTGTCGCGAAAAGCGAAAATTAAGGGCAAGCCACCCGAGCAATGTAATGTGATCCTGCACTTCCAATCCCTGGTTACAACTCGGTTAAAACTGGAATTTAAGTATTATAGTAGAAATGCAAACATTAAGGATTTTGTTGAAACATTGTGTGTGGGAAAAATATGCGGGGCAAATGAAAATGTATTAGAGATGTACGTGTAGGGGTTTCCTTGTCTATTTACATGTAGATAGTACATTACATTGATTGTTTCTCCTTTTATTTGATTTTCTATGACTTTGGTTGTATTCTCTTGAAACTGTTTTTTGGTTTATTCTTGTTGACGCTTGTTTTTCTAGTTTTATAATAAAAAGACTTAAAAGTTAAAAAAAAAAAAAAAAAAAAAAAACACGTCTCTCTCTGTCTCTCTGTCTCCAGGGCAGTCGGATTCTTCTTCACTTGCACAGGCCTTAACCCTCACGTTTGTGGTCCTGGCCGGGTTGACTTGTTATCTGAGTGCTTTGACTCAGACAGCTTGTTGTGTCCTGACATTGACGACTGCATCTTCAAAGTTACAACAAAGTAGATTTATCACAGCAAGGGCCATGAAATTGATCTGTCGAGTTATAGTAAGATGAGTAAGGATATGCTGTCGTTGGATTTGAAGTGAAGGAAATGTTTAATACTGATGGATAAAGTCCCCGATTATCATATTGTTACGGGTCGCGGACAAGATGTTACTTTGGGCCGAGCGGATGGTCAACCGCGACCGTTACAGGATCCCCGATTGGCCCGACTCCCCCAACGTTGACCAGATCGCGCCACAGATATTCAATTTGGAAACCTCTAAAGCGACCGAAAGAGAAGGAAGAGAGAAGAAGACAGAGTACGGAGGAATAACAGGATTTATTATACACACAAGCAAAAAGAAGGAGCGATCAAAGTTATTTACAAGCAATGGATGGAAGAAGCAGTCACACAGTGAATCGTTAGCTTATACTATTCAATTTACTTAACCCCAGGACAACGATTAGGACAGACGACGTTCACACTTACACGGGGGAAATTGCAGGCAGGAATGGCGGAGGTGGGTTGCTGGAGAGGGAGGCAGGGTCAGGTCCCTGCAACCGGCAGGGCTGGAGGTAGCAGCTCCCAATTCTTCGCGTTTTTGGCGGGAAAACCCTCGGTCGCGTCGACGCTGCTGATGCTGTGGACGTCACGCGCTGGCTCGGTCACACCTGCTCCTCTCCTTCTGGTGGAGCCGTCTCCCTCCTCTCAGCGCGTCTCTCCAAAGCTTGTTTCATCTCCAAGTACCTCTCCTTTTTGGTTTGGAGCGTCTCTCATCTCACAGCTCACAGCTCAGCTCACAGCTCATCTCTCCTCTCATCTGCCGAAGCAGTCCCTTCCAGTCGCTTTTATTACCCGGGTCGGAATCAAGCCGCCGGCTGCGAGGGCACGCCTACCGGGTCGCTCACCGCGGTGCTGGTTGGCTGTTAGGGCTGTCCGATTCCCCCTTTGATCATGATGACGTGCCACGCCCGTGAGTTGGCGGCTCCTACCCCCCTCTTCTCCGAGATTAGCACATGGGCAATGGCGGCTTGCGGGATTGAACACCACTCGCACCGCTTTTGAAAGGAACTTTGGAGAGCGGAGATGATTGGGGAAATTGAAAGGGGCCTACGCTTATTTCGTTTGATACAATGCAGAGTCAATCTAGTGGGAAACACATATTTAGCCTACATAGAATAAGGAAATAAACTATTTAAAAAGATATATCGTGGCCTGTCTGTAGGTTCATGGAATTAACTAGGGGGACGTCTTTCGATCTTATTTACTCTACGAGGGTCAGTTAAAACACAGCAAACCAGTTCTCACATTCTTTACACTTTCCAAATTCGTTACAATATTCTCTGGAAACTAGTTACCAAACGTGCAAATACTGTTTGAGTTCGGTTTCTGTATACAGTTTATTTTTATTGATAAAAATTTGAAATTTGAATAGGATTTACATATTGGCTAACTGAATGCAACACGAACTATTTTTGAGATCCACATAGGCCGAAAGGTCAACATAGGCCAAAGGTCAACCACTTTTTTCAAATTTCTAAAATCCTCAATTTTCATCCGATTGACTTGAAATCTGAATAGGATTTGCAGATCAGCTTACTGAAACCAACCATTAACCAGTTCTCACATTCTTTACACTTTCCAAATTCGTTACACTGCACCCTCCTTTCTTCAGGTCCGCCCCCGGGCCTACAACTTTAATTTAGTGTGACACGTAGGTGCAGTTCCCTCTACTTTTAACCTGACCCTGAGTGTGACGATTTTAAAACACAAATAAGTATGTCCCCCTATTGCATTGCACCCTGTCTAACAGACTCAAGCCCACAGCTAACCGAATTACGGAATTGTTCTCAAACTATACATTTATGGTGGGGATCATTATTTACAGTGACGTTATTTCTTATTTACAACGCAACCCAGGACCTGTGTTTTTTTTCTTTTTAGGGAACAAGAAAAAGAAATTCCTGTTGGGAGGGAGGAGACAGCACGCATTGCATCGATGCACCAGTACCAATACCACCATAGCACCCAAAAGCACCAAAAGCACCACAAAGCACCAAAAGCACCACTCGGTGCACAGTCACCACTGTTCATAATAAACACAACGAAACTACTGGTGGTGGTCTTCTCTTTTTCTGCTGGGCCGATGTTCTTCCCGACGTCTTCTGGCTTCATGCGGCCTACTTGGAAATAATAAAAAGCACAACTTGTGTTCATTTTTATTTAGGGCCCCAGGGGCCAACTAAGGGTGGTCCACCGGTTTGGCATAGGTGCCACCTTACCGAGGTCCGCAAGCAAGATTCCCTGGCCACTATGGCCGGTCTCCAACAGAGGTGCCCTGCCCCGGAACCTGGGGTCCATCAAGTGGTACTTGGCCGCAGAACAGTGGTCCATAAAGTGGTACATCAACGCAATGCATGCTGGTTCTGAGAATCTCGTGCGCACAATGGCCACCTCACGCACGCTCCCCTCGGCGCCCAATGGCACACAGGTCCTCAAGTGGGAGACAAAAGGGGGGAAGACAAATGAGCGAGGGGTAAGGTCACAAGGGTACACGTCAATAAAGGCGATGCAGGGTGAAGTGCGTACGGAGAGCGAAGTGAGAAAAACTCGTCCCTACCATACGTCACCCCCCCCTGTCACCTACACTACCCTTGCCCTTACCCCATATTAACAACAATTTACACCTTTACAAAGTCGTCACTACGTCTTGTCTTCCCCATCTTTCCCTTCTACACCAAATTCGTCTCCAATCCCTCAACTTCAAAATTTGCCATCACCCAATTCATCATCAATCCTCATAAGGAGGAAGAGATGGAACATCAAGCACAATCACACCCACGTCATGATGCGTCTCACAATCCAAAACATTTGCATCAAAAATAATTAAACATGGCATGGTGTGGAGTACCTGTCACTCAGGTGAGTGGATGCAGATGGTGCGAGGAGACTCCAATCCTAACTATCCTCTAAATGACATTAACACACTTTACACTACCCGGGGTCTCTCCCTGCCAATCCATTGGCCAACTTACACTATGGGTTCTAAAAACCAATTCCCATTGACCAAACTGTGGTGCTTCTCAATTTGGGGTCTCACTCCCCCGATTCATCTCCCGGTGCCCTCGCACAATTTCTGGGCTGCGACGTGTAGCTCTCCCAGCAGGTCTACCCACCTGCACACCTCCACCACTGCAGTTGCCACCCGAGCTTACCTAGCTCCTCACCCTAACCTATCTAGCTGGGGAAGGCCCCTCCTGGCTCTGTCACCCCACTCGGTGCCCTCTGGCACTGGGCTACCCAGGTCCGTCCTCCGGATCCTCGGGCCCCATCCACAACAACTCTACCGGCTCCCAGAGCCCACCTGCGGCCTCACCTGGCCGACATCCTCACAGTGGTGGAGTGCCCAAACCAACTACACACACTAACAGGCTACACGCCCAGCCATTTCCACAACACTAATGCACCCATCCAAACATCATTCTTCCAACCGCACCACAGATGCCAATATCCAACCACAATTTACCTGTACCCTCTACCTAACACTTACACTACCCGCCCCGGGTATCCGTGATGGGGGTCCACTCTTCCCCCATTCACACCTCCGCACCATCCACTCCACTCCACAATTTCCACCATACTCACTCCACGACCATCCATTCCAATACTCCATACCATTTATTCCATACACCTGTCCTCCATTCACCTGTCGTTGCACACCTGTGCAATCATACCTGGTGCCACCTGCACCCTCCTTTCTTCCTGGACCATTTGGTCATCATAATACACCATCACCTTCACTCACTCATACACTGCTCCATTCACCTGTTCAGTTGCACACCTGTGCAATCACACCTGTTCCATCACACCTGTTCAGTTGCACACCTGTGCAATCACACCTGGTCAATCACACCTGTTCACAATACACTTTCAATCCTCACACGGCATCATCTAAACTACCTGTTGCCCTGCTAACTTAGTGCTCCCCGTCTTCCCTTTAAACTAAGCACATACCACGTCATTATCATCCACTCTAATCTACCTGCGTCCCCACTACAGGTATCATTGTCACTAACTAATCTTAACGTCACCTAATGTCATCTTCGCTAGATCCCTACACACGATATCCTAACCCACCCGGGCTAGTTTTCACTGCCATCAACCCCATAAGCTAGTGCTCCTTTGCCCCCCCCCCCCCCCCCGTGAGGGATCGTAGAGTTGCTATCCCATCACGTGGGGCATCCCTTACTACTATCCCCCCAGTCCTCTGACACTACGAGCCCCCGTCGCAAGAGGTACTGGGTCCTGCCTCGGCTCTAGAGCCGAGGCAATCCATGAGGGCGCCTGCTCGCCGGCATAAGGTCTTATCCGGTCGGCATGGACGATCCGAGGGAGGGCCCGTGGCCCCATTTTGATCTTAATGACCACGTCACAGATTTGCGACAGGACGACTCCCGGGCCTTGCCAGGGGGAGGTGAGTTTTGGGCACCTGCCCTTCCGTCTCCGGGGATTAAAGAACCAAATCTTCATCCCCGGAGCGTATTGACTCCCCTGGCTCCGGTTGTCGTACCTGCGCTTCATCTTGGCCCCCGCCAGATGGAGCTGGCGGCGGGCGAAGGCATGGACCCTCTCCATGCCTTCCTCCAGGTGACGTGCGTAACCCTCCCTCGGCGGTGTATCCGTGGTATCTGGCACGGGACCGCATAGCAAGTCGGCGGGAGCCCGTAACTCCCGCCCATACATAAGCAACGCTGGAATGCATGCGGTGGCCCCGTGCTGGCTAGTTCGGTAGGCCATCAACAAGTACGGGAGATGTTCGTCCCAGTCATCCTGACGGGTGGTGGTGAACAATGCTAGTTGTTGTATCAATGTTCTGTTGAACCGTTCCACCATCCCATCAGATTGTGGCCGCAAGGGCGTGGTTCTTGTTTTCCGAATTGACAGGAGTCTGCACACATCTTTTAGTAATTGGCTCTCAAAATTTCGTCCCTGATCGGTGTGCAGCTCCTGTGGAATCCCGTGCCGACATACAAATCCTTCCACGAAGGCCTGTGCTACCACCCCTGCTTCTTGGTTGGGGAGGGCATAGGCCTCCGGCCACTTGGTGAAATAGTCCATCACAACGAGGATATACTTATTACCTTGGCGGGTGCGGGGTAGTGGTCCTAGAATATCCATAGCCACCCGCTCAAGGGGGGCCCCCACCTGATGTAATTGAAGGGGGTCCTCATCTCCGTGCTGGTCCCTTTTTGGCAGAACAGGCGTCGCATCTCCGACACCAGTCCTGTATGTCGCGCCCCATATTTACCCAATAGAACCTCCGGCGGACCCGAGATATTGTCTTTGTCCTGCCCAAATGGCCGCTGGAGCGGGTACCATGCACCTGTTGCAATATGACGTTCTTAAATTTGTCAGGGACTATCACCAGCCAGGAAGTTCTATCAGAGGGAACCTCCACCCACTTGCGATACAAGATGTTGCCTTTCAATTCCAGGGTCTGCCACTGAGCCCAATACGCCTTTGTTTGCGCCCCGAGGGGGGTGACCTCTTCCCCCTTTGGTCTTTGCCCCAATTTGACCCAATTGAACACCGGCCCCAGGACAGGATCCTCCTGCTGGGCCGTGCTCCATTCCAAATCTCCAAATTCCTCGTCCGCGGTTAATGGCAAAATTGGCCCTCTCACCCGGGTTGCCCGGACGACGAGAATCGGGGCAGAAACGCCCAATTGCTCCCTCTCCTCGTGTCTCGCACAAAATTTGCAGTTTTCCCCCAGACAAGGACGCCGAGAGAGTGCGTCCGCAATACCATGGGCCTTCCCGGCCCTATGGGCCACATCAAAATCGTACTGCTGCAACTTTTCCAACCACCTTGCAATTTGGCCCTCCGGTTCCTTGAACCGAAGGAGCCATTGCAAGAAGGAATGGTCAGTTCTAACCAAAAATTTCCGCCCGTACAGGTACGGGTGGAAATGGTTCATGGCAACCAGCATAGCCAATAACTCTTTGCGAGTGACACAATAATTTCGCTCGGGCCTACTTAAGGCCCGACTGTAGTAACCAATCACTCTCTCCACGCCCTCCTGTGTCTGAGACAAAACTGCGCCCAATCCTTCCTGGCTCGCATCCGTGTCCAGGGTAAATGCCCCGTTGCTAGTGGGGTAAGCTAGAAGGGGTGCGGATGTTAGACACCCCTTCAATTTTTGGAAGGCCTCGTGGCACTCCCGTGTCCAATTAAATCGCGTCCCCTTCTCCGTAAGCCGGTGGAGGGGACGGGCCAACTCCGCAAATTTCGCCACAAAGCGCCGGTAGTAGGAGCAGAGTCCCAAAAATCCCCGCACCTCCTTGATGGTACGTGGTGCGGGCCACTCCTCTACCGCTTTAATTTTGTCTGGGTCCGTTTTTACCCCCTCGCGGCCGATCACGTGACCTAGATAGGCCACCTCTCTTGCAAACAAAGTGCACTTACTCGGGTTCAGCTTTAACCCTGCCTGTCTGAGGCACCCGAACACCTGGTCCAAATTAGCTACCGCCTGGGGGAAGGTCTTGGCATGTACTAGGACGTCATCCAGGTATACCAGGCATGATTGCCATGGCATGCCGCCTAGCACATGTTCCATTAATCGCTCAAAGGTGGCGGGGGCGTTACACAAACCAAACGGCATCACAGTGAACTGATACAGCCCCTTACCTGTGGAAAATGCCGTTTTCTCCTTCCCTGTCCGATCCATCTCCACCTGCCAATACCCACTCTTGAGGTCCAAAGTTGTGAACCAATTTGAGCCCGCAACGGCATCGAGGGTATCATCAATCCTTGGCAGGGGATATGAGTCCTTGAGTGTCACGTTGTTTAGCTGGCGATAGTCCACGCAGAACCGCGTGGTCCCATCCTTCTTTTTGACCAGCACAACAGGTGACATCCAAGGACTTCCCGAGGGCTCGATCACGCCCGCGTCGAGCATTTTTTCAACCTGCTCGTCAGCTTCCGCCCTCTTGCTCCAAGGGAGCCGTCGGGCGGCCTGACGAATAGGCCGCGCCTCACCGGTGTGGATCTGATGTTTCACCAGGCCCGTACGTCCAATATCCTCGGTGGACAAGGAGAAGAGGTCCAAATGGGACCCAACCAGTTTGTGTAAGGCCTCCCTCTGGGTACCTCCCAACTCTACACTACTACGATTTACCATCTCGCAAATGGGATCGGGCCAATTCCTAGAACTTATTGAAGGCTCCCCCTGGGGCCGGCTCGGCTGGACGTTCTCGCCCCTCACTGACGCGACTTCTCTAACTGGGGTGCAGCCAGCTATCTTCGTGCCCCTTACTATAGTGCGTGGTTCTGTGCTAATATTAATTACTCGGACGGCCACCACCGGCCCGTCCGTTTTTACGAGGGTGCGGCCCACGATTAAACCAGGTATGGATCGCGCTGCCACCGGTTCGACCAGGCCGCAGGATTCCTGCCATGTCGGGCGAGCTGACCATCGGGCCGGCACTATGGCCTCGGCCCCCGGAGGGATGGTCACGGCCTCAGGAGCCTCCAGCTCCACCCTCTCGGCCGTGCTCACCCCCTCCAATGGTAGCTCTTCCACTCCCCATCGCAGGATCCCCCGACTCAAGTCGATGTTACAACCGCCGGCAGTCAACAAATCCAACCCTATTAAGCATGGGTCGCACACCTCCGCCACCCAAACCTCTATCTCTTGCTTTACCGATCCCAACTTGAGGGTCACAAAACCACGCCCTATGATCGGAGCCGTTGCCCCGGTAGCCAACTGCAAACTATGATTTTCCAGACGCTGGATTTTACCCCAGCCGTCTGCACTCGAATTAAGGACCACGGGGCTGATGATCGTGGCGCTGGCTCCCGTGTCCACCACGGCGTCTACCCCCACGCCGGCAATTTTGCACCGAATTGTCAAACTACCCGTCCCAATTTGGCCACAATGAATGACCTGTCGCGTCAACGAGGGCTTCTCTCCATCCCCTCCTGCCGAACACCGCCCTGCATGCCCGGCACGTTCTAGTTTCCCGGGCCCTGGCGGGGGGTGTCTGAGGTCGGCTAGGCCGATCGATACGGGGCGGAGTTGCGGGCATCGGTTGGCAGGAAACGTCCCGGCGCGGAGCTCGACACTCCCATGCACGGTGACCCATCCGAGCACAATTATAGCACCTCACCTGGTAAGGTGCTTGCCTCCGGTATTCCAAATCCCCCCCCCCCCCCTGTATGTCCGAATTGGGGTACTCTGTCGGGGACTACCGGGTGCCACCGCTGGGGCCGCCTGCCATGGTCCAGGTCCCGCCAGGCGCCGATCCACTAACCTCCGGACCATGCTCTCCAGGTCAGGGCCCCCGTCGGGGGCGGGCCCCCTTGGGGGGCCGCCCCCCATCACGGGCCCCATCTGACGCACCGCTATTGCGTGGCGCTCGCCTCCCCGGGCCAGGGGCCTCGCTGCTTCCCAACGGGCTGCAGCGTCGGCCGCCTGACTCATGGTTTGCGGGCGCCAAATGGCGAGCTGTTGCCAGAGCTCCAGATCCGGAAGGGCCTGAATAAAGTGATCCAGCGCCAGGCTTTCCTGGGAACTCGCTGCCATGTCCGCGTGTGCAATCCCGACCGCGCGGCGAATATCATGAGCAAGTTCCCCGATGGTCTCCTGGGGCTTGCGTTTTCGCTGCGCAAGTTGAGCTTTAACAAGCTCGCTTTGCTGTTCAATGCCGAAACGATTAATAAATGCCGCACGGAGGGCTGACAGGGTGAGAGCACCCGGTGGTAAAGCTGTCAGCACCTCCGCCGCCGCACCGCGCAGTGCCCCCCACCAGGTGTACTCCACCTTCGTCCGGATTCCAACCGTTGCCTTTACACACGTACTCAAACTGCGCCAGGTACGCCCTCAAATCACTCTTGCCGTCATACGGCACGAGTGGGACCTTGTGGGCGCCCGAAGGTCGGACCCCGCGCGTCACTCCTTGCGGGATCAACACGGGACCAAACCGTCCGGGCTCCCACAGTTCGCTATTCCCGGGGGGCTCCCGCACGTCCCCCGTCCCTCCAAACACTACCCCTCCTGGTGTCGATGCCTGGGTCGCCCCTCCGCAACCCGCTACCCACGCCATACCCCCACATCCTTGCTCACCAGCACCCCCCTCACTCCCCATAGCCAAACCTCCTTGCACACCTCCTCTGTCCATCCACTCCGGACCAGTCATACATCTTACCATTGGTCCCTCACGAACACCCGGGTCTACACCACCCCCCCAAGCCGACTGAATCTCCCCTCACATCATATACATTGCCACTCACCTCCGTACCTCGTCGTCGCACCTCCTCTGCCACCTGCAAACTTTTTATTTGGTTAGTGAGCACCTCATCATGATTTGAACACAGACCTTGTACATATTCCATGACTTCCTCCTTTATCTCCCTCTTAGTTTCCCTCCGTCTCTTCTTAATTTCACTCACCCCCTCTTCCACCTCCTCTAATTTTTCCTTTACCTCCTTCAGCTCCCGGTGCGCCCCCTCTATTTCTTCCTCCATCGCTACTTTAACCGTTTCTATGTGCGTCCTTACCTCCCGGTCCTTCGTCTCCATTACTTCTGTCACCTCTTCCAACCTCTTCGTCAATCCCTCATGTACCATTTGACATTCCTTCTGTGTCGCTATTAATTCATTTTTAATGTCCTTTTGTGTCGCTTTTAAACCCCCGATGATTGCAGTGTTCTTTTCCACTTGGTCCGCTAGTTCCCTTTGTCCTACTGTCAGCTGCTCTACTCCCTTCGTCAGACCCTCTATGCCCCCCTGTAACCTAGCCGTATTATTCCTCACCTCTTTCTCCATACGCTTCTCACCTCGCTTTACCTCCTCGCATAGCCCCGAAACCTCCTCACTTACACCTCGTCGTATCCCCTCTTTCATCTCCTCCATCTCTTTTGTAGATGCCACCCTCATCTGTCCCAATTCATCCCTTTGAGCATCGAGTTTACTTTCTAACCCGATTTGCACCTCCTCTATCTGGTTCCCCATTCGTTTGATTTCCCGGGCAGATTGTTCCCCTATTTCCCGCAATTTGTCTTCCATCCTATTTTCTAACCCCATTAACCCATTTTTCACCTCTTTTATCCCATTGTCTAACCCCTCAAATTTTTTTTCTAATCCCTTAAAATTATTGTCTAATCCCTCAAATTTGTTTCCTAATCCCTCTATTCTACTCCCTAACCCTCCGATCTGGGCCCCCATGTCCTCCCTCAATTTCTCGCTATTGGACCCCATGTCCTCCCTCAATTTCTCGCTATTGGACCCCATGTCCTCCCTCAATTTCTCGCTATTGGACCCCATGTCCTCCCTCAATTTTTCGCTATTGGACCCCATCCTTTGTTCTAACCGTTGGCAATTGGCCCCCATCCTTTGTTCTAACCGTTCGCTATTCTGGGCCATAAGGGCCTTCATTTGTATAAAAAAAAGGTTCAAATCCACCAGCGGCGCTGTTACGGTTGCGGGCGCCGTGGCCATGTGCGAGGCGCCATTTTGCGTGCCCGTAACCTCGTGCGCGAGGCCGCCATTTTGTGCGCCTGATACTCCCTCAACCACATTGCCATTGCTCTCCTCCCTTTCCTCCACATACATTTCCCCGAGGTCCTGGGTTACCCCTAACCCGTCTATCTCCCCCACCGACATCCGATCGCCTTGATTGTCCATGGCGCGATCTCAAAATTCGGGTTTTATAAAACAACAAAATTTCGGCAGCTCGTAATTTTGAACAAATTTTTTTTTTACACGTTTTAAAAATTTGGTTCGGGCCTCGTATCCCACTCCTAGACACCAATTGTTACGGGTCGCGGACAAGATGTTACTTTGGGCCGAGCGGATGGTCAACCGCGACCGTTACAGGATCCCCGATTGGCCCGACTCCCCCAACGTTGACCAGATCGCGCCACAGATATTCAATTTGGAAACCTCTAAAGCGACCGAAAGAGAAGGCAGAGAGAAGAAGACAGAGTACGGAGGAATAACAGGATTTATTATACACACAAGCAAAAAGAAGGAGCGATCAAAGTTATTTACAAGCAATGGATGGAAGAAGCAGTCACACAGTGAATCGTTAGCTTATACTCTTCAATTTACTTAACCCCAGGACAACGATTAGGACAGACGACGTTCACACTTACACGGGGGAAATTGCAGGCAGGAATGGTGGAGGTGGGTTGCTGGAGAGGAAGGCAGGGTCAGGGTCCCTGCAACCGGCAGGGCTGGAGGTAGCAGCTCCCAATTCTTCGCGTTTTTGGTGGGAAAACCCTCGGTCGCGTCGACGCTGCTGATGCTGTGGACGTCACGCGCTGGCTCGGTCACACCTGCTCCTCTCCTTCTGGTGGAGCCGTCTCCCTCCTCTCAGCGCGTCTCTCCAAAGCTTGTTTCATCTCCAAGTACCTCTCCTTTTTGGTTTGGAGCGTCTCTCATCTCACAGCTCACAGCTCAGCTCACAGCTCATCTCTCCTCTCATCTGCCGAAGCAGTCCCTTCCAGTCGCCTTTATTACCCGGGTCGGAATCAAGCCGCCGGCTGCGAGGGCACGCCTACCGGGTCGCTCACCGCGGTGCTGGTTGGCTGTTAGGGCTGTCCGATTCCCCCTTTGATCATGATGACGTGCCACGCCCGTGAGTTGGCGGCTCCTACCCCCCTCTTCTCCGAGATTAGCACATGGGCAATGGCGGCTTGCGAGATTGAACACCACTCGCACCGCTTTTGAAAGGAACTTTGGAGAGCGGAGATGATTGGGGAAATTGAAAGGGGCCTACGCTTATTTCGTTTGATACAATGCAGAGTCAATCTAGTGGGAAACACATATTTAGCCTACATAGAATAAGGAAATAAACTATTTAAAAAGATATATCGTGGCCTGTCTGTAGGTTCATGGAATTAACTAGGGGGACGTCTTTCGATCTTATTTACTCTACGAGGGTCAGTTAAAACACAGCAAACCAGTTCTCACATTCTTTACACTTTCCAAATTCGTTACAATATTCTCTGGAAACTAGTTACCAAACGTGCAAATACTGTTTGAGTTCGGTTTCTGTATACAGTTTATTTTTATTGATAAAAATTTGAAATTTGAATAGGATTTACATATTGGCTAACTGAATGCAACCACGAACTATTTTTGAGATCCACATAGGCCGAAAGGTCAACATAGGCCAAAGGTCAGCCACTTTTTTCAAATTTCTAAAATCCTCAATTTTCATCCGATTGACTTGAAATCTGAATAGGATTTGCAGATCAGCTTACTGAAACCAACCATTAACTATTTTTGAGGTCAACATAGGCCAAAAGGTCCACATAGGCCAAAAGGTCAATATAGGCAAGATTAACTCAGGCCAAAACGTCAATTTCGGCAAAATTTCTAAAATTTTCATCCGATTAACTTAAGATCTGAAGACGATATGCATATCGGGTCACTGAATTCAACCCCCAACTATTTTTGAGGTCAACATAGGCCGAAAGGTCAACATATGCCAGATTTCTAAAATCCTCAATTTTCATCCAATTGACTTGAAATTTGAATAGTATTTTCATCGCAGCTAACTGAATTCAATCACCAACTATTTTTGAGATCAGCATAGGCCAAAAGGTCCACATATGCCAGATTTCTAAAATCCTCAATTTTCATCCGATTGACTTGAAATTTGCATAGTATTTTCATAGCAGCCAACTGAATTCAATCACCAACTATTTTTGAGATCAGCATCGGCCAAAAGGTCCACATAGGCCAAAGGTCAACAACAATTTCCAATTTCTAAAATCCTCAATTTTCATCCGATTTACTTGAAGTTTCAATGGTATTTTTATATCAGCTAACTGACTTCAACCACTTTTGGTTGTTGTTGAATTATTTTAATCGCCATGATACTCTTTTAATCGCCATGCCTGGTCAATGACACATGTAATGTTTCAAGTCAATTGATTTGGTGGTTTGGGAGAAGATGTTTTTTTAAGGTTTTCGGTTAAATCCAATATGGCTGCCAAACCATGTGACCTATGATGTTATAGATCATGTGCATGCAATTTCAGATTTTTAGGACTTGTACACCCGCAGACTCCGGGAGGGGCAGGAAGGGTCATTCCTCTTTGGGGTATATGGATTACAGTCGATCTACGGTCGGGTCTCAAGAACAATGGGTGTGTGTTAATTTACCAAGTTTCTTGTGAAGAGATCGCCAAGTGGTTTAAGCATTCGAGGAAGCACTCCATTCAAAAACGATAAGGAACGGCTGGCCTGGCATGCGCCAGCTAGCTGCTTGGTAAAGGAGCACAACCCGAGCTTCTCCCTTTCGGTTTCGTATCAAACAGCAGGAGCGAGTTTCAAAAGTTTGCTACGAAAAATGCCACAGTAGCGGCAGAAAGGGCCATGTTAATAACCCAACATTTGTGGGTTATATAGAGTACAGTAGATCTTCGCTCAGTTCTGGAAGTAAACCTCACTTCAGGGATGTCGGGATTCCTCCAAATTTCTTCATTTAGTGTTATAAAGAGCATGAGCGACTGTTTAAAATGCAAATCATACGTGTTTGTGGTGTATAATATTTTTACTTCTTGTCGAAGGTGAAGGCATGTGTGAAGGCATGTGTGAGAAGTGTTATGATTTATGGGAGCGAGACATGGGTAACGAACGTAGAGCAGCAACGAAGGCTGGAAAGGGTGGAAATGCGAACGGTTCGGTGGATGTGTGGAGTATCGTTGAGAGAGAGGGAGACAAATGATGAATTGCGAAAGATGATGGGAATAGAGCCTGTGATTGATGCTGTGAAGAGAAACAGGTTGAGATGGTTTTGTCATGTGTTGAGGAAGGATGAAAGTGACTGGTTGAGAAGAGTGATGGAAATGAATGTAGAAGGATGTAGAGGATGGGGAAGACCGAGAAAGACTTGGCTAAAGATGGTGGAAGAAGAAATGCGGGCAAGGGGGTTAACAAGGGGAGATGCAGAAAATAGGGCAAAATGGAGAAGATTGTCATGGGGACCACAAGGCTAACCCCCGCTCTAGCAGGGAAAATGGCCTTAAAATGCCTGTTGTTGTTGTTGTTGTTGTTGTGGAAGCCCGTTGCTACCACAGAAACGCCATTATAACTATAAGCTATTTATGCACGTTTTCACTGCAGGAAAAACGCCTTGGGGAAGTGGGACATTATTAGTATTAATATTGTTTTGTAATGACATTAATAATATGCGATTGTCATTAAATTTGTTATGAAAAGCGTCTTTGGAAAAACGCCACGATAAATCTTCTTCTTTGGAAAAACGCCACGATAAAGCTAACTTAATACGGCTATACACCTCAACACGCAACCCATTGACGGCAATGACGGGGAAAACCCGCTCAGGGGAGAAAAGCCCCTTGGGGAGGGTGGCAAATGAATACGCTACAACCTTCATTATTTAACTCTTGGTCATCCTGTCAAGTTTGGTTGAGATTGGATAAGTAAGGATGGAATGTATTGGCGTCAAAAATTCATCAGACAGACGGACAGACACAAATGGCGTATTTTAGTATGATAAGGAATTCGATTCAAACATTTTTGGCTGGTATACCACTTTACCTATGATGTCATCATTGTCATGCTTTTGTTCCCCATTGGGAGTACTTGGCAATGTGCCAAGTTTCAAATTTTTCCATTCAGCAGTTTCCGAGAAATATATTGGTTCACGAGTTATCAAGTGACCACTATATTCGTCATGGGTGTGTGTCTGTCTGTCTGTCTGTCCGCAGCATAACTACCCGATGATATTGTCAGGGATTGTCAGGGAATTTACTGGGGGACTCACAGGACTCCAAAGACCGGACACAGGTTACAAAAGGTCTCGTTTATTAAACTGTATTCACTTCATCCAATTACCAAAATGATACCGCATAATATAATGGATCAGGTTAACTCTTTTCGCTGGTCCTTCTCTCCATCCGACACTCCCGTTCGGTCAGCGCTTCACGTAGCAAGTCCTCTCGACTCCAGCCGCAGCTCCCGCTTATATGGACCAACTCGACTTAATCCTCTGTCTGCTGAACTCGTAATCTCCTCTCCGCCGACGTCACCGGTCGCCTTCCTGGCGCCAGCTAGCCCCCCCTGCTGTGAGTTCCATTTATCAAACAATAGGGGGGTGCTCCAGCCTGGGGCTGTGACCAGGTGTTTCAAGAGACCATCATGTTCGTGCACATTCCTAACTCATTTACAAACCCGTCCCCCACAGAGTTTGCATGTAAAATGCATCTGCTTTGTTACTAGGTCAACCAATAAGTTACCAGTGCCAATTAATAAGTTACACTGAATTACACTTCCACAATTCCCTCATCTTTTTGTTTTTGTTTATATTAACCATTAATCTAAACATCAATATAAGTAAACAATCAATCACTACAAGTAAACATCATTACAAGTATAAGTAAATAATCATAACTTTGGTAATCAAATTCCCTTAGGCATACACCGTCATCCTGCAAGAATCACAAAACATTTCGTTGGTCATTGACTCCTTCCATATTGTTCAATCTATTGCATTTGCATCACAAATATATTTTCAAAACAACACTTCACCATCACCAAGATACAACAATTTCACTTCATTTTCAAGTTTTGTAAAGCATCTGCACCATCTGGCAAAAACGTTTGCCTCCACACAAATGTTGACTTTGTTTGAAAGGAAGGGCTGATCACTTGTGTTTGAATCCAGGTATGAAACATTTTCTCCTAATGTCTTCATAGCTCCTGCACTACTTCGTGTAGGATTTCGCTGTTGTGGTAACATTGCGGAGTCATAGACTGACCCTGCTCTCCTTGTAGCATTCTTGCCACTTTTTGCTGTAAACCATAGTAATTCCTGAACAAGGCCTTCACCCAGTTGTAGTCGACTTGCCTCCTCCCTTATTGTGAGTGGGCAGCAAGTATTGGTGTGACATTGATTGGCCAGCAAGATGTGGAACAGGGATGCCGGATGCATCCACAATGATGTTGGGACCATGGTGTTCAGGTCATTCATGGTCCTTACCAGGAGCAATCCAGCAGAATCGTGCACAGCTGTTGTGACAAGGGCACAGCCGTTTTTTGCAGCTCCATGCTGGTTCCCCGGACGTTGGTGAAGTAATAACATATGTCCCCGCATTTCACAGAGGTTGCAGGTAAAATGTCGTTGTCCTGCAACTTCTGATGTGGTGAATGTTCGAAGTCTTCGAACAAGAGTAAGTGATCGCCTTTCTTTCATATGTTGCAGTGTGATCCAGGCAAATGGTCACATAAATTTCCTTGGTGAAGGTAAGCATTCATCTCCAAGTTACACGGGAGAATGTCTTCATCATTCTTTGAGAAAGAGGGTGTATGCCACGATTAACTTCATTTTTTAGCCACAAATTTTCTTTCTTTCTTCTTCCCAATTCCGTTAGCAATCCCTCCAAAATGTGATCTCGTCTTATCCTTATGCTCAGTCATATCTGAATCTGCTTTCCGCACACACTGAATCAGATAGGGTACATCTTACCATGAAATCAGCATAATCATGTATATCTTCCGACAGTTTCACATTCAACAATTTGTTGTTTTTCCTTAACTCAAAAGTTATATTCATTTATATGCGTCACACAAATAATATTCAATCAGGTATGTATTTTATTACTAAACTAAGAATAGCATTGTATATGATTACAATCACAAACGGGAATACCTAATTCCCAACAACAATTTTCCCAAACCAACAAATTAAGCATAATGTATTATTACCATAATTCCTCTCCACTTTTTCTTTTCCCTCTTTTTCCTAACAGTGTGTCACTCGTGGTGATATGAGTTCATTGATATTGTAATTGACACAACTCATAACATTGTCGTTATGCCATTATCTTAATTCTACTGTTTATGTCGCCATAAAAGTCTTCCTTTTCTGGTTCCACATTTCTTTCCTCATTTGTCACTTCATGTGTTATCATCGTGTTGTTGGTTACCTTATTCAAACACACCGTCACTAAGGCTTTCAAGCAAGCCACCACTAAAACAATTGCCAATATAACTACTAAACCAACAAACAAGTCTGCTACTCCTTGTATATATTCATATCTATGACATAGTTATATGTCGATGACATTTAACATTATATACCAAACTAACAAGCTTCCTAAAAGGTAAATAAAGAAAATCCCTTAATATGTAACATAATCAGATTATTTGTCTTACCCTGATCCCCCTATCTCCCGGGGTTGAACTCAATCCCCTGATCATGAGTGTAGTTGTGATACATTTTTTCACTCATGCTGTATTAATATCAGCAGGTAATTGTATGTCATGTAGGCAAATAAATGTCACTATTCCAAGTAGGAATATCACATGTTGAAAATGTAATGTTTATCAATGCAAGGGGTGTTAAAATGTAATTCAAATGACTGTAAATCATGACTATCATTTTTCTACCACTGAATGTTCTGCTGGGCTGCTAGGTGCAGCCTCATTTTCTGTGGGATCGTCCACCTTAGCCCCATGTGCTTGCTTGCAATGAGAGGCATGAATCCAACTTTCTATTTTGGGTCCATATTTGTTTCTATTCTTATCAATCTCCTATGGTTTATCAATTCGTTCCAAGATACCGCAACCAAAGGTTTTAACCAAAGCTCTACCAAACTATTTCCAATTTGAACAAAAATGCCAGTGAAACAATGATTCGAAGGATTAACTTCAAGGGGTCAATAAATTTATTCTATAGCCAGATCTAATTTTCCCATCCAATAGTTTGCCTTGCCACATGTCATATTATAACACCTTAATAAACCTTCGAAAAAATGTTTCCCATCTCAACAAATTTCCTTTTTTACAAATAGCCATGTGTAACTTACGTATTTAACTACAATTTCCTCTCAATTTGTTTGGCCTAACTGGCCGCAAAAGTGGCTGCCAGCATGCAGTACCGTTTTTATCTACCAAGGAAGTGTTCCACACAAGACCTCTACCAAAATGTTGTTTGTAAAAACAAATCTGGGATTTCTGATTACATGGATGCACACTCTCAGGACATTTTCAGGCTGCTGTTAACAATCCACTACGATGACTTAATTCCTTTACCCACAATCAAATAATTAGTACAAATTGAGGATATTATCCCTATCACATTCTTTTATAGATTCATTATGTTGGATCTAATTTTTTCCAATAATTTTCCACTGCTGTAAGGCGGAACAATAGCTCTCATAAGTCTTAGTAATATCGTACTTAATTTGCCCAGCAGAGAATAATTTATTTACTATCCTTTCTCATCTGTTAACCAGTGACTTTGTTTAAACTCCAGAACTGAAAACCCACAATAGTTCAAACCAGCAAAATTTTCTTTACACTTTTCCCATATCATCTATGCCTAAAACACATCCATACATACAGCACAATTTATATGCTGATAAAATTCAAGTTTATATATATAAAATCCATGAGCAGAGTATTCTGGGAAGTCAGTGTAAGACCTCTCCCAAATTTGGATGATTTTGTACTTCCTCATTTTCTTTTATGAAGCTCATATCCATAAATAGATGTTATTCTCATATACATTCTATCAAAAAATGGAATCCCAAAATTACTCACAATTTTACTATGAATTAATGGCTGCTCATAACCCAGCACATCAAATTTTTTTATATTCCATTTCCCTTGACAAAAGAGATAATGTTCATAATCAAATTATATTTCTATTTTATTTTACGGATTCTCTGGATATTCAATCCCATCCACATATCCCAATCCCATCCACATAAAACTATCCATTTCCAGACAGGCACACTGTCGGTGTCAACAATCTTGTAAGATTGATACACAAAAACACACACACACATGCATTATGCATATTTGTTTGCGTTGGAACCATTATTTACAGATCAGATGGGTGTCAATTTTATTTCAATTTCATAAAATTTGTCAATCAAATTCAAAATGCTTATAGACAAATAAACCAAAAGTCCATTCTTAGAAAACCCTCATGATGTCACATTGAAATTACCCTTTCAGCCTTCACAATAATCTATCCAAATTTTGACTACACACCCATTTGCATGTCAGTCGACCATTGACCTATCAATCGTGCGGAACAATAGTCCGAAATTCCCACCTGATCATCATGTGACTCTTGTCACTTGGTTTGCCAAAAAATTGCAACGCAATTGTTCCAAACTTTGTAAATTTAAAATTGCTGTGCCCAAAATAGAAGATCCAATTTTGGCATTTGATCAATTAATTATTAATTTGTTAACAAGCAAAAAAAGAAAAAATGAATCATTCTTGCTCTGAAAACTTTTCAGACACAAGAATCATCGACAGTTATTCATGTTTGTCCAGTAATCGAATCTGTTGAGGCCAATCATCATTTGGGATTTGCAGCAATGAAGGCCTAATCATTGTCTGAGGTACCGGTAAGCACTGGTACCCTTGATCTTGGTTTGCCCCATGACCTTGTCTTCCTGTTGACATACGGACATCTTCTTCTCCAATGTCCCATCTTTCCACACTCGAAACATCGGTTTCTGTCGTTGTCTGATCTGTGCACCTGTGCACTTGTATTGCTGGGCTGCATCTCTACATCCCTGAGTTGCCACTGCAATCTCTCGTTATCTCCTGAAACACGAAAAAATTCTCTGTACCGTCCTTTTTGGGGAGACAACTGGAAATCAGATGGGACAACTGTCACTTTCATTCCTAATTTCGAGGGCAGTTGTGCATTTGTCTCCTCCACTGTATCCTGTATCCTTTTTATTTTAAGTTCTAGTTCCGTTATCCGTTCTTGCTGTTCCCGTTGTCTGGATTCACCATCCCAAAGATGGAATGCAAGCCAGTCTACCGTTAGATTCTGTCTCTTCCTGGCTTTCAATCTTTGTTCCAATCTTTCCAATCGACTTCGCTCAAATGTACCATCTCTTGGAAACTCCTCATCATGTCCCTTTGTCCACAAATACCAATTCTCGACCTGCCTTATAGCTTCTGCACCATAACGGTCGTACATATGATGTGTACAAGTACCTTTTTGTGGAATCTCTTGTTGTCCTTGTGTATTCTTGCAGGCTCCATTTCCCATTCTGCCTTTTATCAAAGTAGCGTTGGATGTGTTGTAGTTTGTTCCTCTAAAGCTTCACTCGTACCTCCAGGAAGGGTCTCTCCACCTGTTCACACGGTGATTTCCAGAGAATCTCCCTCAGCCGTGGCTTTTGCACAATCCAATCTCACAGATCAGTATTTGCAGATGAGCCGGAGGGTCAGTATGAAATGGGTGAATCCTCAGGTGTCCGCTCTGTTGACGGGGAAATCACACAATGGTAACCGCACATATATATCTGTATATAAACTCACCACCTTGCTCAATTATCCCAGGTTGTCTCCACATTGATAATATCTCGCAAAGATATCAAAGCTTCTTTCTTGAGACCGCATTTTCATCAATCAAACAATCAATATATTCAATTCAATTTATTCAGTTCAATTTATGCAATTAAATTCAATCAATTAGATTCAATCAATTAACAATTCAATCAATTATTCAATTTCAATTAATTCATCAATATTCATCAATAAATCAAATTAATCATTTTGAATGACTCCTTGCATAAGCCCTTTCCCCAATGATGTCAGGACAGGTCCATCCATTGACTGAGATCGAATTTCATCGGTCGTCACCTCGGATTCGTACCTCATGTCAATTGATGAATCGCCGTCCTGTCCTAGGGTCATATCTGACATATTTTCCCATTTTGCCTGGTCTCCACAAATTTTTCTTTGCAACCACTAAAGGCAACTCATCCTTCATTCGTGAGACAGCCAAAATGGATGCCAGATATTAAAGTTCTTTGGGAAAAATATCTCATCATTTTCCTTTTAATAGTACCCAAAATCTCTTGGCAATATAAATTTCGTAAAACTCCTGAAATGGGACTGTCAAATTCCTTCAATCATGCTAAATTTTGAAACTCCATCGCTTGTAATACCCAATTTATCCCATAGGGCTTGAAAGTTCTTTCCCAAGTTCATGCAATCATTCTGCATTTGAACCCTATGATATCATTCATAATAATCATCATGATTTTATAGTCATGGTCCTATCATAATCATCTATTTAAACGAACATTTCCTTTATCACCACAGCTATGTGGTATAATCAACAATAGAATAAAACTGTACATAGCAACAGGCTACCTCATGGCCACTTAGTATACCTATTGACAAAAAGTCATAACAATATCGAATAATCATTGAACAATTCAAAACTCGCTTCCACTGCTCTAGCCGCAGCATCCGTGATATTTGTTTGCTCATTCCCTATTCCTGATTCGTCATCAAGGATCTCCATCATCACACAGCGTACTTAATTCCGCATTTTAATGAGAATTCAACAGGAATTTACGACTCAAAGGAAAAAGAACGAGCAGACCTTTTGCAGGATGATCGTTACAAAATCGTTACATATATTAAAGTATTTCTAATGTCGACAAATCATATCTTAATTCTTGCAAGATTTGGTTCTTTGAATAAATCACAGCACCGGGAGAACCAGCTCCAAAAATGGATCTTTGTGTTTATTCAGCACCCTAGTAATTGGTTCTTTGTGTACTAATTACACAGCACCCAGGCCCCGCTCATATGGATCTTTGTGCAGCGCTACACAGCACCTGAGCAAAAGGGGTTTCATCTACATTTTCCCTATCTGGTGTACCATCCGTGATATTTGTCTGCTCATTCACTATTCCTGATTCGTCATCAAGGATCTCCATCATCACACAGCGTACTTAATTCCGCTTTTTAATGAGAGTTCAACAGGAATTTACGACTCAAAGGAAAAGAACGAGCAGACCTTTTGCAGGACGATAACTGGAATTAGTCGTGAAAATATATCCAAAATACTCAAAATAGACACCCACAAAAATAAACAACAAACCCAAACAAACCCAAGGTCGACCATATTACACAATAAATTACATCATTTCAGCATCGTATTGATTGCTGAAATATTCCAGGGTTTATACACACCTCAAAAGAGGTATGCGTGGTGTTGCCCCCTCCCACGTTTATTCCAGGGTTTATACACACCTTAAAAGAGGTATGCGTGGTGTTGCCCCCTCCCACTTTTAATTCCTCATTAAATCGTTTCCATTTAAAAAACATCGCCTTTACTGCTCCAGTCGCAGCATTTGTCACTTTGTTTGCTCATCCGCATGACCAAAACGAAATAAAGGGAGCTCAACCATTACACTGCGCTTTTAATGGCGCATGCCATAGAAACTCAACGCAATTTCGACTCGGCCAGCAAACGAGCAAATTGTGCAGGATGTTAACTGGAATTAGTCGTGAAAATATATCCAAAATACTCAAAAATACACACCCACACAAATAAACAACATTTATTCCGTTTAACAGAACAAACATTTCCTCTATCATGACATGCATGTCTTCAAAATTATATGCCCAAGAGAAAAAGTAAAATTAATTAAAACTGCGGGCAGTGATGATCCGGGGACCATACCGCTCCATCCTGATTGGACGAGTGCATGCTAGAGTCGTTAACAACGACAGTCCAGATCCGATTGTTCAAAATTTCAACTCAATCGATCGAAAAATGAACGCAGGGATGCATTTTAAAGGTGCAGTGGCACTAACTGAGTTGCCACGAATATGGCCACGAAATTGCCAATATGGCCATCACAAAATATTTTCCTTAATCAATTGGCTCATAGCATAACCAATCTGCAAGTATCTCATCCGAAGATGTATCTCTGAGGAATTTTAATTAAATAAGTAATTTATAAATCAACGAGTTAATTTATTAAATGATTAATCAATAAATCAATATTTCCTTGACAGCCACATCACTTGGTCAGTGTCATGTCCAAATATCAGCTTCCTTACTCAAAAGGTGCCTGAGTTAATGTAATGTAATTACTGTAATAAGATTACTGCAATTACTGTAATGATTACTGTAATTACTGTAATTACCGGAACTGTAATTACTGTAATTACCTCAGGTAATTACCCTAATGTAATTACTGTAATGTAATAAGAAATGTAATTAATTAAATAAGTACTTCATTAATCGTTAATAATGAAATAATTCCTGAATTCTCATTCGATTCACTTGACATTCGAATGTCCCCAAAACGTTGGAGCAAAACGTTGCAACAACGAAAGTGAAACGTTGTAGCGACGTTGTGGAAACGTTAGCAAAACCCAACATTTGAATGTTCCCATTCATTCCAACAACAAGTTCCAACAACAAGTTCCAACAACAAGTTCCAACAACAAGTTCCAACAACAAGTTCCAACAGCAAGTTCCAACAACAAGTTCCAACAACAAGTTCCAACAACAAGTTCCAACAAGTTCCAACAGCAAGTTCCAACAGCAAGTTGCAACAACAAGTTCCAACAAGTTCCAACAACAAGTTCCAACAACAAGTTCCAACAACAAGTTCCAACAGCAAGTTCCAACAGCAAGTTGCAACAACAAGTTCCAACAAGTTCCAACAACAAGTTCCAACAACAAGTTCCAACAACAAGTTCCAACAGCAAGTTCCAACAGCAAGTTCCAACAACAAGTTCCAACAGCAAGTTCCAACAACAAGTTCCAACAACAAGTTCCAACAGCAAGTTCCAACAACAAGTTCCAACAGCAAGTTCCAACAACAAGTTCCAACAACAAGTTCCAACAACAAGTTCCAACAGCAAGTTCCAACAACAAGTTCCAACAACAAGTTCCAACAAGTTCCAATCCACTAGCTGTTTTATTTGCCAACTTCTCCATAGCCAATGCCATGTGCCTGAGTTCTCGCCCTGCCTTCCAGGTTCCATAAAATGGAAATATTACCATTCCAATCCATTCCCCCATGCTAATAGTTCTTCTCTGCCTAGAATGCAGGATATGCGTTGGTGACTTTGTTAACAGGCGCATGTGTGGAAGCACAAACCCCAGAAAACATGTTCCGAACCATCCCGAGGGAAGATACGGATATGCCTTGTGTCCACATATAAAATACGTATTATTATATGTCCATGTGTTGTCCATTCCCCACATACCTTCCCAATATAAAGCTAAACCCTTCGTGCCATTTGGTCCTAGTGGGACAGGTGTTCTCATCCAGCCTTCTTCGTGACCATAATTGTGGCATTTAGAGGTTCCCATAGACCTGTTATGCGTAGGCGTTTGGGGTCTGGTGATACACATTAATCCTGTTATTTGCTGCTGGACGGTCATGTAAGAGGGCATTTTGTTCTTATCATATGTAGGTCTATAACTGTCCTCAAATTGGTTACAATTATATCCCCCTTTCTTCCATCCCTCTTCCCCGGACAGTTGGCCGTTAAAATCTGATGCTATCAGGGTGTGAGGGAAGCGGCTACATAATTCCGCCCAACCAAAAGGAACTGCCTCCAATGGTACTCCGATCTCACTAGAATGCGGCATTTGTGTACATATCCAACAATTACTTTCATTTGCTATAGCAGCCCTTGTATGGGCTAAATGTAAAAAGTATTAATCCCGTGTAATCCATCGGATTCTAAAGGTGTGTCTTTATCCTTCATCAAACTTCTCTTCTGCTTTTGTCGTTCCGCATGATCATATATCTGTGTATCATTTGCTGGTGTTGCGTTTTGTTCCCTCATTACCCCAAAATAATCCATACAACACAGAGTCCCCACTACCAGAGAACCCATTCCTAGGATAAATATCACCATTTTCAAGGAGTATCTGAAGTAGAAGTCTCTGGTTTCCCTTGATTGGTCGGCTTGTCTTGATACGGTGTTTCCCTTTGTCCCACCTGTATCCATCTGTAAAACATGTGTCTGACTATCATCTTTATCTCTGTTTGTCTCTATGTCTCTCTTTCTTTCTTTTTCTGTCTATCTCTCTCTGTCTGTCTCTCTTTCTCACTTTGTCTCACTCTGTCTATCTCTTTTTGTCTGTCTCTCTCTATGTGTCTGACTCTGACTATCATCTTTATCTCTGTTTGTCTCTATGTCTCTCTTTCTTTCTTTTTCTGTCTATCTCTCTCTGTCTGTCTCTCTTTCTCACTTTGTCTCACTCTGTCTATCTCTTTTTGTCTGTCTCTCTCTATGTGTCTGACTCTGACTATCATCTTTATCTCTGTTTGTCTCTATGTCTCTCTTTCTTTCTTTTTCTGTCTATCTCTCTCTGTCTGTCTCTCTTTCTCACTTTGTCTCACTCTGTCTATCTCTTTTTGTCTGTCTCTCTCTATGTGTCTGACTCTGACTATCATCTTTATCTCTGTTTGTCTCTATGTCTCTCTTTCTTTCTTTTTCTGTCTATCTCTCTCTGTCTGTCTCTCTTTCTCACTTTGTCTCACTCTGTCTATCTCTTTTTGTCTGTCTCTCTCTATGTGTCTGACTATCATCTTTATCTCTGTTTGTCTCTATGTCTCTCTTTCTTTCTTTTTCTGTCTATCTCTCTCTGTCTGTCTCTCTTTCTCACTTTGTCTCACTCTGTCTATCTCTTTTTGTCTGTCTCTCTCTATGTGTCTGACTATCATCTTTATCTCTGTTTGTCTCTATGTCTCTCTTTCTTTCTTTTTCTGTCTATCTCTCTCTGTCTGTCTCTCTTTCTCACTTTGTCTCACTCTGTCTATCTCTTTTTGTCTGTCTCTCTCTATGTGTCTGACTCTGACTATCATCTTTATCTCTGTTTGTCTCTATGTCTCTCTTTCTTTCTTTTTCTGTCTATCTCTCTCTGTCTGTCTCTCTTTCTCACTTTGTCTCACTCTGTCTATCTCTTTTTGTCTGTCTCTCTCTATGTGTCTGACTATCATCTTTATCTCTGTTTGTCTCTATGTCTCTCTTTCTTTCTTTTTCTGTCTATCTCTCTCTGTCTGTCTCTCTTTCTCACTTTGTCTCACTCTGTCTATCTCTTTTTGTCTGTCTCTCTCTATGTGTCTGACTCTGACTATCATCTTTATCTCTGTTTGTCTCTATGTCTCTCTTTCTTTCTTTTTCTGTCTATCTCTCTCTGTCTGTCTCTCTTTCTCACTTTGTCTCACTCTGTCTATCTCTTTTTGTCTGTCTCTCTCTATGTGTCTGACTCTGACTATCATCTTTATCTCTGTTTGTCTCTATGTCTCTCTTTCTTTCTTTTTCTGTCTATCTCTCTCTGTCTGTCTCTCTTTCTCACTTTGTCTCACTCTGTCTATCTCTTTTTGTCTGTCTCTCTCTATGTGTCTGACTATCATCTTTATCTCTGTTTGTCTCTATGTCTCTCTTTCTTTCTTTTTCTGTCTATCTCTCTCTGTCTGTCTCTCTTTCTCACTTTGTCTCACTCTGTCTATCTCTTTTTGTCTGTCTCTCTCTATGTGTCTGACTATCATCTTTATCTCTGTTTGTCTCTATGTCTCTCTTTCTTTCTTTTTCTGTCTATCTCTCTCTGTCTGTCTCTCTTTCTCACTTTGTCTCACTCTGTCTATCTCTTTTTGTCTGTCTCTCTCTATGTGTCTGACTCTGACTATCATCTTTATCTCTGTTTGTCTCTATGTCTCTCTTTCTTTCTTTTTCTGTCTATCTCTCTCTGTCTGTCTCTCTTTCTCACTTTGTCTCACTCTGTCTATCTCTTTTTGTCTGTCTCTCTCTATGTGTCTGACTATCATCTTTATCTCTGTTTGTCTCTATGTCTCTCTTTCTTTCTTTTTCTGTCTATCTCTCTCTGTCTGTCTCTCTTTCTCACTTTGTCTCTTTGGTCCATTCGCAAAGCCAAAACGAACGACCACAGAACCCTCGCCATTAATATCTATTGTAAGCGTGCCAAATCAATAAGTATCAATTTTTTCTATGAGCCTCGACCAGAGGGTGGTTGTTACTCACAAACACCATTTCCTGTAATTATCTCTCACTAGGGCATGCCCGTACTATATATATATCTAAAATTATATCCCCCGCCGAGCAAGTCGCTGGCTCCAAGTCGAGTGCTTTGTACAAAAAAAGAAGTACTCTAAACGGTGGTTTTTTATTCAACCGTGAAGCATGTCTCAAAGGCTTCTTGATGGACCTGGACAAAATTTGATGCAATTTTTTTTTTTTCTCAATCGCCATCTTTCATCATAATTCTGGACCGGCATGAGGGGGGGTTGTCTGTCATGAATTTATAGGCATGGCGGGAAAACTGAAAAAAATTATTTATTTAAAACGGGTGTACACGATTGTACACGTGTACGGACGGACCTTACCGAACCGGCAAACAAGTCGCTTCATGCACATCAGTGGTGCGTTTCTTCGTGGCGCGTGTCAGAAGAATTACACAGCGCAGGAAAAATACGTATTTACAGAAATCGTTAAAAAAAACTCGGATAATCGCTAAAATCGTTGTGGCCGGTGTACCATATTGGAAATATATATATATATAAATATAATTCCGTTTCCCGGTTCCCTGTCGCTCGCCGAGCGCCGATCAAGTCAAGTGCTTCGAACAAGTGCAAAAAAAAAGTAGTACTTTATCCGTGTCCGGGTGGGTAAACGAGTGTACCGGCCTTACACGTCCTGGAAGCAAGCGGTCGCAAGGTGCACACTTGCTTCGTTTGCTTCCAGGTTACAGTAAGGCCCTTTAATAACCAGCGCATAAATACGTATTTACAGAAATCATTTAGAAAAAAACGAATAAATTGCTACAGTCGTTTATCGAAATCCCATTCGTGATGGCTCACGCCACCTATATCGCGGCATCGGTGCGCAAAGAAGCCCCAGATCACCTGCTCCCCCATGTATGTACCCATAACTTCCAAGTTCGTAAATCATATTGGACAAGACAAGACACACTCACCTTTTAAAGAAGACTTGCTTGTACAATTGATCGCAGCGGTGCCTCCAAGATTGTCAGGGAATTTACTGGGGGACTCACAGGACTCCAAAGACCGGACACAGGTTACAAAAGGTCTCGTTTATTAAACTGTATTCACTTCATCCAATTACCAAAATGATACCGCATAATATAATGGATCAGGTTAACTCTTTTCGCTGGTCCTTCTCTCCATCCGACACTCCCGTTCGGTCAGCGCTTCACGTAGCAAGTCCTCTCGACTCCAGCCGCAGCTCCCGCTTATATGGACCAACTCGACTTAATCCTCTGTCCGCTGAACTCGTAATCTCCTCTCCGCCGACGTCACCGGTCGCCTTCCTGGCGCCAGCTAGCCCCCCCTGCTGTGAGTTCCATTTATCAAACAATAGGGGGGTGCTCCAGCCTGGGGCTGTGACCAGGTGTTTCAAGAGACCATCATGTTCGTGCACATTCCTAACTCATTTACAAACCCGTCCCCCACAGAGTTTGCATGTAAAATGCATCTGCTTTGTTACTAGGTCAACCAATAAGTTACCAGTGCCAATTAATAAGTTACACTGAATTACACTTCCACAATATCATCCAATCTTGGTGAAACTTGGGTGGGAGGTTGATATCATGATCTCGTTGTGTCCTGCCTAGAGTGGGCGTATTGCGCCCATTGTGGGCAGAGCCACTCCCGAAAAAGATGTCTTTTTAGCGGGTAATCGAGTTCAAGCTACATCTTCTCCGAAGGGTTTGGTGGAATCTGACAGGGGTTTAGATATTTGGTTCGACCAATGTCATGTGTCTTGCCCCACGGAGCTCGATTTTTCATTTTCGCCCCAAGGTCAAGGTCACAAGGTCACAAAATTTAGAAAAGTCAATATTTGATGGTTTTATTACATTGTTCGCTTCCTGATAGGGTGAAATGTCGTACATGATCTTATATTATCACATACATCATGAATTACAAGTTTTCCAACAAATTTCAGAATCTTCGACCTTTTACCTTTGAAGGTCACAAAGGTCAAAGTTTCAAAGTTGTCGGAATCGAACCGAATTTTCGGTATTGTGTAGCTAACTAACCTCATAACTGATTATACATTATTTCCTATCTCATTTCAAGGTCAGTAACCTTCGTTTTGACATTTCTGGGCCTGGCCTGTCCGGGCCTGTTTCGGTTATTGTCCATCCTTTGTCATTGAATACCGCTCGCTCATGAACCATCGTCGTCTCCTGACTTGTTTTTAATTATTTGCGTTTAATCCAAGATGGCTACCATACCACGTGACTTATGACGTTGCAATTATCATAAAAACATTCTGCATCGGTGTCACTCCTACCCTGAACGTTTTGTCTCAATCGGATATATGGTTGCTGAGAAAAACGATGTCTAGCCCGGACAGACGGACAACCTCAAAACATAGTGCCTCCGTCCACCTTCGGGAGCGGAGGCAAAAAAAGGTTTCCTCTCACTGCGACCTTGTCTTGTCCGACAATTTACCTTTGGGCTGTCTTGTCAGGGTTTCATTCCCGTCTCTACTATAAACGGTTGGATTGGTGCTTCACAGGCTCGATCGCAAAGTGATCCCTTGCAACGACATTAAGCTGGGCGTCCTGTCTGCTAACATTAGTTGGCGGGCGTTAAAGATCCCACGGTGTCCTTCGTGAGGAGTAGGCGAGCTATCACCGGCATCCTCCACAAATACCAAATTCCTGCACTAACCAGCAGAGCTGCACTGTCAGGTCCTCGGCCAATGATGCTACCCCGCAGGCATGTGCTGCATATGAATAAAGAAGAAGATTTCCAGCACCCTGAACAAATTACAAATTTCTGCCAAACTCCCCGCCATTCGAACGCCAAGCTTGGCTATCACGCTTGTTACTGTTGTCTAACACCTACCTCCAGTTCCAACTAGTGAATACTTCATTAACACTTGGAAACAATTCAGGATGTATTCCTGTAAATGTATTTTAAAAAGTGTGTGGAGGTGGGAGATTTCGGCCTGATACATGCAGCATGATATTTTATCATTAATAAGTGTTCTGTTTCGCAGAGGCCTTCTATTCTCCTCTTTGTGAAAATAACATCTCTGCAGAGAAGTGGATCGTGACAAAGGAAACGGATGAAGAACAGGTACGTAGTTGAACTCGGTATTGCGGTTTATTTACATCGTGATTTTCTGAATCCTTTATTCACCTGTTCATTACCTCCAGCACCAAAGGTGGATGGATGGAGGTTATGTTTTCACCCCTGTCTGTCTGTTTGTCTGTCCGTTTGTGAACAAAATATCTCAAAAAGTTGTGGACGGATTTGGACGAAACTTGGTGGACCGGTTGTATGTGTGACAAGGAAGAATCGATTCGATTTTGGTGAAGTTCCGGATCCGGACTAGCTCGTATAATTTTTGAAGTGATTCTTCACCATTAGGAGAAGGGGCCAAAACCGATATATAGCAGGATATCTCAAAAAGTTGTGGATGGATTTGGACGAAACTTGGTGGACAGGTTGTGTTTGTGACGAGGAAGAATCGATTCGATTTTGATGAAGATCGGGATCCGAACTAGGTAGTAGAATTGTTAAAGTGATTCTTCATCATTGAGTGACATGGCCAACCAGGTGGAGGTATGCTCTCGACTGAGTGCCGTTCTAGTTGAACACTGCATTATATACTCTGCACTCGTGTTGATGCACAAAAACGTTAAGAGAACAATAGACCCCAAGGAAGGTTTGTGCCAAGATTTATGCTTTTGTCAGAAAGTGCACAATAATTTTACATCACTCACTTACTGGTGGTTACTGGTTACCGGTGGTTACCGGTGGTTACCGGTGGTTGCCGATTACTCACCGGTGGTTTCAGGGAAAATCAAGTCAATTAATTTAACTCCTGCGTGGTCAAATATGAGGACGAGCGGCGAGAGAGGTTCAAAAAGAAACAAACATCGGGCGCGATATCTGAACGGTGTTTCCAACGACGTCTGCCTTTAGGTGTTTCCAACGACGTCCGCCATTAGGTGTTAAATTTTATACATTTCGGTTTTCGCATCAGGTGAGATTAGGTCGGGAACGGTCACAGATCTTCCAACTTTTCAATTGTTTTTATTTTCTGCCCCGCCCTATTTTTCCCTACTCCACCGGAAGATCTTGCGAACGATTCCGTCTCATCAGACAAAAGCCTTTGTTTTTCTTATTCTCGTGTCTCGTGTGTGTGTGTGTGTGTCATGAGATAAGACTTGAGACCAGTGAACGGTCGCAGATCTTCCAACTTTTCAATTGTTTTTATTTTTTGCCCCGCCCTATTTTTCCCTACTCCACCGGAAGATCTTGCGAACGATTCCATCTCATAAGGCAAAAGCTTATGTTTTTCTAATTCTCGTGTCCCATGTGCATGTGTGTGTGTGTCTCGTGTGTGTGTGTGCACGCATGTGTGTGAGTGTGTTGTTTCATGGTGCCATGTACCACGTCAATGTGGGGATCATGGCGCCGAGTGTTCTTCATTGGATAAATATCCAATCCCGAGGATCGAAGACCTCCATGCTCGTCTCACGGGAGGCAAGACTTTTACGAAACTCATCTCAAATCCGCCTATCTACAACTCTGCCTGGACGAGAATTTGAGGTGAAATCTGCACATGTAATTTATCAGCGTGTCATGGACAGTTTGTTTGCCACCGAACGCAACGTCATTTGTTACCAGGATGATATTCTGGGTACTGGTCGTACGGACGTGGAACATCTACAAAACCTGGATAGAGTTCTGAAGAAGATTTCGGACTCCGGCCTACGTTTGCGTCGAGACAAGTGCAAGTTTATGGTGCCATCAGTCACGTACCTGGGTCATACGATTGATGCCGAGGGTCTACACTCGACAGATGAGAAAGTCCGAGCTATCAATGATACTCCGGCTCCACGAGACGTAACTGAATTGAAGTCATACCTCGGTTTGCTTCAGTTCTATGGTCATTGCATCCCGAATGTGACCGACGTTTTGGGCCCCCTTTATCGGCTTTTGAGAAAAGAAGTCTCCTGGAGCTGGGGGTCCACAGAACAATCAGCATTCCAGACCTCTAAGGATCTGCTCAAATCGTCCAATGTTCTCGTTAATTTTGATCCAGAGAAGGATCTTGTGCTAACATGCGATGCCTGTTGGTATGGAGTGGGGAGTGTATTATCACACGTGATGCCTGATGGTACGGAAAGACCTGTTGCATTTGCATCCAGAACGTTGTCCCCTGCAGAGAAGAACTATTCCCAACTTGACAAGGAAGTATTGGGAATCGTTTTCGGCGTCAGCAAATTTCGCCAGGACCTTCTTGGACATCATTTCACGATTCGCACTGATCACAAGCCGCTGATCAGTCAGTGTGGTCCAACTAAGGTGACATCTGACACACTACTGCCCAGGATCATCCGCTGGTCCCTGTTTCTCGCTGCTTATGACTACACCATATGTTATAAGCCCGGTTCGTCTATCACAAATGCAGATGCCATGAGTCGGTTACCCCTTCCAGAATCAGTTGATGATTTGCCTACATCAGGATTCATTATCGCACTGATGGATCATCTGGAAGATTGTGCTGTTGATTCCGGCCAGATCCGCACTCATACTCGACGAGACCCCGTTCTGTCCAGAACTGTCCAGGCTGTACAGCTTGGGTGGCATTTGCTACCTGAGGGTGACCCAGCTTTTGCGGCTTTTAGACCACATAAAAACGAACTCAGCGTGGAAAATGGTTGCCTACTCTGGGGATGTCGTGTCGTGATCCCGGAAAATCTGCGTTCCAGGGTCATGGATGAAATCCATGACTGTCACCCCGGGATTGTGAAGAAGAAGTCACTTGCCAGAAACTATGTGTGGTGGCCGAATCTTGATGCTGATATCGAACATCATGTTCGACATAGTTACCCCTGCCAGAGCACCCGGAATACACCTGCGAAAGCGCTACTGCATCCCTGGGAATGGCCCTGCGAACCGTGGCATCGCCTCCATCTCGATTATGCCGGGCCTTTTAACGGCAGCATGATTCTAATAATTATGGACGCGCACAGAAAATGGATTGATGCCTATGTGATGCATGGTACTACGTCAGGCATTGTCATCGAAAGACTCAGATGCTGTTTCGCCACTCACGGTCTGCCCAGGATGATCGTGAGTGAAAACGGTTCGTGTTTTTCCAGGTCCGAGTTTGCCGAGTTCACACGTCGGAACGGCATCAAACATAAGTTTGTCAGCCCACATCTCCAGGCTTCAAATGGCTTGGCCGAACGATCCGTGGGAATCATCAAATCCGGATTGCAGACACTTGGAAACAAAGCTTTCTCGTCTCCTGTTCAAATACTGCATCACGCCACAATCAACAACCGGTGCAGCTCCGTCTGAGTTATTGATGAAACGACACTTGAGATCGACACTTGACAATCTCAAACCGGACATATCAGCAAATGTTTATCAGAGCCAGCTTAATCAAAAGTTGCTACACGATAAGTCATCCAACAGTCGCTGTATCAACACAGGAGATCCAGTGTTTGCCCAAAATTTTGGTGCAGGTGCGACGTTGCTACCGGGGGACATCATCGAGAAGCCAGGTCCACTGTCCTGCGTGATTCGCCTGCAGGACGGCCGTGAAATTCGTCGACATCAGGACCACATAACCTACCGTCACTGTCAGTCGATAGAGCCTGCAACGTCGTCACAGTCAGAACAACAGTTCGACCCGCCACTGCTGGAGATCGTCGTGGCCGCTCCAGCCGGCTCGGATGCCCCGAAAACCTCTGTGAATGCTACACCCTTCGTGGAGACCAAAGGAATCACCTCGGACTCTGTATCCACTGGTACACCGTGATGCTCAATGTGTGAGAGAAAAGCACCCGACCACAACCCGAGCACACCATAAAGGAGCACAACCCGAGCTTCTCCCTTTCGGTTTCGTATCAAACAGCAGGAGCGAGTTTCAAAAGTTTGCTACAAAAAATGCCACGGTAGCGGCAGAAAGGGCCATGTTATTAACCCAACATTTGTGGGTTATATAGAGTACAGTAGATCCTCGCTCAGTTCTGGAAGTAAACCTCACTTCAGGGATGTCGGGATTCCTCCAAATTTCTTCATTTAGTGTTATAAAGAGCATGAGCGACTGTTTAAAATGCTAATCATACGTGTTTGTGGTGTATAATATTTTTACTTCTTGTCGAAGGTGAAGGCATGTGTGAAGGCATGTGTGAGAAGTGTTATGATTTATGGGAGCGAGACATGGGTAATGAACGTAGAGCAGCAACGAAGGCTGGAAAGGGTGGAAATGCGAACGGTTCGGTGGATGTGTGGAGTATCGTTGAGAGAGAGGGAGACAAATGATGAATTGCGAAAGATGATGGGAATAGAGCCTGTGATTGATGCTGTGAAGAGAAACAGGTTGAGATGGTTTTGTCATGTGTTGAGGAAGGATGAAAGTGACTGGTTGAGAAGAGTGATGGAAATGAATGTAGAAGGAAGTAGAGGATGGGGAAGACCGAGAAAGACTTGGCTAAAGATGGTGGAAGAAGAAATGCGGGCAAGGGGGTTAACAAGGGGAGATGCAGAAAATAGGGCAAAATGGAGAAGATTGTCATGGGGACCACAAGGCTAACCCCCGCTCTAGCAGGGAAAATGGCCTTAAAATGCCTGTTGTTGTTGTTGTTGTTGTTGTTGTTGTTGTTGTTGTGGAAGCCCGTTGCTACCACAGAAACGCCATTATAACTATAAGCTATTTATGCACGTTTTCACTGCAGGAAAAACGCCTTGGGGAAGTGGGACATTATTAGTATTAATATTGTTTTGTAATGACATTAATAATATGCGATTGTCATTAAATTTGTTATGAAAAGCGTCTTTGGAAAAACGCCACGATAAATCTTCTTCTTTGGAAAAACGCCACGATAAAGCTAACTTAATACGGCTATACACCTCAACACGCAACCCATTGACGGCAATGACAGGGAAAACCCGCTCAGGGGAGAAAAGCCCCTTGGGGAGGGTGGCAAATGAATGCGCTACAACCTTCATTATTTAACTCTTGGTCATCATGTCAAGTTTGGTTGAGATTGGATAAGTAAGGATGGAATGTATTGGCGTCAAAAATTCATCAGACAGACGGACAGACACAAATGGCGTATTTTAGTATGATAAGGAATTCGATTCAAACATTTTTGGCTGGTATACCACTTTACCTATGATGTCATCATTATCATGCTTTTGTTCCCCATTGGGAGTACTTGGCAATGTGCCAAGTTTCAAATTTTTCCATTCAGCAGTTTCCGAGAAATATATTGGTTCACGAGTTATCAAGTGACCACTATATTCGTCATGGGTGTGTGTCTGTCTGTCTGTCTGTCTGTCCGCAGCATAACTACCCGATGATATCATCCAATCTTGGTGAAACTTGGGTGGGAGGTTGATATCATGATCTAGTTGTGTCCTGCCTAGAGTGGGCGTATTGCGCCCATTGTGGGCAGAGCCACTCCCGAAAAAGATGTCTTTTTAGCAGGTAATCGAGTTCAAGCTACATCTTCTCCGAAGGGTTTGGTGGAATCTGACAGGGGTTTCGATATTTGGTTCGACCAATGTCATGTGTCTAGCCCCACGGAGCTCGATTTTTCATTTTCGCCCCAAGGTCAAGGTCACAAGGTCACAAAATTTAGAAAAGTCAATTTTTGATGGTTTTATTACATTGTTCGCTTCCTGATAGGGTGAAATGTCGTACATGATCTTATATTATCACATACATCATGAATTACAAGTTTTCCAACAAATTTCAGAATCTTCGACCTTTTACCTTTGAAGGTCACAAAGGTCAAAGTTTCAAAGTTGTCGGAATCGAACCGAATTTTCGGTATTGTGTAGCTAACTAACCTCATAACTGATTATACATTATTTCCTATCTCATTTCAAGGTCAGTAACCTTCGTTTTGACATTTCTGGGCCTGGCCTGTCCGGGCCTGTTTCGGTTATTGTCCATCCTTTGTCATTGAATACCGCTCGCTCATGAACCATCGTCGTCTCCTGACTTGTTTTTAATTATTTGCGTTTAATCCAAGATGGCTACCATACCACGTGACTTATGACGTCGCAATTATCATAAAAACATTCTGCATCGGCGTCACTCCTACCCTGAACGTTTTGTCTCAATCGGATATATGGTTGCTGAGAAAAACGATGTCTAGCCCGGACAGACGGACAACCTCAAAACATAGTGCCTCCGTCCACCTTCGGGAGCGGAGGCAAAAAAAGGTTTCCTCTCACTGCGACCTTGTCTTGTCCGACAATTTACCTTTGGGCTGTCTTGTCAGGGTTTCATTCCCGTCTCTACTATAAACGGTTGGATTGGTGCTTCACAGGCTCGATCGCAAAGTGATCCCTTGCAACGACATTAAGCTGGGCGTCCTGTCTGCTAACATTAGTTGGCGGGCGTTAAAGATCCCACGGTGTCCTTCGTGAGGAGTATGCGAGCTATCACCGGCATCCTCCACAAATACCAAATTCCTGCACTAACCAGCAGAGCTGCACTGTCAGGTCCTCGGCCAATGATGCTACCCCGCAGGCATGTGCTGCATATGAATAAAGAAGAAGATTTCCAGCACCCTGAACAAATTACAAATTTCTGCCAAACTCCCCGCCATTCGAACGCCAAGCTTGGCTATCACGCTTGTTACTGTTGTCTACCACCTACCTCCAGTTCCAACTAGTGAATACTTCATTAACACTTGGAAACAATTCAGGATGTATTCCTGTAAATGTATTTTAAAAAGTGTGTGGAGGTGGGAGATTTCGGCCTGATACATGCAGCATGATATTTTATCATTAATAAGTGTTCTGTTTCGCAGAGGCCTTCTATTCTCCTCTTTGTGAAAATAACATCTCTGCAGAGAGGTGGATCGTGACAAAGGAAACGGATGAAGAACAGGTACGTAGTTGAACTCGGTATTGAGGTTTATTTACATCGTGATTTTCTGAATCCTTTATTCACCTGTTCATTACCTCCAGCACCAAAGGTGGATGGATGGAGGTTATGTTTTCACCCCTGTCTGTCTGTTTGTCTGTCCGTTTGTGAACAAAATATCTCAAAAAGTTGTGGACGGATTTGGACGAAACTTGGTGGACCGGTTGTATGTGTGACAAGGAAGAATCGATTCGATTTTGGTGAAGTTCCGGATCCGGACTAGCTCGTATAATTTTTGAAGTGATTCTTCACCATTAGGAGAAGGGGCCAAAACCGATATATAGCAGGGTATCTCAAAAAGTTGTGGATGGATTTGGACGAAACTTGGTGGACAGGTTGTGTTTGTGACGAGGAAGAATCGATTCGATTTTGATGAAGATCAGGATCCGAACTAGGTAGTAGAATTGTTAAAGTGATTCTTCATCATTGAGTGACATGGCCAACCAGGTGGAGGTATGCTCTCGACTGAGTGCCGTTCTAGTTGAACACTGCATTATATACTCTGCACTCGTGTTGATGCACAAAAACGTTAAGAGAACAATAGACCCCAAGGAAGGTTTGTGCCAAGATTTATGCTTTTGTCAGAAAGTGCACAATAATTTACATCACTCACTTACTGGTGGTTACTGGTTACCGGTGGTTACCGGTGGTTACCGGTGGTTGCCGATTACTCACCGGTGGTTTCAGGGAAAATCACGTCAATTAATTTAACTCCTGCGTGGTCAAATATGAGGACGAGCGGCGAGAGAGGTTCAAAAAGAAACAAACATCCGGCGCGATATCTGAACGGTGTTTCCAACGACGTCTGCCTTTAGGTGTTTCCAACGACGTCCGCCATTAGGTGTTAAATTTTATACATTTCGGTTTTCGCATCAGGTGAGATTAGGTCGGGAACGGTCACAGATCTTCCAACTTTTCAATTGTTTTTATTTTCTGCCCCGCCCTATTTTTCCCTACTCCACCGGAAGATCTTGCGAACGATTCCGTCTCATCAGACAAAAGCCTTTGTTTTTCTTATTCTCGTGTCTCGTGTGTGTGTGTGTGTGTGTGTCATGAGATAAGACTTGAGACCAGTGAACGGTCGCAGATCTTCCAACTTTTCAATTGTTTTTATTTTTTGCCCCGCCCTATTTTTCCCTACTCCACCGGAAGATCTTGTGAACGATTCCATCTCATAAGGCAAAAGCCTTTGTTTTTCTTATTCTCGTGTCCCATGTGCATGTGTGTGTGTGTCTCGTGTGTGTGTGTGCACGCATGTGTGTGAGTGTGTTGTTTCATGGTGCCGTGTACCACGTCAATGTGGGGTTCATGGCGCCGAGTGTTCTTCATTGGATAAATATCCAATCCCGAGGATCGAAGACCTCCATGCTCGTCTCACGGGAGGCAAGACTTTTACGAAACTCGATCTCAAATCCGCCTATCTACAGCTCTGCTTGGACGAGAATTTGAGGTGAAATCTGCACATGGAATTTATCAGCGTGTCATGGACAGTTTGTTTGCCACCGAACGCAACGTCATTTGTTACTAGGATGATATTCTGGGTACTGGTCGTACGGACGCGGAACATCTACAAAACCTGGATAGAGTTCTGAAGAAGCTTTCGTACTCCGGCCTACGTTTGCGTCGAGACAAGTGCAAGTTTATGGTGCCATCAGTCACGTACCTGGGTCATACGATTGATGCCGAGGGTCTACACTCGACAGATGAGAAAGTCCGAGCTATCAAGGATGCTCCGGCTCCACGAGACGTAACTGAATTGAAGTCATACCTCGGTTTGCTTCAGTTCTATGGTCATTACATCCCGAATGTGACCGACGTTTTGGGCCCCCTTTATCGGCTTTTGAGAAAAGAAGTCTCCTGGAGCTGGGGGTCCACTGAACAATCAGCATTCCAGACCTCTAAGGATCTGCTCAAATCGTCCAATGTTCTCGTTAATTTTGATCCAGAGAAGGATCTTGTGCTAACATGCGATGCCTGTTGGTATGGAGTGGGGAGTGTATTATCACACGTGATGCCTGATGGTACAGAAAGACCTGTTGCATTTGCATCCAGAACGTTGTCCCCTGCAGAGAAGAACTATTCCCAACTTGACAAGGAAGGATTGGGAATCGTTTTCGGCGTCAGCAAATTTCGCCAGGACCTTCTTGGACATCATTTCACGATTCGCACTGATCACAAGCCGCTGATCAGTCTGTTTGGTCCAACTAAGGTGACATCTGACACACTACCGCGCAGGATCATCCGCTGGTCCCTGTTTCTCGCTGCTTATGACTACACCATATATTATAAGCCCTGTTCGTCTATCACAAATGCAGATGCCATGAGTCGGTTACCCCTTCCAGAATCCATTGATGATTTGCCTACACCAGGATCCATTATCGCACTGATGGATCATCTGGAAGATTGTGCTGTTGATTCCGGCCAGATCCGCACTCATACTCGACGAGACCCCGTTCTGTCCAGAACTGTCCAGGCTACACAGCTTGGGTGGCATTTGCTACCTGAGGGTAACCCAGCTTTTGCGGCTTTTAGAGCACGTAAAAACGAACTCAGCGTGGAAAATGGTTGCCTACTCTGGGGATGTCGTGTCGTGATCCCGGAAAATCTGCGTTCCAGGGTCATGGATGAAATCCATGACTGTCAGCCCGGGATTGTGAAGATGAAGTCACTTGCCAGAAACTATGTGTGGTGGCCGAATCTTGATGCTGATATCGAACATCATGTTCGACATAGTTACCCCTGCCAGAGCACCCAGAATACACCTGCGAAATTGCTACTGCATCCCTGGGAATGACCCTGCGAACCGTGGCATCGCCTCCATCTCGATTATGCCGGGCCTTTTAACGGCAGCATGATTCTAATAATTATGGACGCGCACAGAAAATGGATTGATGCCTATGTGATGCATGGTACTACGTCAGCCATTGTCATCGAAAGACTCAGACGCTGTTTCGCCACTCATGGTCTGCCCAGGATGATCGTGAGTGATAACAGTTCGTGTTTTTCCAGGTCCGAGTTTGCCGAGTTCACACGTCGGAACGGCATCAAACATAAGTTTGTCAGCCCACATCACCAGGCTTCAAATGGCTTGGCCGAACGATCTGTGGGAATCATCAAATCCGGATTGCAGAAACTTGGAAACAAAGCTTTCTCGTCTCCTGTTCAAATACCGCATCACGCCACAATCAACAACCGGTGCAGCTCCGTCTGAGTTATTGATGAAACGACACTTGAGATCGACACTTGACAATCTCAAACCGGACATATCAGCAAATGTTTATCATAGCCAGCTTAATCAAAAGTTGGTGCACGATAAGTCGTCCAACAGTCGCTGTATCAACACAGGAGATCCAGTGTTTGCCCAAAATTTTGGTACAGGTGCAACGTTGCTACCGGGGGACATCATCGAGAAGCCAGGTCCACTGTCCTGCGTGATTCGCCTGCAGGACGGCCGTGAAATTCGTCGACATCAGGACCACATAACCTACCGTCACTGTCAGTCGATAGAGCCTGCAGCATCGTCACAGTCAGAACAACAGTTCGACCCGCCACTGCTGGAGATCGTCGTGGCCGCTCCAGCCGGCTCGGATACCCCGAAAAGCTCTGTGAATGCTACACCCTTCGTGGAGACCAACGGAATCACCTCGGACTCTGTATCCACTGGTACACCGTGACGCTCAATGTGTGAGAGAAAAGCACCCGACCGTTTGAATCTTTGAATATGTTCTATTTTCACGTTGACATATGTTCTATTTTCACGTTGCCACATGTTCTATTTTCACGTTGACACATGTTCTATTTTCACATTGACACATGTTCTATTTTCACTTATTTTCTTTATTCTCATAATCGTTTGCACACATATTTTCACATGTTTTGGAAATGTTGCTTTTGAAATGTCAATTTTGGAAGTCCAGCACGTATTGCTCTTGGTAATTTTGGACTTAAAGGGGAGGATGTCATGTATGAAGCTGCAAATATTCACCGTTGGCTTATTGACCGTGGGTTTATTTCCGTTTTTCCGGAAGTTACGGCCTAGCTCGGATGGCGCTGTGGTGAATCGGGCCTGTATCGGGAGAGTCAATAAACGTGTGCTACAATCGATCGTAGTCTGTCGAGATACCTTACACCCGTCAATAGGATTGGCTCAAACACTAAGTTTCCATTGAGTCTTTTTCAGGTTTGCTCTGAAATACACGGAGTTCGACTGACTGTAACGATGTCTGCTGGCCTGGTCTTCTGCACCCATTCATTGTGACCTATATTGGTACCCCTCCGACTTTTTGGCCCTCCATTTATCGAACACCAAATATCCCATTATTCACTTAACAGAAACGATTCTACGTGGGATTCACGACAGTGTTCTTTCCGTTTCTGTTAACCAAGCGTACTCCATTGCCTCTCTCTCTCTCTCTCTCTCTCTCTCTCTCTCTCTCTCTCTCTCTCTCTCTCTCTCTCTCTCTCTCTCTCTCTCTCTCTCTCGCGCGCCCTCTGCTGGCTGTCGGTGTGTTTGGGCGCGGCAAGATGGTGGCTGTGCATGTGTGGTGAGGTACGAGCTGCTCTGCTGTTCTACTCTTTTGTCCCTTTCCACGTCGTATCTCACCTTTTCCTTCCCCCTGTTCGTTTATCTTTACATCCTTACTCTGCATTTGTGCCCCAACCCCTCCCCTTTGATCAGACCCAACACTTCGGGGCTTCGGCCTCCCCCATCCCCCTCTGCCTCCCTTTTCCCTCCTCGATTCCCTTTTCTTACCTCGTTTGTATTTATATTCACTCCGTGTCCTTTGTTTCCTTTTCCGTTTCTGAGAGAGAGAAAGAGAGCCCGCAGCTGTTTGTGGATAACTTTTGCATTAATCGGCGGCCCATCCCGTCCTCCGGCTGATCGCTTTTTCTCCACCAGCTGTGTTTGTTTTTCGCCTTTGAAAATCTGTCTCGGCTCGTAATTAATTAATCACTGTTCGAGAGCGATATTCACTCTCCCGTCCTCGTCCCCCCCCCCGCCCCCCCCCGTCCCCCGTCCCTCGCCCCCCCCCGTCCCCCGTCCCTCGCCCCCGTCCCCCGTCCCTCGTCCTTCGTCCCTCGTCCCTCTTCCCCCGTCCCTCGTCCCCCGTCCCTCGTCCCCCCCCTCGTCCCCCCCCCCCCTCGTCCCCTGTCCCACCCCCCCCCCCTCGTCCCCTGTAAATTATGACCTCGTTTTCGCGTTACGCAGCATATGAAGCGTTAACTCGTAGACATGGCGTTGTTTGTGTCCCACCGAACGAGGTCAGTGTCGAAGACCTCGTTATCGCTGTGGGCAACATAATCGGTATTGATAAAGTTCGCGCGGCCTCACGAATGAACAAACGTGTCGTTATTTTCGTATCCGAGGCTGAACTGGTTCACGAGATTGTACGTACAGGATTATCGACAGATGACGGACATTTCGTACTCGTGTCCCCTCTCGACACTCCAGCCGTTAAGGTCATCATCTCGAACTGTCCTCCATTCCTGAAGAACGAGAGACTGGTCTCCGAACTATCTCGTTATGGTACTGTGGTTTCGCATGTCACGATGTTACCTTTACGTTGCCAGGACGACCGGGCTAAACATGTGATGTCTTTCAGGAGACAAGCTTATCTTGTACTTCCTCCTTCTAACGTCGAAAGAACGCTGAACATTGTTTTGAAATTCAAAATTGATAATCATGATTACCAATTATACGTAACCACTGATACCTTGAAATGTTTTGAATGTGGTAAATTCGGACACCTGAAACGCTCTTGCCCAAAAACGGCTTCGTCGAACGATGGGACAAACCACGTAAACAACAAGGGTTCTTCTTCTTCATCTTTTGCTTCGGCTGTGAAGGGAACATCTTCCATGTCCGGCAATAACGCTCAGCCTTCCCATCCCGATGATCCAAACAGCACAACGAACGTCGGGGATGGTTTCACCATTGTTCCGTCAAGAAAGAGAAAGACCCTTCCCGACGGTCATTTAACTCAGAAAAAGGCAGCATTTAACAATAAGCAACCTGTCGGTAACACCCCCCCAGTCGTGACCGATGCCACTCTACAAGGCTTACCTGGGACAAACCCTGTACCTACAGCCAACAAGTTCGGCCCCCTTTCATGTGAGGACATAGACGTTCCACATGCAGGGACTGGTTTACCTGTTAACAAATCCAATGGAATCGTCTCACCTGTTACGGACTCGGCTATTGGAAAGTCCTCTGATGATTTTGCTGAGACCACTGGTGATGAACCTGCTGAGACCACTGGTGATGAACCTGTCGAGACCATGGATGATGAACCTGCTGAGACCATTGGTGATGAACCTGCCGAGACCACTGGTGATGAACCTGCCGAGACCACTGGTGATGAACCTGCTGAGACCATTGGTGATGAACCTGCCGAGGCCACTGGTGATGAACTTGCTGTCACTTTGGAAAATGTTAATCCTGAGCATGATGATGCTGAATTCCCGCCAGCAGAGAATAGCGAAACTGTCCCAGTTACTGCTCTCACTTCATCACCGGGTGAAGCTGGAATCGCAGGAATCAATATCTTGCAAGAGACTCCTATTCTGCTAGATACCGCCACACCATCGGAGGTTGTTGCAGTCGGGGGAAGCAACATCGCTGCATCTGCTGATGCTGTTTCTGTTTCACAAAATCCACAGATTATTGCTGTTATTCCTCAAAGCAATGTTCCCACGGTGGGAGAGCACACAGATGTTACAACTAGTGCAGGTCCGTGTGCCAATATTGATGACAGCAGCGACATGCAGGATTATACAAGCTTGTGTGATTCGGAAATTAAAACTGACTCCGACGAATCTGACCTGGAGGAAGCAAACAGCCAGGTGGAAGCAATGGAGAAACCTACCAGTCTAGGTCCTACTTCCCCTGAACAAATACGACTTTTCTTGCAAAATACGTACAGGAAACGCAGTATAAACCTAACAGAATACTTTCCCGATTTACCGTCCTTTCTTGAGTGTGCTCAGGCTATTATACGCAGGCCTGACTTATTCAACTTTCCTCAGACACATTGTCACCGTTTAAGAAAATTGATCGCCAAGACGAAAAAGACTCTAAGTTAATTCATGGTGAGTTTCAAGATTGGAACAGTAAATGTCAATGGTGGTGGAAGTTCACTCCGCCAGATCCAGATCAAGCAGCTGATAAACGCAAACGGTCTCGACATAGCGTTGTTGCAGGAGACCCACGCTGTCAGATCTGTTCAGGCCCAGTGGCGGCTCATTATGGATAAGGAGTGTTTCTTTAGTAACAGCTCCTCGTCTAAGGCAGGAATCATGTTTGTCTTAGGGAAACATTTCCAACCATCCTCGCTTCAATTTGCGAATATCATTGATGGCCATCTTGCCTCTGTGACCTTCTATCTCAATCAGGTCAAGTTTACAATCCTTAATGTGTATGCTCCAAGCAAAAATGGTGAGCGGATCTCCTTCTTTGCTGAACTGAGAAAGTTCCTCCAAACACTGGATCTGCAGACTTGTCTAATTATTGGTGGCGATTTTAACTGTACTGTTAATGCCTCATGCGACCGAAACGGGCCGGAACCTCAACCATGTACCGCAAAACTCTTTGCAAATATCATCGCAAAATATAATCTCCATGATGTCTGGCGCTTGCAACACCCTTCCGAACAATCCTACACATGGTGTCGTTGTTCCAACAACCACATCTCACTTGCGAGGCTTGATCGCATTTATGTAAATTCTCACCTGTTACATGGAGTTTGCAAATCTGACATCGTGCCTTCCGGTTTCTCCGATCACTTCCTAGCTCGAGCATTCGTTCAACTCTCGAAACCGTGTCCAGGGAGTTCTCACTGGAAGTTCAACAATAGTTTAATAGAAGACTTCAACTTTATTCAGGCTTTTGAATCTTTCTGGACAGATCTCTTGGAACGGAAGCTAAGCTGTTCTGTTAACCCACTGGTGTGGTGGGATCTAGTAAAAACCCAAATCAAAGGCTTCTGCCAACAATACCAGAGCTTCTCAAAAAGGGCTGATTATGAAGCAAGGAAATTATTGCAATCAGAGATTTTACATCTTCAGAGGGTCACAGGACAAAATAATAATGTGCAAAGAGCCTTAACCGAAAAACAGTCTTTATTGAAAGAAATAACTGAGAGGAATGCACGTGGTGCCCTAGTTCGGATGAGGGTGCAGCACCTTAACGAGACAGACATACCAACTAAGTATTTTTTTTCCTTAGAGAAACGCCTCCCGAACAAACAGCTCTCTCAACTGCGTTTGGCAGACTCATCCATCACTTTCAACCAATCAGTTATTAAACTTTTCACAAAGGAATATTTCTCGAAAATATACTCGATGGAGCAAATAAATCCCGTCAGTGTCGCCTCTATCTCCGTAGGGCTGCCAGTGTTGTGTGAGGGTGGACGTTCCTACCTGGAGGGGCCCATTACCTTGGACGAACTTGGCGCCGCTCTGCACAGCCTTGCTGTTGGGAAAGCGCCCGGATTGGACGGACTCACAACTGAATTTTATAATAAATTCTGGCATCTACTGGGTCCCGAACTCCTCAACACCTTGAACGCAAGCTGCCAGCTTGGAGAGCTCCCTCAGAGTTGCCGACGGGCTATTCTCACCCTCATTCCAAAGAAAGGAGACTTGCTCTATATTAAAAACTGGCGCCCAATCTCTTTGCTATGCACAGACTATAAAGTATTCTCAAAAGCCCTGGCATTGCGACTTACTCCTCATCTCTCCTCATTGTTGAAAGAAGACCAATGTTATTGTGTACCCAAGCGCTCCATCTATGACAACATCTCCCTCGTAAGAGACATGATTGAACTGTGCAAAGAAAACCCCACAGATTTGGGACTCCTTCTCCTTGATCAGGAGAAGGCCTTTGACCGCGTCGATCATCGGTACCTCTTCAAAGTGCTTGAACGGTTTGGACTTGGTCCGACCTTCATTTCTTACATTAAGATACTGTATAACAATATCTCTAGTGTGCTTAAGATAAACAATGGACTTGTTACACCCTTGCCTGTCAACAGGGGAATTCGACAAGGTTGCCCCCTCTCTGGCTTGCTCTATGCTCTCTCCATCGAACCCTTACTGGGTTATTTGCGTGCTAGACTAACCGGGGTTGGTTTTTCTCATCTTGAACGGCCCATTAAGGTGCTGGCATATGCTGATGATGTGTGTGTTTTTGTGCGGAACCTCAATGACATTAACGTTGTCCGTTATTGTCTATCCGTGTTTGAAAAGGCTTCTTCAGCCAAAGTGAATTGGGAGAAAACGAGCGCCATTTGGCTTGGTCCGTCATGTCACTCGGCACCCAAACTTCCTGCTCCTCTTGCATGGGCCACTGATGGCGTGAAATACCTTGGAGTGTTCTTGGGTAATGACGCCACAGTAGCAAAGAATTGGGCTGGTCTGTTGGATCTTGTTGAAGGGAAACTGCAAAAATGGAGAAATCTGATAACACAACTGTCTTATCGTGGAAGGGTCTTGGTGATCAACAGTTTGGTGGCCTCTACCCTATGGCACAGGTTCTTTGTGCTGCACCCTCCGGTAGTGTTGCTTCAACAGCTCCAGAAGTGCTTTGTGTCTTTCTTCTGGGATGGAAAGCACTGGTTGCGACCCGAGGTCCTCAGCTTGCCACTGACCGATGGAGGCCAAGGCCTGGTTGACATAAAGAGCCGGTTAATGGCCTTTCGACTCTCGGTTGCTCTACGCATGCTGTACATGCACCCCTCTCCACCTTGGGTCGGCGTCGCTCGTCGCCTTTTGCAGCAGGCGGGGAGACTAGGCTATGACCACGCTATATTCTTGATGGATCTCTCGCATCTTGATATGTCTCCCCTCTCCAGGTTTTATCAAAGTGTACTAAACGCATGGCGAACTCTAACAACAACAAGAGCTACGCATTCATACACAAAGCAAATGTTCTTGATGGAACCTTTGTTTTACAATTCAATTTTCCATGATATGCCTGCTGATAGGTGCCTCGTTCAACGCTTTGTCGCGAAGAACATAAAATCGGTCGCCGATCTTTTAAGCCCAAGTGGCAGTTGGATCGGAGCTGATGCATTGGCAAGCCTGGTTGGCGTGCGATCCTCCAGAGTTGTGGCACGTATGCTACGCTGTGTGCTTCATACCTATGTACAGCTTGCACCTAACTGGGAGCAAGTCCAAGCAGACAACGAACAAGGTGCCTCTCCTGCTACCTTTCCTGAACTTATTTGCAAGTTTTCTCTTGCCAACTCTCCTCCGTGTACCCCCTTTAGCATAGGATTCAATGGGGTTCCGAAACAAAAAGACCTCTATTTGGGTTGCGTAAGTTTCCTTTTGCAAGGGCAAATGACACAGCGGAGGGTTCGATGGAGAGACCTCTTACCTTGTTCCCCCCCATATTTTCCTAATTGGAAAGGATTCTATCATCCTCCTGTGCCGCCACGACATGGTGACCTCCAATGGAGACTTGCACACTGGATCCTCCCCTCTAACCACTTGCTGCACCGCTTCTCAAGTCTCCTAGCAGATGAATGTCCCTTTTGTAAAAGACCTGAAAACCTCTTTCATATTTATGTTGAATGTCAACGGTTGGCTCCTTTATTTATCTTTCTTAAGAATTGTTTTGGCAGGATTGGCTTGGTTTTCAACACTTGTGTTTTCATTTATGGCTTAGACATCTCACACAAGAATATGAATGATGTGTTAGGTAATTTCCTGCTTGCACAGGCAAAAATGGCAGTGTATAAATCAAGAAAAAGAAAAGTTGATGATCCCGGAGCTAATGAGGAAAATGCCTTATTCTTGTTTAAAAATCTTGTGACGAGCCGTGTAAAGTTAGACTTTGCCTTTTTCTCCATAACAGGAAGGCTGCCACAGTTTGAGACCAAATGGTGCGTGAAAGAAGTCATTTGTAAAATCCTGGAGAAACGTTTACTGTTTTGTGAAATGTTTTGTGCATAATTTTTACTGTATTTTACTGTATTAATATTTTTTTTGTTTGTTTCTCTGCTTGAAATGACAATGTGACCCCTATTTGGGGGTTTTCTTTTTCTATTTTTATAATAAAAAGATACAAAAGTCTCTCTCTCTCTCTCTCTCGCGCTCTCTCTCTCTCTCTCTGTCTCTCTGTCTCTGTCTCTGTCTCTCGCCCCCTGCTGCGACGTTGGTGAGTTGTGCGTGGGTGTGGCAATCATGGCGACTGTGTGTGGGGAGCTGTGAGTACTGTGCTGTGTTGTTGTCTCTCCGTCGTTAATCCTGCATCTTGCCAGAGTATAGACGTTTCACTTTAAATCATATTTATTTTCTTTCGTTTGGTTTAATTATTATTACCTTTTCCTTTTTTTTTTTAAATCTCCTCAACCCGAGTTGTTCGGGTAAACGGAGTTCCTTTGTTTGAGTCATGGCGACGACTCGTTCGCAGCAAGACGCTGCGTTCGAATCGTTAACCCGCAAACATGCTCTGGTTTGTGTCCCTCCTGAAGGGATTCCGACCGAAGAGATCGTCTTGGCGGTTGGAGAGGTTATCGGAATCGAACATGCACGTGTTGCATCACGTATGAACCAGAAGGTAGTGGTCTTCGTTGCGGATGAGCATCGAGTTCACGATGTCGTGAGTTCCGGGTTAACCACAGAGAGTGGACACTTTGTTGTGGCCTCCCCGATGGATGTCCCTGCAATGAAAATAATCGTTTCAAATTGTCCTCCCTCCATGTCCAATGAAAAACTCGTGTCTGTTTTTTCTCGATATGGTACAATCGTGTCGAGAATCTCGATGATCCCCCTCGGGTGCCGCCATGAAAAAGCGAAGTATGTGATGAGCTTTCGACGGCAGCTTCACATGGTTCTTCCAGACCGTGGGGATGATACGGGTTTAAAGGTTTTATTTAAGATTAAAATTGATGACCGTGATTATCAAATGTACGCTTCATCAGCGACCTTAACATGTTTTCTTTGTGGGGCGTTTGGGCATTTGAAGAGATTTTGTCCGAAAGCTGCTTGTTCAAAGTGTGGGGAATCAGGACACGTTGATCGATATTGTAAAACGGTTAACAACCCACTACCTCGTGTGGTGGAGGAGGTGACACCCAGTGTCTCAAATGTTTCCGCTGACACTGTGTCCTTACAGAGTGAGGAGGATAAAGAGGATTTTTCAACTGTGTCAAAAAAACGTAGAGCCTCCGCTCCTCGTGGCCCCACGAGTGCCCCCCAAAGTAGTTGTACTGGATACGAGTGGTGCAGTAGCTGAGGAACCTCAAGATAGTGAGAAAAAGATGGATTACCCTCCAATGGAATTTTAATCCAAAGTGCACAAGGTGGTACGGTTCCATCAAATAGTTGTACAAATGAAGGGTCTATTATTATTGACGAGCAACGGTACCCGTCCTACGGGCAGGGCTTCAATTGGGAAGCCGAAATGAAAAGGCAAAATATCAGAAATTGAAGGCAGAAATTTTTTATTTTAAACGATTCATATAAACATCCGTCAAATCATATCACATGTAAATCATCAAAATCAAAACAGTATCTTTAGAATTTCAATAAAAACCACATCACTGTTCATATCGGTAAATATTATTCCATCGTGTTTCAAATCGTGATTAGTGATATCAGCTGTACGCTTTTCTTTAGGAAAAAAAAAGGAATGATTTTGTACCTCTTCTTCAGCTTAGAACTTCAGGATAGACGACATTGCTGATAAAAGTTCCTTTTCTCTCTTTGAATTTCTTGGCAAACATTTTTATATTGTCACTGCTGCCAACGCGACTCATGGCGACACAAAGCTGTCCATGGCTGAAGAAATCTGTCTTTAGGTAGATGCCTACCTTTTCTAATGTCTGACCTTGAACCTTGTTACTGGTCATTGCAAAGCAGAGTCGGACAGGGAATTGTTTTCACTGCATCTGGAAGGCGAATAAGAACTGGAAGGGGAACAGGACCAGGAACAAGAATGATTGGAATCCTCGGTACACACTCCGCAACTCGGCACACACTGTGTTCTCGGCAAGGTACACACTGGCCATATCATGAAACGTTCATGAAACATGAAACATTCATTAAAGGATTACGAAACGAAAAACATTACGAAATTACGGATTGCACGAATATGTGAATTGTGATTGTGTTTCATTGTGATGTTTGTGCGGCGACGGGCGGTGTGTACAAAGGGCATGGTCTTAATCAACGCGAGCTGATGACTCGCGCTTACTGGGAATTCCTCGTTCGTGGGACACTGTCTCAAGCCCCAGTCCCCATCATGGATGGGGCTCAGCGGTTTACCAGAGCCTGACGGTGAAGGGCAAGGTACACGTTGGCCCGTCCAGTGTAGCGCGCGTGCGGCCCCTGACATCGAAGAGCATTAAACGTTCATTTTACATTAAATGTTCATTAGACATTAAACGTTCATTAAAGGATTACGAAACGAAAAACATCACGAAATTACGTTCACACCGTCATGTCAAACACTATCATGAACACATACATCGTCACAACATCGTCACAATGAGAACATCGTCACAATGAACGTTATGCGAATGCAAATGTTATGCGGGAGTCCAAACCTGAGAATGCTGGAGACCAAAGCTGAAATTGGGAAAACGAAATAGCCTATTTTACTCCTGGAGATCCCAGGATTACCCACCCAAAATATCTTTGTGATCGGTTCAGCAGTTTTTACGGTACCTTCGAACAGACAGACGGACATTTGGTGAATTATAGTAAGATGAGACGTTGGTTGAATGTAAGGAGATATCATCATCATCATCATCATCATCACGACTACCTGAGCCTCAACAAAATAGTGCATCAGTCTTTCCCAATGTTCCCACTGCAACAAATGATCAGAATACAGTTTGTGTGGCCCCGACGGAGGTGCCCGACGTAGTTGTACAAGATGGTGGTGCAACAGCCCCGTCTCATGTCGAAGTAGACCTCCCCAGGCCCCCCCAGACCCAAGACCAGTTTATAAACGAGTTGGTAAAGGTCCAAACTGAAGTTTATGAACCTGGTGGAATGCTATCTGGGCTGTCTGCTTCAGATGATGACGTGAAGGTGACTGAGCCGTCACAGTCGTCATCTGAGCAGTTACAAATACTCCCCGAGGTTATTGTGGCCTTTCTAAATGAGACATTTAGGCAGTGAAATGTCATGATTCAAAAACATTTTCCTGACTTGCTTTCCTTCATGCAGACTGCAAAGTGTATAGTTCGAAATTCTTAGCAAAAGCACAAATTCATCGACTGAGGAAATTCATTACAAAAGCAAGGTTGGAACTGTCTCAACAGCAGCTAAACCCCCCTTGATGAGGCATGAAAAGGAAGGAAGTGCTGTTTGGCACCTTAAACATGAATGGTGGTGGTGCTAACCATTTACGTCAGCTCCAAGTTCAAAACTTATTGTTTCAGAAACATATCGAAATATGTTTATTGCAGGAAACATACATAACAGAGACTTCACAGCCTGACTGGCTTCGACTTAATACTGGGCAGTGTTTCTTTAGCAATCTGTCCTCTATTTCTGCGGGAATTGCTTTCTTGCTTCGTCCGGGGTTTGTTCCTGACTCATGTAGTTTTAATGAAATATTTATAGGACACTTAGCATCTTTGGAGGTGGTCTGTCAAGGATTTCACCTCACCTTACTCGATGTATATGCTCCTTGTAGCAGCTTAGCTCGTAAAGATTTTTTCACACGTCTGTCCAATTACCTTCACACAGTAGCCTTTGATCATTGTATCTGTATTGGAGGAGATTTCAATTGCACCTTTGAACCGAGTTTAGATAGAAATACACCAGAACCACATCCAGAATCTCATAAAGATCTATTGAATTGTTTTTCATCACTTGGTCTACTTGACACATGGCGTATACAGCACCCGACAACATCTCAATACACATGGTGCCGTTGTGCTGGTGGGTTAATAACACTTGCAAGGCTTGATAGATGGTATATTAAATCCACTTTTAGAAACGTACTCGTGTCTTGTAATCATTTCCCTTCTACTTTCTCTGATCACCACCTGGTTGTGCTTGGTCTGTCCTTTTCTCAGTCAATTCGTAAAAGTGCGTATTGGACTTTCAATACCAGCCTGTTGGAGGATTGCTGTTTTAAGGATGCTTTTCATAGTTTTTGGAAAGCACTCATCCAAAGAAAACGTTGTTACTCTTCTGTTCTGTTATGGTGGGATAACGTGAAAGCCCAGATTTGCGTTTGTTGTCAATATTTTAAGTCCTTCTCCACAAGCAAGAGTAAGATTGCTGTTTCTCTCTTGGAAACCGAAATTTTACACTTAGAGGAAGACTTGGCTAAGTCTCAAAATTGCAGGAAACTTCAGATATTATTGGAGAAAAAAGCTTATTTAAGAAAATTTATTCATGAAAAAGTAATGGGGGATGTGAGTTCGACTCAGAATCCAAAATGTGAAGTTCTCTGACACCCCAAATAAAAGTTTTTCCCAGTTAGAAGGGGTTAAGAAGTCCCGAAGGCAAATGTTTTCCTTGTTAGATGCTAAGGGGAATATTACACAAAATGAAAGTGATTTTAAGATGCTTGTGAAAAGGTTTTTTTCTGGTTTATTTGCAGAGAAAGCTGTGTGTAAAGATATGGTTGATGATATGACGAATTACCTGCCTTCGTTGAGTTGTGACCAGTGTCAAGGTCTTGAAGAGCCGTTACTTTGGAGGAGCTAAGCACAGCTCTGCGTAGCTTTGAACACGGATAAGCCCCTGGGATCGACGGCCTTCCAGTGGAATTTTTTGCAGTGTTTTGGGACATTTTAGGTCCAGAAGTACTGCTGGTGCTACAAGAAAGCTTACGCTCTGGCATACTACCCCTAAATTGTAGAAGAGCAGTGGTGTGCCTTCTCCCAAAAGGTGGTGATCTCCATCGGATAGAGAACTGGCGCCCCATCTCATTGCTGCTTTCTGACTACAAACTTTTTCCAAATTGTTGGCCAATCCGCTAAAGGTTGTCATTGACACTGTTGTTCATCCTGATCAGAGTTACAGCATTCCGGGAAGATCAATCTCTGATAATGTCTTTTTAATTAGAGACTTGATTGACTGTGGCCTGAAGGAGGAAGAGGGGCTTGGGTTGATTTTCCTAGACATTGAAAAGGCTTTTCATAGCATTGATCATACTTACATGTTTCATGTTCTGAAAAAGTTTGGTTTTGGTGAAAAGTTTATCGGCTTGGTGAAATTGTTATACAACAATATATTTAGTTTGTGCAAAGTAAATAATCGTCTTGGTTCACCCATTCAGGTTCAGAGAGGTGTTTGGCAAGGCTGTCCTTTGTCAGGGTTGTTGTTTAGCCTTTCTCTTGAGCCTCTACTCATAAGTCTTAGAGCCTCTCTTTCCGGCTTTGTGCCTTCTGCAGAAGAGAAACCACATCATCGTATCAGCATATGTTGATGATGTCTGTGTAATCATTAAGAATGATAAAGACCTAACTATTCTTGTTGAGTCCTTACACAGGTTTTATCTTGCTTCACGTTTGCGGTACAATTTGCAAAAGGGCAAAGCTCTGTGGGTGTCCTCAGCTCACGGTACATCCAGTATGCTTCCCTTCACTCCCCCTCAGTCTCTTCCGAAAGACATAAGTTGGACAAGAGAAGGGGTTGAATACCTAGGTGTTTATCTTGGACCCAATCAGTACTCCCATATTAACTGGGAAGGAGTTGTAGAACAGGCAACCAAGCGGCTCAACAAATGGAAAAGGTTCCTTCCACAAATGTCCTTTCGAGGCCAAATACTGATTATTAACACCTTGGTCACCTCTGTCCTGTGGCATAAATGTATTTGTTTGCAGCCACCAGAAGGCTTCCTTAAGGCTATTCAACAGACACTGGTAAATTTATTTTGGGGAGGTTACCACTGGATGCGGATGGACGTACTTTCCCGCCCCTTGTCTCTTGGTGGCCAAGGACTCATTGACCTAAAGTGTCGGCTGATGGCGTTTCGGCTGAAATCAATACAACGTCTGCTCAATGTTGAAAAACTGCCCTGGCGCCCTGTGGCACAACGAATATTGAGGCAAGCTGGAATGCTCGGCTACGGCCTTGAGTCTTTTTTGATCGAATCCCAAAAAGTTGAAGTGTCCCACCTTCTTCTGTTCAAGCAGAGCTTGTTGAATGCTTGGCAAGCCGTAGTGGTAAGCCGCCAAAAGGAGTCCTATGAGGTTAAAATGTTTGCGGGAGAACCTCTATTCCTCAACCCACTCTTTCCCCAGGTTCCCAAGAGCCGTTGTTTTGCCCAAAACTTCATTTCAGGTGGCATCAGAAATGTCTGGCATCTTCGTGACTCAGCAAATTGTGGTTGGAGATCTGCCAAGGAAGTCGCTGAGATTCCTGGTACCAGATCAATGAGAGCTGCAGGTCAGGTACTTGTCGAAGTCATTCGTACATCCTTTAGACTTGGTTTGCAGTGGGGTACCAGGGTTTAATGGGCATCCCATAATCCTTGGCTTCCTAACTTACTTGTTGCTTTCACCGGTTCTACTTTGTCCCCAGTCAGTACTGGCTCTTGTTTATTTAGTAGTCTTGAGAGTAAATCTATTTACCAGTTCTGTCTTTCTTTGATTAATGTAAACACCTCTGCAGCAGAAGTTATGAGATGGAAAGCTATTTTACCGAATGCCCCCCCTTCTGAACCTGAATGGAAATCAATGTATGGCACACCCATATCAAAAAGGTCGGGTGATTTACAATGGAGACTGGCTCACGGGGTATTGCCAACAAACACTTTTGTAAACCGTTTGGATGCCATGGTATCGGTGATCTGTCCCTTTTGTAATAATAATTGAAGATTTGTTTCATGGGTATGTTGATTGCATACTATTGTGTCCTTTTTCTTTTACTGAACAATGTGTTTGGTCAAGTTAATGTTCCTTTTTCTCTCCGGTTGTTTATTTTTGGCGTTGGGGTCACTTCAGCAAAGGAAAAATTGTTAATGTTTCTAAATTATTTATTGTCAGAGGCTAAACTGGCCATCTATTTGTCACGAAAAGCGAAAATTAAGGGCAAGCCACCCGAGCAATGTAATGTGATCCTGCACTTCCAATCCCTGGTCACAACTCGGTTAAAACTGGAATTTAAGTATTATAGTAGAAATGCAAACATTAAGGATTTTGTTGAAACATTGTGTGTGGGAAAAATATGCGGGGCAAATTAAAATGTATTAGAGATGTACGTGTAGGGGTTTCCTTGTCTATTTACATGTAGATAGTACATTACATTGATTGTTTCTCCTTTTATTTGATTTTCTATGACTTTGGTTGTATTCTCTTGAAAACTGTTTTTTGGTTTATTCTTGTTGACACTTGTTTTTGTAGTTTTATAATAAAAGGACTTAAAAGTTAAAAAAAAACAAAAAAAAAACACGTCTCTCTCTGTCTCTCTGTCTCCAGGGCAGTCGGATTCTTCTTCACTTGCACAGGCCTTAACCCTCACGTTTGTGGTCCTGGCCGGGTTGACTTGTTATCTGAGTGCTTTGACTCAGACAGCTTGTTGTGTCCTGACATTGACGACTGCATCTTCAGAGTTACAACAAAGTAGATTTATCACAGCAAGGGCCATGAAATTGATCTGTCGAGTTATAGTAAGATGAGTAAGGATACGCTGTCGTTGGATTTGAAGTGAAGGAAATGTTTAATACTGATGGATAAAGTCCCCGATTATCATATTGTTATGGGTCGCGGACAAGATGTTACTTTGGGCCGAGCGGATGGTCAACCGCGACCGTTACAGGATCCCCGATTGGCCCGACTCCCCCAACGTTGACCAGATCGCGCCACAGATATTCAATTTGGAAACCTCTAAAGCGACCAAAAGAGAAGGAAGAGAGAAGAAGACAGAGTACGGAGGAATAACAGGATTTATTATACACACAAGCAAAAAGAAGGAGCGATCAAAGTTATTTACAAGCAATGGATGGAAGAAGCAGTCACACAGTGAATCGTTAGCTTATACTATTCAATTTACTTAACCCCAGGACAACGATTAGGACAGACGACGTTCACACTTACACGGGGGAAATTGCAGGCAGGAATGGCGGAGGTGGGTTGCTGGAGAGGGAGGCAGGGTCAGGTCCCTGCAACCGGCAGGGCTGGAGGTAGCAGCTCCCAATTCTTCGCGTTTTTGGCGGGAAAACCCTCGGACGCGTCGACGCTGCTGATGCTGTGGACGTCACGCGCTGGCTCGGTCACACCTGCTCCTCTCCTTCTGGTGGAGCCGTCTCCCTCCTCTCAGCGCATCTCTCCAAAGCTTGTTTCATCTCGAAGTACCTCTCCTTTTTGGTTTGGAGCGTCTCTCATCTCACAGCTCACAGCTCAGCTCACAGCTCATCTCTCCTCTCATCTGCCGAAGCAGTCCCTTCCAGTCGCTTTTATTACCCGGGTCGGAATCAAGCCGCCGGCTGCGAGGGCACGCCTACCGGGTCGCTCACCGCGGTGCTGGTTGGCTGTTAGGGCTGTCCGATTCCCCCTTTGATCATGATGACGTGCCACGCCCGTGAGTTGGCGGCTCCTACCCCCCTCTTCTCCGAGATTAGCACATGGGCAATGGCGGCTTGCGGGATTGAACACCACTCGCACCGCTTTTGAAAGGAACTTTGGAGAGCGGAGATGATTGGGGAAATTGAAAGGGGCCTACGCTTATTTCGTTTGATACAATGCAGAGTCAATCTAGTGGGAAACACATATTTAGCCTACATAGAATAAGGAAATAAACTATTTAAAAAGATATATCGTGGCCTGTCTGTAGGTTCATGGAATTAACTAGGGGGACGTCTTTCGATCTTATTTACTCTACGAGGGTCAGTTAAAACACAGCAAACCAGTTCTCACATTCTTTACACTTTCCAAATTCGTTACAATATTCTCTGGAAACTATTTACCAAACGTGCAAATACTGTTTGAGTTCGGTTTCTGTATACAGTTTATTTTTATTGATAAAAATTTGAAATTTGAATAGGATTTACATATTGGCTAACTGAATGCAACCACGAACTATTTTAGAGATCCACATAGGCCGAAAGGTCAACATAGGCCAAAGGTCAACCACTTTTTTCAAATTTCTAAAATCCTCAATTTTCATCCGATTGACTTGAAATCTGAATAGGATTTGCAGATCAGCTTACTGAAACCAACCATTAACCAGTTCTCACATTCTTTACACTTTCCAAATTCGTTACACTGCACCCTCCTTTCTTCAGGTCCGTTCCCGGGCCTACAACTTTAATTTAGTGTGACACGTAGGTGTAGTTCCCTCTACTTTTAACCTGACCCTGAGTGTGACGATTTTAAAACACAAATAAGTATGTCCCCCTATTGCATTGCACCCTGTCTAACAGACTCAAGCCCACAGCTAACCGAATTACGGAATTGTTCTCAAACTATACATTTATGGTGGGGATCATTATTTACAGTGACGTTATTTCTTATTTACAACGCAACCCAGGACCTGTGTTTTTTTTCTTTTTAGGGAACAAGAAAAAGAAATTCCTGTTGGGAGGGAGGAGACAGCATGCATTGCATCGATGCACCAGTACCAATACCACCATAGCACCCAAAAGCACCAAAAGCACCACAAAGCACCAAAAGCACCACTCGGTGCACAGTCACCACTGTTCATAATAAACACAACGAAACTACTGGTGGTGGTCTTCTCTTTTTCTGCTGGGCCGATGTTCTTCCCGACGTCTTCTGGCTTCATGCGGCCTACTTGGAAATAATAAAAAGCACAACTTGTGTTCATTTTTATTTAGGGCCCCAGGGGCCAACTAAGGGTGGTCCACCTGTTTGGCATAGGTGCCACCTTACCGAGGTCCGCAAGCAAGATTCCCTGGCCACTATGGCCGGTCTCCAACAGAGGTGCCCTGCCCCGGAACCTGGGGTCCATCAAGTGGTACTTGGCCACAGAACAGTGGTCCATAAAGTGGTACATCAACGCAATGCATGCTGGTTCTGAGAATCTCGTGCGCACAATGGCCACCTCACGCACGCTCCCTTCGGCGCCCAATGGCGCACAGGTCCTCAAGTGGGAGACAAAAGGGGGGAAGACAAATGAGCGAGGGGTAAGGTCACAAGGGTACACGTCAATAAAGGCAATGCAGGGTGAAGTGCGTACGGAGAGCGAAGTGAGAAAAACTCGTCCCTACCATACGTCACCCCCCCCCCTGTCACCTACACTACCCTTGCCCTTACCCCATATTAACAACAATTTACACCTTTACAAATTCGTCACTACGTCTTGTCTTCCCCATCTTTCCCTTCTACACCAAATTCGTCTCCAATCCCTCAACTTCAAAATTTGCCATCACCCAATTCATCATCAATACTCATAAGGAGGAAGAGATGGAACATCAAGCACAATCACACCCACGTCATGATGCGTCTCACAATCCAAAACATTTGCATCAAAAATAATTAAACATGGCATGGTGTGGAGTACCTGTCACCTCAGGTGAGTGGATGCAGATGGTGCGAGGAGACTCCAATCCTAACTATCCTCTAAATGACATTAACACACTTTACACTACCCGGGGTCTCTCCCTGCCAATCCATTGGCCAACTTACACTATGGGTTCTAAAAACCAATTCCCATTGACCAAACTGTGGTGCTTCTCAATTTGGGGTCTCACTCCCCCGATTCATCTCCCGGTGCCCTCGCACAATTTCTGGGCTGCGACGTGTAGCTCTCCCAGCAGGTCTACCCACCTGCACACCTCCACCACTGCAGTTGCCACCCGAGCTTACCTAGCTCCTCACCCTAACCTATCTAGCTGGGGAAGGCCCCTCCTGGCTCTGTCACCCCACTCGGTGCCCTCTGGCACTGGGCTACCCAGGTCCGTCCTCCGGATCCTCGGGCCCCATCCACAACAACTCTACCGGCTCCCAGAGCCCACCTGCGGCCTCACCTGGCCGACATCCTCACAGTGGTGGAGTGCCCAAACCAACTACACACACTAACAGGCTACACGCCCAGCCATTTCCACAACACTAATGCACCCATCCAAACATCATTCTTCCAACCGCACCACAGATGCCAATATCCAACCACAATTTACCTGTACCCTCTACCTAACACTTACACTACCCGCCCCGGGTATCCGTGATGGGGGTCCACTCTTCCCCCATTCACACCTTCGCACCATCCACTCCACTCCACAATTTCCACCATACTCACTCCACGACCATCCATTCCAATACTCCATACCATTTATTCCATACACCTGTCCTCCATTCACCTGTCGTTGCACACCTGTGCAATCATACCTGGTGCCATCTGCACCCTCCTTTCTTCCTGGACCATTTGGTCATCATAATACACCATCACCTTCACTCACTCATACACTGCTCCATTCACCTGTTCAGTTGCACACCTGTGCAATCACACCTGTTCCATCACACCTGTTCAGTTGCACACCTGTGCAGTCACACCTGGTCAATCACACCTGTTCACAATACACTTTCAATCCTCACACGGCATCATCTAAACTACCTGTTGCCCTGCTAACTTAGTGCTCCCCATCTTCCCTTTAAACTAAGCACATACCACGTCATTATCATCCACTCTAATCTCCCTGCGTCACCACTACAGGTATCATTGTCACTAACTAATCTTAACGTCACCTAATGTCATCTTCGCTAGATCCCTACACACGATATCCTAACCCACCCGGGCTAGTTTTCACTGCCATCAACCCCATAAGCTAGTGCTCCTTTGCCCCCCCCCCCCCCCCCCGTGAGGGATCGTAGAGTTGCTATCCCATCACGTGGGGCATCCCTTACTACTATCCCCCCAGTCCTCTGATGCTACGAGCCCCCGTCGCAAGAGGTACTGGGTCCTGCCTCGGCCTCTAGAGCCGAGGCAATCCATGAGGGCGCCTGCTCGCCGGCATAAGGTCTTATCCGGTCGGCATGGACGATCCGAGGGAGGGCCCGTGGCCCCATTTTGATCTTAATGACCACGTCACAGATTTGCGACAGGACGACTCCCGGGCCTTGCCAGGGGGAGGTGAGTTTTGGGCACCTGCCCTTCCGTCTCCGGGGATTAAAGAACCAAATCTTCATCCCCGGAGCGTATTGACTCCCCTGGCTCCGGTCGTCGTACCTGCGCTTCATCTTGGCCCCCGCCAGATGGAGCTGGCGGCGGGCGAAGGCATGGACCCTCTCCATGCCTTCCTCCAGGTGACGTGCGTCACCCTCCCTCGGCGGTGTATCCGTGGTATCTGGCACGGGACCGCATAGCAAGTCGGCGGGAGCCCGTAACTCCCGCCCATACATAAGCAACGCTGGACTGCATGCGGTGGCCCCATGCTGGCTAGTTCGGTAGGCCATCAACAAGTACGGGAGATGTTCGTCCCAGTCATCCTGACGGGTGGTGGTGAACAATGCTAGTTGTTGTATCAATGTTCTGTTGAACTGTTCCACCATCCCGTCAGATTGTGGCCGCAAGGGCGTGGTTCTTGTTTTCCGAATTGACAGGAGTCTGCACACATCTTTTAGTAATTGGCTCTCAAAATTTCGTCCCTGATCGGTGTGCAGCTCCTGTGGAATCCCGTGCCGACATACAAATCCTTCCACGAAGGCCTGTGCTACCACCCCTGCTTCTTGGTTGGGGAGGGCAGAGGCCTCCGGCCACTTGGTGAAATAGTCCATCACAACGAGGATATACTTATTACCTTGGCGGGTGCGGGGTAGTGGTCCTAGAATATCCATAGCCACCCGCTCAAGGGGGGCCCCCACCTGATGTAATTGAAGGGGGGCCCTCATCTCCGTGCTGGTCCCTTTTTGGCAGGACAGGCGTCGCATCTCCGACACCAGTCCTGTATGTCGCGCCCCATATTTACCCAATAGAACCTCCGGCGGACCCGAGATATTGTCTTTGTCCTGCCCAAATGGCCGCCGGAGCGGGTACCATGCACCTGTTGCAATATGACGTTCTTAAATTTGTCAGGGACTATCACCAGCCAGGAAGTTCTATCAGAGGGAACCTCCACCCACTTGCGATACAAGATGTTGCCTTTCAATTCCAGGGTCTGCCACTGAGCCCAATACGCCTTTGTTTGCGCCCCGAGGGGGGTGACCTCTTCCCCCTTTGGTCTTTGCCCCAATTTGACCCAATTGAAGACCGGCCCCAGGACAGGATCCTCCTGCTGGGCCGTGCTCCATTCCAAATCTCCAAATTCCTCGTCCGCGGTTAATGGCAAAATTGGCCCTCTCACCCGGGTTGCCCGGACGACGAGAATCGGGGCAGAATCGCCCAATTGCTCCCTCTCCTCATGTCTCGCACAAAATTTGCAGTTTTCCCCCAGACAAGGACGCCGAGAGAGTGCGTCCGCATTACCATGGGCCTTCCCGGCCCTATGGGCCACATCAAAATCGTACTGCTGCAACTTTTCCAACCACCTTGCAATTTGGCCCTCCGGTTCCTTGAACCGAAGGAGCCATTGCAAGGAGGAATGGTCAGTTCTAACCAAAAATTTCCGCCCGTGGAAATGGTTCATGGCAGCCAGCATAGCCAATAACTCTTTGCGAGTGACACAATAATTTCGCTCGGGCCTACTTAAGGCCCGACTGTAGTAACCAATCACTCTCTCCACGCCCTCCTGTGTCTGAGACAAAACTGCGCCCAATCCTTCCTGGCTCGCATCCGTGTCCAGGGTAAATGCCCCGTTGCTAGTGGGGTAAGCTAGAAGGGGTGCGGATGTTAGACACCCCTTCAATTTTTGGAAGGCCTCGTGGCACTCCCGTGTCCAATTAAATCGCGTCCCCTTCTCCGTAAGCCGGTGGAGGGGACGGGCCAACTCCGCAAATTTCGCCACAAAGCGCCGGTAGTAGGAGCAGAGTCCCAAAAATCCCCGCACCTCCTTGATGGTACGTGGTGCGGGCCACTCCTCTACCGCTTTAATTTTGTCTGGGTCCGTTTTTACCCCCTCGCGGCCGATCACGTGACCTAGATAGGCCACCTCTCTTGCAAACAAAGTGCACTTACTCGGGTTCAGCTTTAACCCTGCCTGTCTGAGGCACCCGAACACCTGGTCCAAATTAGCTACCGCCTGGGGGAAGGTCTTGGCATGTACTAGGACGTCATCCAGGTATACCAGGCATGATTGCCATGGCATGCCGCCTAGCACATGTTCCATTAATCGCTCAAAGGTGGCGGGGGCGTTACACAAACCAAACGGCATCACAGTGAACTGATACAGCCCCTTACCTGTGGAAAATGCCGTTTTCTCCTTCCCTGTCCGATCCATCTCCACCTGCCAATACCCACTCTTGAGGTCCAAAGTTGTGAACCAATTTGAGCCCGCAACGGCATCGAGGGTATCATCAATCCTTGGCAGGGGATATGAGTCCTTGAGTGTCACGTTGTTTAGCTGGCGATAGTCCACGCAGAACCGCGTGGTCCCATCCTTCTTTTTGACCAGCACAACAGGTGACATCCAAGGACTTCCCGAGGGCTCGATCACGCCCGCGTCGAGCATTTTTTCAACCTGCTCGTCAGCTTCCGCCCTCTTGCTCCAAGGGAGCCGTCGGGCAGCCTGACGAATAGGCCGGGCCTCACCGGTGTGGATCTGATGTTTCACCAGGCCCGTACGTCCAATATCCTCGGTGGACAAGGAGAAGAGGTCCAAATGGGACCCAACCAGTTTGTGTAAGGCCTCCCTCTGGGTACCTCCCAACTCTACACTACTACGATTTACCATCTCGCAAATGGGATCGGGCCAATTCCTAGAACATATTGAAGGCTCCCCCTGGGGCCGGCTCGGCTGGACGTTCTCGCCCCTCACTGACGCGACTTCTCTAACTGGGGTGCAGCCAGCTATCTTCGTGCCCCTTACTATAGTGCGTGGTTCTGTGCTAATATTAATTACTCGGACGGCCACCACCGGCCCGTCCGTTTTTATGAGGGTGCGGCCCACGATTAAACCAGGTATGGATCGCGCTGCCACCGGTTCGACCAGGCCGCAGGATTCCTGCCATGTCGGGCGAGCTGACCATCGGGCCGGCACTATGGCCTCGGCCCCCGGAGGGATGGTCACGGCCTCAGGAGCCTCCAGCTCCACCCTCTCGGCCGTGCTCACCTCCTCCAATGGTAGGTCTTCCACTCCCCATCGCAGGATCCCCCGACTCAAGTCGATTTTACAACCGCGGGCAGTCAACAAATCCAACCCTATTAAGCATGGGTCGCACACCTCCGCCACCCAAACCTCTATCTCTTGCTTTACCGATCCCAACTTGAGGGTCACAAAACCACGCCCTATGATCGGAGCCGTTGCCCCGGTAGCCAACTGCAAACTATGATTTTCCAGACGCTGGATTTTACCCCAGCCGTCTGCACTCGAATTAAGGACCACGGGGCTGATGATCGTGGCGCTGGCTCCCGTGTCCACCGCGGCGTCTACCCCCACGCCGGCAATTTTGCACCGAATTGTCAAACTACCCGTCCCAATTTGGCCACAATGAATGACCTGTCGCGTCAACGAGGGCTTCTCTCCATCCCCTCCTGCCGAACACCGCCCTGCATGCCCGGCACGTTCTAGTTTCCCGGGCCCTGGCGGGGGGGTGTCTGAGGTCGGCTAGGCCGATCGATACGGGGCGGAGTTGCGGGCATCGTTTGGCGGGAAACGTCCCGGCGCGGAGCTCGACACTCCCATGCACGGTGACCCATCCGAGCACAATTATAGCACCTCACCTGGTAAGGTGCTTGCCTCCGGTATTCCAAATCCCCCCCCCCCCCCTGTATGTCCGAATTGGGGTACTCTGTCGGGGACTACCGGGTGCCACCGCTGGGGCCGCCTGCCATGGTCTGTGACATAACGCATTATATCATAACGTTATGTTCACGTCATGGTTTACGACATGGTTGTAACATAACGCATTACATCATGACGTTATGTTCACGTCATGGTTTACGGCATGTTCACGACACCATGACGAATAAACGGCAGTCCGTTGGCCCGCCATCTTGTTGACTTGTTTGTGTCTGAATAACCAAACGTTACATGGTGTCAGAAGTGGTTTTCATCGACGTTCCACGCCGAAAATGAAGCGAACGAGTGATGAAAATATCATTCTTATATCTACGTAGACAAGAAAGTCATTTGTGCATTATTGGTCCTCCTTTTGCTCGTTGAAGTTCGTATGCGCCCCGCGAATCCTACAAACACGGGATCCGGCTGCGTCAACCGTCCACGTCGTTGTCAACGCAAGTGAGTTGCACTATTTTGTCGCCATGGCGGATGCTTCAGAAAAGCCACGTATGAACTGGCAAGCGTCAGATCTTGAAAAGGAGTTCAGACGTTTTAAACAACATTGTGTGTTTACGTTCAACGGACCGTTATCCACGGCCACGGAAATTGTCAAAGTAAACTATCTCATGACATACATAGGCGACAAAGGCAGAGAAATTTACAACACATTCACATGGACTCCTGCAACCGAAGGTGTGCCTGCAGAAAATGCAACCTTAACTGGAGTACTTGACAAGTACACTGCATACGTGGCTCCCAAGAAAAATGAAATCAGAGCAACAGTAAACTTCAACAGGCGTAAACAGCTGCCCGGTGAACGCTTTGACAACTTTGTAACTGACCTGCGGCTGCTGGTGACAGACTGTGGATATGGCGTCAACACGGACCGCATGCTGCGGGATGCTATTGTCCTGCGATCCGCTAATCCAGCGGTGACTGAACGTTGCCTTCAGGAAGGAGACGAGCTCACACTGAACAAGGCCACCAGCATCGGTCAGAACTACGAGACCTCACAGGAGAGCTTGCGAGTTATTGCTGCGGACGAAGACAGTAAGGTGTATGCCATTAACAAACAGCAGCCACCCCGTCACAAGACACCCACCAGAAAACAGTGGACAGACAACCAAAACTGCTGGTACTGCGGATACTCATCATCACACTACAAGTGTCCCGCCAGGGAGGCCCCCTGCAAATTCTGTAAGAAGGTGGCCATTTCGCCCGTGTGTGTAGACAGAAGTTGAAAGAGCAGTCAAGATCTGCTGCGCATGCTGTTGATTGTGACTACGAGTCTGATGACACGACCCTGACGCACAGTGTCAACAACATTCATGGAACAAATGCAGCAACAGAATGGTGGACTGATGTCAAGATTGGAACAAAGGTCGTGAAGACACAGATTGACACAGGTGCAACAGTATCCATAATGCCGCTTGAGCTGTTTCACAGTCTAAAGACCCACATGTCATTGTCTGCCACCGATAGCAAGTTAAAGAGTTATTCGGAGCATGACCTTGCTGTTGAGGGATGCATCACATTGCCTGTGACGCACAAACAAAACACTGTTGACGTCAAGTTTTATGTCGTCAGAGTAAAGCAACGACCACTTCTCTCCGGCCAAGCCAGCACAGCACTCGGGTTGATTGAGAGAATTCACAAGGTCAGTGACCTTAGTGATTATCCTGATCTTCTCCACACAACAGGTGTACTGCCAGGCAAGTATTCTCTGAAAATCGACCCCACTGTGCCCCCTGCTGTCCATGGACCACGTCGGCAACCAAAAGCTCTGTACGACAAGGTTAAAGCCAAGCTAATAGAAATGCAAAAAGATGGGCACATTGCTCGTGTCACTGAACCGACAGACTGGGTGAGCTCCATGGTCACCGTAGTTAAGAAAGACAAAATCAGAATCTGCATTGACCCAAAAGACCTAAACAAGGCAATTAGGAGAGAACACTATTACATTCCAACAGTTGAAGAAGTGGTTGCATCAATGATACCAGGTTCAAAGTATTTCTCTGTACTTGACGCCAAATCCGGATTCTTACAGATCCCGCTCACATATGAGTCCAGTCTTCTCACCACCTTCAACACCCCAATTGGCCGTTTCCGTTGGCTGAGGCTCCCTTTCGGGGTCCGATCCGCTCCTGAAATCTACCAGCGTATCATGGACAACATGCTGGAGGGCATCGAAGGCACTCGTGCCATAATGGACGACATTTTGGTGGCGGGTAGGACCCCAGAGGAACATGACTCCATCATGCGACAAGTTGTCAACAGAGCTACAGCTTTCAACCTCAAACTCAACTTTGACAAATGTCATGTGAAACAATCATCCGTGAAATATGCAGGGCATATTTTGACAGGGAGTGGTCTGAAACCTGATGATGACAAAGTGAGGGCCGTGAAAGCAATGCCAGAGCCCAAGAACAAAGAAGATGTCCGAAGAATACTTGGCTTCATCCAGTATTTGGCAAAATTTCTACCAGAATTAAGTACAGTGGATGCACCACTTCGTGCCCTATTGCCCAAAGATGTCCTCTTCCATTGGGACAAACCTCAAGCCGAGAGCTTTGAAAAGATGAAACAGTTGTGCTGCAATGCACCGGTGCTGGCCTATTACGACGCCAAGAAAGGCTGTACCATTCAATGTGATGCCAGCAGTTACGCTCTCGGAGGAGTGCTTCTGCAAGATGACCACCCTGTAGCATATACATCCCGTGCGCTCACACCGACTGAGCAGAGATACTCGCAATTGGAGAAGGAAATGTTGGCCATTGTACATGCCTGCAAGAAGTTCCATTACTACATATTTGGGACATCAAACATCACCATCGAGTCCGACCACAAGCCGTTGCAGTCAATTCACACCAAGCCCCTACTAGCAGCACCTATGAGGCTACAATCAATGCTCCTGAAGTTGCAGCCGTATGACTTGACAATCACGTACAAACCAGGGAAGGACATTCCACTGGGCGACACCCTGAGCCGTGCTAACCTCCCAGATACTACACCAGAGATGGACATTGAGCTAATCAATATGGTAGACTTCATATCAGTGGTGCCGTCTCGCTACGCGCAGTTCCAGCAGAGAACTGCTGAAGAGTTGAATGAACTGCACACCATGGTTCTGAAAGGATGGCCAGACACCAAAGCTGAAACACCTCACAGCATCCGTGCATACTGGCAGTACCGTGACGAGCTGTCGGTGATGGATGGAATTGTTTACAAAGGCATGAGAATCGTTGTACCCACAACAATGCGGCCAGACATGATGCGACAAATACATGGCTCACACATGGGAATCAGCAAATGCAAACAGAGAGCCCGAGAAGCTCTGTTCTGGCCAGGCATGACTGCACAAATTGAAGACGTCGTCAGTGATTGCCCACAGTGCAGTTTGTACCAAAGTCAGCAGCACGCAGAAACTCTGATGCCCCTGAAAACACCTCTGTTACCTTGGATTGAGGTGGCTGCTGATATCTTCGAATATGAAGGGAATCAATACTTACTCACAACCGACTGTTTCTCCAAATTCATCGAGGTGGATGCTCTGACAAACCTCAGCACAGCAGTCACTGTCAACGCCCTCAAATCACAAATGTGTCGACACGGCATCGCAGAGACACTCAGAACAGATAACGGACCTCAGTTCAGCTCGCAAGAATTTTCCCAGTTTTGTGCTGACTATCACATCAATCACCAGACGTCTTCGCCCCGATACCCTCAGTCAAATGGTGCAGCTGAGAGAGCCATACAGACGGTAAAGCGACTCTGGTCTAAGTGCAGTGATAAACATCTGGCCCTCCTTGACTACAGGACCACGCCGCTGGAAAGTTGCAACATGTCACCTGCCACGCTTTGCATGTCTCGCAGACCCCGCAACCTGCTGCCAACCTCTCGTGAGTTGTTGCGTCCAATTACTCTGAACTGTGATGAGGTCAGGAAGAAGCTCGATCAGAGCAAGGAGAAGCAACGGGTCCACCACGACAAACATGTCCAAAGAGACCTGCCCGCCCTCCTCCCAGGAGACCCAGTAAGGATGACTCCACTCCCAGGTACAAACAACTGGCTGCCTGCAACAGTTGTAGCCCATCACAGTGTGCCCAGATCATATATCGTTGAAAGTAATGGCAGGAAGTATCGCCGAAACAGGAAACACCTCCGCCTCTCAACATACGGTGCTCATCAGCCAAGCTCCACAGCACTGACGTATGCAACCCGGCAACCGACCAGACCGACCCCACACTGTGCTACTGCTCCAGCTGGTCTGCCAGCTCCCAGCTCAGCTCAGACCACACAGCACTGCCCGTGCAGCAGCAGCCTGCACTCTACAGCCCGTACAGTGCAACCCTCGCCAGTCACACACACGCCATCCTCTCTGCCGCCTGAACAGGGTCAGAATCCTCTCACCACGAAGTCAGGCCGCGTCATCAACAGACCCAAACATCTAGAGGATTATGTGACAAACTGAGGGCAGACTAACCCTTCTTCTAGCACCTTGTAACTCAGGGTAGTCTACCCCTGTTTTACTTTTGTGACAGTATGATCTAAATGTTTACACTTATTTTGTTCATGTTCGTTCATGCATCAGCTACATCTTTTATTACTTGCTGTGCCATGCTTCACTTAATTTTCCGTTTGTTGTTTGTCAAAGGGAGATGTGACATAACGCATTATATCATAACGTTATGTTCACGTCATGGTTTACGACAAGGTTGTAACATAACGCATTACATCATGACGTTATGTTCACGTCATGGTTTACGGCATGTTCACGACACCATGACGAATAAACGGCAGTCCGTTGGCCCGCCATCTTGTTGACTTGTTTGTGTCTGAATAACCAAACGTTACATGGTCCAGGTCCCGCCAGGCGCCGATCCACTAACCTCCGGACCATGCTCTCCAGGTCAGGGCCCCCATCACGGGCCCCATCTGACGCACCGCCACTGCATGGCGCTCGCCTCCCCGGGCCAGGGGCCTCGCTGCTTCCCAACGGGCTGCAGCGTCGGCCGCCTGACTCATGGTTTGCGGGCGCCAAATGGCGAGCTGTTGCCGGAGCTCCAGATCCGGAAGGGCCTGAATAAAGTGATCCAGCGCCAGGCTTTCCTGGGAACTCGCTGCCATGTCCGCGTGTGCAATCCCGACCGCGCGGCGAATATCGTGAGCAAGTTCCCCGATGGTCTCCTGGGGCTTGCGTTTTCGCTGCGCAAGTTGAGCTTTAACAAGCTCGCTTTGCTGTTCAATGCCGAAACGATTAATTAATGCCGCACGGAGGGCTGACAGGGTGAGAGCACCCGGTGGTAAAGCCGTCAGCACCTCCGCCGCCACACCGCGCAGTGCCCCCCACCAGGTGTACTCCACCTTCGTCTGGATTCCAACCGTTGCCTTTACACACGTACTCAAACTGCGCCAGGTACGCCCTCAAATCACTCTTGCCGTCATACGGCACGAGTGGGACCTTGTGGGCGCCCGAAGGTCGGACACCGCGCATCAATCCTTGCGGGATCAACACGGGACCAAACCGTCCGGGCTCCCACAGTTCGCTATTCCCGGGGGGCTCCCGCGCGTCCCCGTCCCTCCAAACACTACCCCTCCTGGTGTCGATGCCTGGGTCGCCCCTCCGCAACCCGCTACCCACGCCATACCCCCACATCCTTGCTCACCAGCACCCCCCTCACTCCCCATAGCCAAACCTCCTTGCACACCTCCTCTGTCCATCCACTCCGGACCAGTCATACATCTTACCATTGGTCCCTCACGAACACCCGGGTCTACACCACCCCCCCAAGCCGACTGAATCTCCCCTCACATCATATACATTGCCACTCACCTCCGTACCTCGTCGTCGCACCTCCTCTGCCACCTGCAAACTTTTTATTTGGTTAGTGAGCACCTCATCATGATTTGAACACAGACCTTGTACATATTCCATGACTTCCTCCTTTATCTCCCTCTTAGTTTCCCTCCGTCTCTTCTTAATTTCACTCACCCCCTCTTCCACCTCCTCTAATTTTTCCTTTACCTCCTTCAGCTCCCGGTGCGCCCCCTCTATTTCTTCCTCCATCGCTACTTTAACCGTTTCTATGTGCGTCCTTACCTCCCGGTCCTTCGTCTCCATTACTTCTGTCACCTCTTCCAACCTCTTCGTCAATCCCTCATGTACCATTTGACATTCCTTCTGTGTCGCTATTAATTCATTTTTAATGTCCTTTTGTGTCGCTTTTAAACCCCCGATGATTGCAGTGTTCTTTTCCACTTGGTCCGCTAGTTCCCTTTGTCCTACTGTCAGCTGCTCTACTCCCTTCGTCAGACCCTCTATGCCCCCCTGTAACCTAGCCGTATTATTCCTCACCTCTTTCTCCATACGCTTCTCACCTCGCTTTACCTCCTCGCATAGCCCCGAAACCTCCTCACTTACACCTCGTCGTATCCCCTCTTTCATCTCCTCCATCTCTTTTGTAGATGTCACCCTCATCTGTCCCAATTCATCCCTTTGAGCATCGAGTTTACTTTCTAACCCGATTTGCACCTCCTCTATCTGGTTCCCCATTCGTTTGATTTCCCGGGCAGATTGTTCCCCTATTTCCCGCAATTTGTCTTCCATCCTATTTTCTAACCCCATTAACCCATTTTTCACCTCTTTTATCCCATTGTCTAACCCCTCAAATTTTTTTTCTAATCCCTTAAAATTATTGTCTAATCCCTCAAATTTGTTTCCTAATCCCTCTATTCTACTCCCTAACCCTCCGATCTGGGCCCCCATGTCCTCCCTCAATTTCTCGCTATTGGACCCCATGTCCTCCCTCAATTTCTCGCTATTGGACCCCATGTCCTCCCTCAATTTCTCGCTATTGGACCCCATGTCCTCCCTCAATTTTTCGCTATTGGACCCCATCCTTTGTTCTAACCGTTGGCTATTGGCCCCCATCCTTTGTTCTAACCGTTCGCTATTCTGGGCCATAAGGGCCTTCATTTGTATTTTAAAAAAGGTTCAAATCCACCAGCGGCGCTGCTACGGTTGCGGGCGCCGTGGCCATGTGCGAGGCGCCATTTTGCGCGCCCGTAACCTCGTGCGCGAGGCCGCCATTTTGTGCGCCTGATACTCCCTCAACCACATTGCCATTGCTCTCCTCCCTTTCCTCCACATACATTTCCCCGAAGTCCTGGGTTACCCCTAACCCGTCTATCTCCCCCACCGACATCCGATCGCCTTGATTGTCCATGGCGCGATCTCAAAATTCGGGTTTTATAAAACAACAAAATTTCGGCAGCTCGTAATTTTGACCAAATTTTTTTTTTACACGTTTTAAAAATTTGGTTCGGGCCTCGTATCCCACTCCTAGACACCAATTGTTACGGGTCGCGGACAAGATGTTACTTTGGGCCGAGCGGATGGTCAACCGCGACCGTTACAGGATCCCCGATTGGCCCGACTCCCCCAACGTTGACCAGATCGCGCCACAGATATTCAATTTGGAAACCTCTAAAGCGACCGAAAGAGAAGGAAGAGAGAAGAAGACAGAGTACGGAGGAATAACAGGATTTATTATACACACAAGCAAAAAGAAGGAGCGATCAAAGTTATTTACAAGCAATGGATGGAAGAAGCAGTCACACAGTGAATCGTTAGCTTATACTATTCAATTTACTTAACCCCAGGACAACGATTAGGACAGACGACGTTCACACTTACACGGGGGAAATTGCAGGCAGGAATGGCGGAGGTGGGTTGCTGGAGAGGGAGGCAGGGTCAGGTCCCTGCAACCGGCAGGGCTGGAGGTAGCAGCTCCCAATTCTTCGCGTTTTTGGCGGGAAAACCCTCGGTCGCGTCGACGCTGCTGATGCTGTGGACGTCACGCGCTGGCTCGGTCACACCTGCTCCTCTCCTTCTGGTGGAGCCGTCTCCCTCCTCTCAGCGCGTCTCTCCAAAGCTTGTTTCATCTCCAAGTACCTCTCCTTTTTGGTTTGGAGCGTCTCTCATCTCACAGCTCACAGCTCAGCTCACAGCTCATCTCTCCTCTCATCTGCCGAAGCAGTCCCTTCCAGTCGCTTTTATTACCCGGGTCGGAATCAAGCTGCCGGCTGCGAGGGCACGCCTACCGGGTCGCTCACCGCGGTGCTGGTTGGCTGTTAGGGCTGTCCGATTCCCCCTTTGATCATGATGACGTGCCACGCCCGTGAGTTGGCGGCTCCTACCCCCCTCTTCTCCGAGATTAGCACATGGGCAATGGCGGCTTGCGAGATTGAACACCACTCGCACCGCTTTTGAAAGGAACTTTGGATAGCGGAGATGATTGGGGAAATTGAAAGGGGCCTACGCTTATTTCGTTTGATACAATGCAGAGTCAATCTAGTGGGAAACACATATTTAGCCTACATAGAATAAGGAAATAAACTATTTAAAAAGATATATCGTGGCCTGTCTGTAGGTTCATGGAATTAACTAGGGGGACGTCTTTCGATCTTATTTACTCTACGAGGGTCAGTTAAAACACAGCAAACCAGTTCTCACATTCTTTACACTTTCCAAATTCGTTACAATATTCTCTGGAAACTAGTTACCAAACGTGCAAATACTGTTTGAGTTCGGTTTCTGTATACAGTTTATTTTTATTGATAAAAATTTGAAATTTGAATAGGATTTACATATTGGCTAACTGAATGCAACCACGAACTATTTTTGAGATCCACATAGGCCGAAAGGTCAACATAGGCCAAAGGTCAACCACTTTTTTCAAATTTCTAAAATCCTCAATTTTCATCCGATTGACTTGAAATCTGAATAGGATTTGCAGATCAGCTTACTGAAACCAACCATTAACTATTTTTGAGGTCAACATAGGCCAAAAGGTCCACATAGGCCAAAAGGTCAATATAGGCAAGATTAACTCAGGCCAAAAGGTCAATTTCGGCAAAATTTCTAAAATTTTCATCCGATTAACTTAAGATCTGAAGACGATATGCATATCGGGTCACTGAATTCAACCCCCAACTATTTTGAGGTCAACATAGGCCGAAAGGTCAACATATGCCAGATTTCTAAAATCCTCAATTTTCATCCAATTGACTTGAAATTTGAATAGTATTTTCATCGCAGCTAACTGAATTCAATCACCAACTATTTTTGAGATCAGCATAGGCCAAAAGGTCCACATATGCCAGATTTCTAAAATCCTCAATTTTCATCCGATTGACTTGAAATTTGAATAGTATTTTCATAGCAGCCAACTGAATTCAATCACCAACTATTTTTGAGATCAGCATCGGCCAAAAGGTCCACATAGGCCAAAGGTCAACAACAATTTCCAATTTCTAAAATCCTCAATTTTCATCCGATTTACTTGAAGTTTCAATGGTATTTTCATATCAGCTAACTGAATTCAACCACTTTTGGTTGTGGTTGAATTATTTTAATCGCCATGATACTCTTTTAATCGCCATGCCTGGTCAATGACACATGTAATGTTTCAAGTCAATTGATTTGGTGGTTTGGGAGAAGATGTTTTTTAAAGGTTTTCGGTTAAATCCAATATGGCTGCCAAACCATGTGACCTATGATGTTATAGATCATGTGCATGCAATTTCAGATTTTTAGGACTTGTACACCCGCAGACTCTGGGAGGGGCAGGAAGGGTCATTCCTCTTTGGGGTATATGGATTACAGTCGATCTACGGTCGGGTCTCAAGAACAATGGATGTGTGTTAATTTACCAAGTTTCTTGTGAAGAGATCGCCAAGTGTTTTAAGCATTCGAGGAAGCACTCCATTCAAAAACGATAAGGAACGGCTGGCCTGGCATGCGCCAGCTAGCTGCTTGGTAAAGGAGCACAACCCGAGCTTCTCCCTTTCGGTTTCGTATCAAACAGCAGGAGCGAGTTTCAAAAGTTTGCTACGAAAAATGCCACGGTAGCGGCAGAAAGGGCCATGTTATTAACCCAACATTTGTGGGTTATATAGAGTACAGTAGATCTTCGCTCAGTTCTGGAAGTAAACCTCACTTCAGGGATGTCGGGATTCCTCCAAATTTCTTCATTTAGTGTTATAAAGAGCATGAGCGACTGTTTAAAATGCAAATCATACGTGTTTGTGGTGTATAATATTGTTACTTCTTGTCGAAGGTGAAGGCATGTGTGAAGGCATGTGTGAGAAGTGTTATGATTTATGGGAGCGAGACATGGGTAATGAACGTAGAGCAGCAACGAAGGCTGGAAAGGGTGGAAATGCGAACGGTTCGGTGGATGTGTGGAGTATCGTTGAGAGAGAGGGAGACAAATGATGAATTGCGAAAGATGATGGGAATAGAGCCTGTGATTGATGCTGTGAAGAGAAACAGGTTGAGATGGTTTTGTCATGTGTTGAGGAAGGATGAAAGTGACTGGTTGAGAAGAGTGATGGAAATGAATGTAGAAGGAAGTAGAGGATGGGGAAGACCGAGAAAGACTTGGCTAAAGATGGTGGAAGAAGAAATGCGGGCAAGGGGGTTAACAAGGGGAGATGCAGAAAATAGGGCAAAATGGAGAAGATTGTCATGGGGACCACAAGGCTAACCCCCGCTCTCGCAGGGAAAATGGCCTTAAAATGCCTGTTGTTGTTGTTGTTGTTGTTGTGGAAGCCCGTTGCTACCACAGAAACGCCATTATAACTATAAGCTATTTATGCACGTTTTCACTGCAGGAAAAACGCCTTGGGGAAGTGGGACATTATTAGTATTAATATTGTTTTGTAATGACATTAATAATATGTGATTGTCATTAAATTTGTTATGAAAAGCGTCTTTGGAAAAACGCCACGATAAATCTTCTTCTTTGGAAAAACGCCACGATAAAGCTAACTTAATACGGCTGTACACCTCAACACGCAACCCATTGACGGCAATGACGGGGAAAACCCGCTCAGGGGAGAAAAGCCCCTTGGGGAGGGTGGCAAATGAATGCGCTACAACCTTCATTATTTAACTCTTGGTCATCCTGTCAAGTTTGGTTGAGATTGGATAAGTAAGGATGGAATGTATTGGCGTCAAAAATTCATCAGACAGACGGACAGACACAAATGGCGTATTTTAGTATGATAAGGAATTCGATTCAAACATTTTTGGCTGGCATACCACTTTACCTATGATGTCATCATTATCATGCTTTTGTTCCCCATTGGGAGTACTTGGCAATGTGCCAAGTTTCAAATTTTTCCATTCAGCAGTTTCCGAGAAATATATTGGTTCACGAGTTATCAAGTGACCACTATATTCGTCATGGGTGTGTGTCTGTCTGTCTGTCTGTCTGTCCGCAGCATAACTACCCGATGATATCATCCAATCTTGGTGAAACTTGGGTGGGAGGTTGATATCATGATCTAGTTGTGTCCTGCCTAGAGTGGGCGTATTGCGCCCATTGTGGGCAGAGCCACTCCCGAAAAAGATGTCTTTTTAGCAGGTAATCGAGTTCAAGCTACATCTTCTCCGAAGGGTTTGGTGGAATCTGACAGGGGTTTCGATATTTGGTTCGACCAATGTCATGTGTCTAGCCCCACGGAGCTCGATTTTTCATTTTCGCCCCAAGGTCAAGGTCACAAGGTCACAAAATTTAGAAAAGTCAATTTTTGATGGTTTTATTACATTGTTCGCTTCCTGATAGGGTGAAATGTCGTACATGATCTTATATTATCACATACATCATGAATTACAAGTTTTCCAACAAATTTCAGAATCTTCGACCTTTTACCTTTGAAGGTCACAAAGGTCAAAGTTTCAAAGTTGTCGGAATCGAACCGAATTTTCGGTATTGTGTAGCTAACTAACCTCATAACTGATTATACATTATTTCCTATCTCATTTCAAGGTCAGTAACCTTCGTTTTGACATTTCTGGGCCTGGCCTGTCCGGGCCTGTTTCGGTTATTGTCCATCCTTTGTCATTGAATACCGCTCGCTCATGAACCATCGTCGTCTCCTGACTTGTTTTTAATTATTTGCGTTTAATCCAAGATGGCTACCATACCACGTGACTTATGACGTCGCAATTATCATAAAAACATTCTGCATCGGTGTCACTCCTACCCTGAACGTTTTGTCTCAATCGGATATATGGTTGCTGAGAAAAACGATGTCTAGCCCGGACAGACGGACAACCTCAAAACATAGTGCCTCCGTCCACCTTCGGGAGCGGAGGCAAAAAAAGGTTTCCTCTCACTGCGACCTTGTCTTGTCCGACAATTTACCTTTGGGCTGTCTTGTCAGGGTTTCATTCCCGTCTCTACTATAAACGGTTGGATTGGTGCTTCACAGGCTCGATCGCAAAGTGATCCCTTGCAACGACATTAAGCTGGGCGTCCTGTCTGCTAACATTAGTTGGCGGGCGTTAAAGATCCCACGGTGTCCTTCGTGAGGAGTAGGCGAGCTATCACCGGCATCCTCCACAAATACCAAATTCCTGCACTAACCAGCAGAGCTGCACTGTCAGGTCCTCGGCCAATGATGCTACCCCGCAGGCATGTGCTGCATATGAATAAAGAAGAAGATTTCCAGCACCCTGAACAAATTACAAATTTCTGCCAAACTCCCCGCCATTCGAACGCCAAGCTTGGCTATCACGCTTGTTACTGTTGTCTACCACCTACCTCCAGTTCCAACTAGTGAATACTTCATTAACACTTGGAAACAATTCAGGATGTATTCCTGTAAATGTATACTGAAACGCAAAAGAAACTTACCACCTTTGAAACCTTTAAATATCAACAATAACACTGCGTGTAGTAAATGTGTGAACTTATTTGTGGACAATAGTGTCCTCGCTGTCAGACAAAACGGTCACGGATGGTCACTTGAACCTTCAATGGTCACTTCATAGCACAGCTGTTGAACAGCCGTTTTGACTGTCAGTGATTAGCCAAGGGGTACGGGATGATTTTAATGAGCTGCACGTGATGTCTTGATATTGGCTTTAAAAAGGCCAGTGCAAAATGGGCATTTTGACCGAAAAATTTGACCATTTTGACCAACTTCAAAAAGACCGAAAACACAAAAGAAACTTACCACCTTTGAAACCTTTAAATATCAACAATAACACTGCGTATAGTAAATGTGTGAACTTATTTGTGGACAATAGTGTCCTCACTGTCAGACAAAACAGTCACGGATGGTCACTTGAACCTTCAATGGTCACTTCATAGCACAGCTGTTGAACAGCCGTTTTGACTGTCAGTGATTACCCAAGGGGTACGGGATGATTTTAATGAGCTGCACGTGATGTCTTGATATTGGCTTTAAAAAGGCCAGTGCAAAATGGGCATTTTGACCGAAACATTTGACCATTTTGACCATTTTGACCAACTTCAAAAAGACCGAAAACGCAAAAGAAACTTACCACTTGTTTGAAATGTAATAAAATTGTAACAGTTCAAAATAAAACAAACCAACAATTGCTAATTGAAACATTGGCATTTTATTGATGACATGTCAAGTTTTTGACCAAGATACACCATCTCATCAGTTTGTTCTACAGTACAGAACAGCACAGGGTGCAATGTCAGTCCCCTTTCAATAGCGTGTATGGCCACCATTGTTTTGGATACAGGCAGTGCATCGTCGGCGTATACTGCCTACCAGTCTTTGGATGGATTGCTGCTGGATTCTGTCGTACTCAGTCCTCAATGTCTGAAGCAGCTCTGCCCGTGTCCTGGCCCTGCCAACTACGCGTCTCCCAAGCTCATCCCACAGGTGCTCTATGGGATTCAGGTCAGGGGAGAGCGCAGGCCACTGCATGGTGTTGATGTTCTCGCCTTGGAGAAATGCAGTGGTAAAGCGAGCAGCATGGGGACGAGCGTTGTCATGCTGAAAGGTTCTCAGTTCTGGGTGGTCTAGCAGGAATGGCAGCAGATGAGGTCGCAGGATGTTATCCACATACCGCTGGGCGTTAAGATTCCCATCCACAACCACCAGTGGCGTCCTGTACCGGCCTGATATGGCTGCCCACACCATCACACTTGGGCCACCCCACCTGTTGGCTTGACGCACGCAACAATCGGCATATCGCTCGCCAGTTCTTCTCCAGACACGCTCACGCCCATCAGGACTGTCCACACAGAACCTTGACTCTTCGCTGAAAGCGACCTCGTTCCACTGCGCCAAGGTCCACCGCTGATGCTGCTGGCACCATCTCTGACGGTTGCGGCGATGGGCAACCGTCATCACGGGGCCTCTGTATGGTCTTCTGGCAGTCAGACCATAGTCATGCAGTCGTCTTCGTGCAGTATCATTGGAGATCCGTGGGTTTGCACGCCCCGGAGTTTCTGCCGCAGTGTGGGATGCTGGACGGAATCGATCCCGCAGGTGACTTCGGACCATCTGCCTGTCCTGCCTTGCAGTGGTGACTCTTGGCCTCCCTGATCGAGGTCTGTCATCTGCAGAGTTGTGGAGGGTGTCTCTGTCCACCAGGGCCGATATCGTCTGGTGTGAACAGCCAAGGCGACATGCCACCTCACGGTAGTTCAGTCCGCCTTGCAGCATGCCCAGGGCACGCTGCCGTTGATCCCTTGACAATCGTGGCATGTTGATTGAAATGCCCATTTTGCACTGGCCTTTTTAAAGCCAATATCAAGACATCACGTGCAGCTCATTAAAATCATCCCGTACCCCTTGGCTAATCACTGACAGTCAAAACGGCTGTTCAACAGCTGTGCTATGAAGTGACCATTGAAGGTTCAAGTGACCATCCGTGACTGTTTTGTCTGACAGTGAGGACACTATTGTCCACAAATAAGTTCACACATTTACTACATGCAGTGTTATTGTTGATATTTAAAGGTTTCAAAGGTGGTAAGTTTCTTTTGCGTTTCAGTATATTTTAAAAAGTGTGTGGAGGTGGGAGATTTCGGCCTGATACATGCAGCATGATATTTTATCATTAATAAGTGTTCTGTTTCGCAGAGGCCTTCTATTCTCCTCTTTGTGAAAATAACATCTCTGCAGAGAAGTGGATCGTGACAAAGGAAACGGATGAAGAACAGGTACGTAGTTGAACTCGGTATTGAGGTTTATTTACATCGTGATTTTCTGAATCCATTATTCACCTGTTCATTACCTCCAGCACCAAAGGTGGATGGATGGAGGTTATGTTTTCACCCCTGTCTGTCTGTTTGTCTCTCCGTTTGTGAACAAAATATCTCAAAAAGTTGTGGACGGATTTGGACGAAACTTGGTGGACCGGTTGTATGTGTGACAAGGAAGAATCGATTCGATTTTGGTGAAGTTCCGGATCCGGACTAGCTCGTATAATTTTTGAAGTGATTCTTCACCATTAGGAGAAGGGGCCAAAACCGATATATAGCAGGGTATCTCAAAAAGTTGTGGATGGATTTGGACGAAACTTGGTGGACAGGTTGTGTTTGTGACGAGGAAGAATCGATTCGATTTTGATGAAGATCGGGATCCGAACTAGGTAGTAGAATTGTTAAAGTGATTCTTCATCATTGAGTGACATGGCCAACCAGGTGGAGGTATGCTCTCGACTGAGTGCCGTTCTAGTTGAACACTGCATTATATAATCTGCACTCGTGTTGATGCACAAAAACGTTAAGAGAACAATAGACCCCAAGGAAGGTTTGTGCCAAGATTTATGCTTTTGTCAGAAAGTGCACAATAATTTTACATCACTCACTTACTGGTGGTTACTGGTTACCGGTGTTTACCGGTGGTAACCGGTGGTTGCCGATTACTCACCGGTGGTTTCAGGGAAAATCACGTCAATTAATTTAACTCCTGCGTGGTCAAATATGAGGACGAGCAGCGAGAGAGGTTCAAAAAGAAACAAACATCGGGCGCGATATCTGAACGGTGTTTCCAACGACGTCCGCCTTTAGGTGTTTCCAACGACGTCCGTCATTAGGTGTTAAATTTTATACATTTCGGTTTTCGCATCAGGTGAGATTAGGTCGGGAACGGTCACAGATCTTCCAACTTTTCAATTGTTTTTATTTTCTGCCCCGCCCTATTTTTCCCTACTCCACCGGAAGATCTTGCGAACGATTCCGTCTCATCAGACAAAAGCCTTTGTTTTTCTTATTCTCGTGTCTCGTGTGTGTGTGTGTGTGTCATGAGATAAGACTTGAGACCAGTGAACGGTCGCAGATCTTCCAACTTTTCAATTGTTTTTATTTTTTGCCCCGCCCTATTTTTCCCTACTCCACCGGAAGATCTTGCGAGCGATTCCATCTCATAAGGCAAAAGCCTTTGTTTTTCTTATTCTCGTGTCCCATGTGCATGTGTGTGTGTGTCTCGTGTGTGTGTGTGCACGCATGTGTGTGAGTGTGTTGTTTCATGGTGCCGTGTACCACGTCAATGTGGGGTTCATGGCGCCGAGTGTTCTTCATTGTATAAATATCCAATCCCGAGGATCGAAGACCTCCATGCTTGTCTCACGGGAGGCAAGACTTTTACGAAACTCATCTCAAATCCGCCTATCTACAGCTCTGCCTGGACGAGAACTTGAGGTGAAATCTGCACATGTAATTTATCAGCGTGTCATGGACAGTTTGTTTGCCACCGAACGCAACGTCATTTGTAACCAGGATGATATTCTGGGTACTGGTCGTACGGACGCGGAACATCTACAAAACCTGGATAGAGTTCTGAAGAAGATTTCGGACTCCGGCCTACGTTTGCGTCGAGACAAGTGCAAGTTTATGGTGCCATCAGTCACGTACCTGGGTCATACGATTGATGCCGAGGGTCTACACTCGACAGATGAGAAAGTCCGAGCTATCAATGATGCTCCGGCTCCACGAGACGTAACTGAATTGAAGTCATACCTCGGTTTGCTTCAGTTCTATGGTCATTGCATCCCGAATGTGACCGACGTTTTGGGCCCCCTTTATCGGCTTTTGAGAAAAGAAGTCTCCTGGAGCTGGGGGTCCACAGAACAATCAGCATTCCAGACCTCTAAGGATCTGCTCAAATCGTCCAATGTTCTCGTTAATTTTGATCCAGAGAAGGATCTTGTGCTAACATGCGATGCCTGTTGGTATGGAGTGGGGAGTGTATTATCACACGTGATGCCTGATGGTACGGAAAGACCTGTTGCATTTGCATCCAGAACGTTGTCCCCTGCAGAGAAGAACTATTCCCAACTTGACAAGGAAGGATTGGGAATCGTTTTCGGCGTCAGCAAATTTCGCCAGGACCTTCTTGGACATCATTTCACGATTCGCACTGATCACAAGCCGCTGATCAGTCAGTGTGGTCCAACTAAGGTGACATCTGACACACTACTGCCCAGGATCATCCACTGGTCCCTGTTTCTCGCTGCTTATGACTACACCATATGTTATAAGCCCGGTTCGTCTATCACAAATGCAGATGCCATGAGTCGGTTACCCCTTCCAGAATCAGTTGATGATTTGCCTACATCAGGATTCATTATCGCACTGATGGATCAACTGGAAGATTGTGCTGTTGAATCCGGCCAGATCCGCACTCATACTCGACGAGACCCCATTCTGTCCAGAACTGTCCAGGCTGTACAGCTTGGGTGGCATTTGCTACCTGAGGGTGACCCAGCTTTTGCGGCTTTTAGAGCACATAAAAACGAACTCAGCGTGGAAAATGGTTGCCTACTCTGGGGATGTCGTGTCGTGATCCCGGAAAATCTGCGTTCCAGGGTCATGGATGAAATCCATGACTGTCACCCCGGGATTGTGAAGATGAAGTCACTTGCCAGAAACTATGTGTGGTGGCCGAATCTTGATGCTGATATCGAACATCATGCTCGACATAGTTACCCCTGCCAGAGCACCCGGAATACACCTGCGAAAGCGCTACTGCATCCCTGGGAATGGCCCTGCGAACCGTGGCATCGCCTCCATCTCGATTATGCCGGGCCTTTTAACGGCAGCATGATTCTAATAATTATGGACGCGCACAGAAAATGGATTGATGCCTATGTGATGCATGGTACTACGTCAGCCATTGTCATCGAAAGACTCAGATGCTGTTTCGCCACTCATGGTCTGCCCAGGATGATCGTGAGTGATAACGGTTCGTGTTTTTCCAGGTCCGAGTTTGCCGAGTTCACACGTCGGAACGGCATCAAACATAAGTTTGTCAGCCCACATCACCAGGCTTCAAATGGCTTGGCCGAACGATCCGTGGGAATCATCAAATCCGGATTGCAGAAACTTGGAAACAAAGCTTTCTCGTCTCCTGTTCAAATACCGCATCACGCCACAATCAACAACCGGTGCAGCTCCGTCTGAGTTATTGATGAAACGACACTTGAGATCGACACTTGACAATCTCAAACCGGACATATCAGCAAAAGTTTATCAGAGCCAGCTTAATCAAAAGTTGCTGCACGATAAGTCGTCCAACAGTCGCTGTATCAACACAGGAGATCCAGTGTTTGCCCAAAATTTTGGTGCAGGTGCGACGTTGCTACCGGGGGACATCATCGAGAAGCCAGGTCCACTGTCCTGCGTGATTCGCCTGCAGGACGGCCGTGAAATTCGTCGACATCAGGACCACATAACCTACCGTCACTGTCAGTCGATAGAGCCTGCAGCGTCGTCACAGTCAGAACAACAGTTCGACCCGCCACTGCTGGAGATCGTCGTGGCCGCTCCAGCCGGCTCGGATGCCCCGAAAACCTCTGTGAATGCTACACCCTTCGTGGAGACCAAAGGAATCACCTCGGACTCTGTATCCACTGGTACACCGTGACGCTCAATGTGTGAGAGAAAAGCACCCGACCACAACCCGAGCACACCATAAATGAGCACAACCCGAGCTTCTCCCTTTCGGTTTCGTATCAAACAGCAGGAGCGAGTTTCAAAAGTTTGCTACGAAAAATGCCACGGTAGCGGCAGAAAGGGCCATGTTATTAACCCAACATTTGTGGGTTATATAGAGTACAGTAGATCTTCGCTCAGTTCTGGAAGTAAACCTCACTTCAGGGATGTCGGGATTCCTCCAAATTTCTTCATTTAGTGTTATAAAGAGCATGAGCGACTGTTTAAAATGCAAATCATACGTGTTTGTGGTGTATAATATTTTTACTTCTTGTCGAAGGTGAAGGCATGTGTGAAGGCATGTGTGAGAAGTGTTATGATTTATGGGAGCGAGACATGGGTAATGAACGTAGAGCAGCAACGAAGGCTGGAAAGGGTGGAAATGCGAACGGTTCGGTGGATGTGGGGAGTATCGTTGAGAGAGAGGGAGACAAATGATGAATTGCGAAAGATGATGGGAATAGAGCCTGTGATTGATGCTGTGAAGAGAAACAGGTTGAGATGGTTTTGTCATGTGTTGAGGAAGGATGAAAGTGACTGGTTGAGAAGAGTGATGGAAATGAATGTAGAAGGAAGTAGAGGATGGGGAAGACCGAGAAAGACTTGGCTAAAGATGGTGGAAGAAGAAATGCGGGCAAGGGGGTTAACAAGGGGAGATGCAGAAAATAGGGCAAAATGGAGAAGATTGTCATGGGGACCACAAGGCTAACCCCCGCTCTAGCAGGGAAAATGGCCTTAAAATGCCTGTTGTTGTTGTTGTTGTTGTTGTTGTGGAAGCCCGTTGCTACCACAGAAACGCCATTATAACTATAAGCTATTTATGCACGTTTTCACTGCAGGAAAAACGCCTTGGGGAAGTGGGACATTATTAGTATTAATATTGTTTTGTAATGACATTAATAATATGTGATTGTCATTAAATTTGTTATGAAAAGCGTCTTTGGAAAAACGCCACGATAAATCTTCTTCTTTGGAAAAACGCCACGATAAAGCTAACTTAATACGGCTATACACCTCAACACGCAACCCATTGACGGCAATGACGGGGAAAACCCGCTCAGGGGAGAAAAGCCCCTTGGGGAGGGTGGCAAATGAATGCACTACAACCTTCATTATTTAACTCTTGGTCATCCTGTCAAGTTTGGTTGAGATTGGATAAGTAAGGATGGAATGTATTGGCGTCGAAAATTCATCAGACAGACGGACAGACACAAATGGCGTATTTTAGTATGATAAGGAATTCGATTCAAACATTTTTGGCTTGTATACCACTTTACCTATGATGTCATCATTATCATGCTTTTGTTCCCCATTGGGAGTACTTGGCAATGTGTCAAGTTTCAAATTTTTCCATTCAGCAGTTTCCGAGAAATATATTGGTTCACGAGTTATCAAGTGACCACTATATTCGTCATGGGTGTGTGTCTGTCTGTCTGTCTGTCTGTCCGCAGCATAACTACCCGATGATATCATCCAATCTTGGTGAAACTTGGGTGGGAGGTTGATATCATGATCTAGTTGTGTCCTGCCTAGAGTGGGCGTATTGCGCCCATTGTGGGCAGAGCCACTCCCGAAAAAGATGTCTTTTTAGCAGGTAATCGAGTTCAAGCTACATCTTCTCCGAAGGGTTTGGTGGAATCTGACAGGGGTTTCGATATTTGGTTCGACCAATGTCATGTGTCTAGCCCCACGGAGCTCGATTTTTCATTTTCGCCCCAAGGTCAAGGTCACAAGGTCACAAATTTTAGAAAAGTCAATTTTTGATGGTTTTATTACATTGTTCGCTTCCTGATAGGGTGAAATGTCGTACATGATCTTATATTATCACATACATCATGAATTACAAGTTTTCCAACAAATTTCAGAATCTTCGACCTTTTACCTTTGAAGGTCACAAAGGTCAAAGTTTCAAAGTTGTCGGAATCGAACCGAATTTTCGGTATTGTGTAGCTAACTAACCTCATAACTGATTATACATTATTTCCTATCTAATTTCAAGGTCAGTAACCTTCGTTTTGACATTTCTGGGCCTGGCCAGTCCGGGCCTGTTTCGGTTATTGTCCATCCTTTGTCATTGAATACCGCTCGCTCATGAACCATCGTCGTCTCCTGACTTGTTTTTAATTATTTGCGTTTAATCCAAGATGGCTACCATACCACGTGACTTATGACGTCGCAATTATCATAAAAACATTCTGCATCGGTGTCACTCCTACCCTGAACGTTTTGTCTCAATCGGACATATGGTTGCTGAGAAAAACGATGTCTAGCCCGGACAGACGGACAACCTCAAAACATAGTGCCTCCGTCCACCTTCGGGAGTGGAGGCAAAAAAAAGGTTTCCTCTCACTGCGACCTTGTCTTGTCCGACAATTTACCTTTGGGCTGTCTTGTCAGGGTTTCATTCCCGTCTCTACTATAAACGGTTGGATTGGTGCTTCACAGGCTCGATCGCAAAGTGATCCCTTGCAACGACATTAAGCTGGGCGTCCTGTCTGCTAACATTAGTTGGCGGGCGTTAAAGATCCCACGGTGTCCTTCGTGAGGAGTAGGCGAGCTATCACCGGCATCCTCCACAAATACCAAATTCCTGCACTAACCAGCAGAGCTGCACTGTCAGGTCCTCGGCCAATGATGCTACCCCGCAGGGATGTGCTGCATATGAATAAAGAAGAAGATTTCCAGCACCCTGAACAAATTACAAATTTCTGCCAAACTCCCCGCCATTCGAACGCCAAGCTTGGCTATCACGCTTGTTACTGTTGTCTACCACCTACCTCCAGTTCCAACTAGTGAATACTTCATTAACACTTGGAAACAATTCAGGATGTATTCCTGTAAATGTATTTTAAAAAGTGTGTGGAGGTGGGAGATTTCGGCCTGATACATGCAGCATGATATTTTATCATTAATAAGTGTTCTCTTTCGCAGAGGCCTTCTATTCTCCTCTTTGTGAAAATAACATCTCTGCAGAGAAGTGGATCGTGACAAAGGAAACGGATGAAGAACAGGTACGTAGTTGAACTCGGTATTGAGGTTTATTTACATCGTGATTTTCTGAATCCTTTATTCACCTGTTCATTACCTCCAGCACCAAAGGTGGATGGATGGAGGTTATGTTTTCACCCCTGTCTGTCTGTTTGTCTGTCCGTTTGTGAACAAAATATCTCAAAAAGTTGTGGACGGATTTGGACGAAACTTGGTGGACCGGTTGTATGTGTGACAAGGAAGAATCGATTCGATTTTGGTGAAGTTCCGGATCCGGACTAGCTCGTATAATTTTTGAAGTGATTCTTCACCATTAGGAGAAGGGGCCAAAACCGATATATAGCAGGGTATCTCAAAAAGTTGTGGATGGATTTGGACGAAACTTGGTGGACAGGTTGTGTTTGTGACGAGGAAGAATCGATTCGATTTTGATGAAGATCGGGATCCGAACTAGGTAGTAGAATTGTTAAAGTGATTCTTCATCATTGAGTGACATGGCCAACCAGGTGGAGGTATGCTCTCGACTGAGTGCCGTTCTAGTTGAACACTGCATTATATACTCTGCACTCGTGTTGATGCACAAAAACGTTAAGAGAACAATAGACCCCAAGGAAGGTTTGTGCCAAGATTTATGCTTTTGTCAGAAAGTGCACAATAATTTTACATCACTCACTTACTGGTGGTTACTGGTTACCGGTGGTTACCGGTGGTTACCGGTGGTTGCCGATTACTCACCGGTGGTTTCAGGGAAAATCACGTCAATTAATTTAACTCCTGCGTGGTCAAATATGAGGACGAGCGGCGAGAGAGGTTCAAAAAGAAACAAACATCTGGCGCGATATCTGAACGGTGTTTCCAACGACGTCTGCCTTTAGGTGTTTCCAACGACGTCCGCCATTAGGTGTTAAATTTTATACATTTCGGTTTTCGATTCAGGTGAAGGTCGGGAACGGTCACAGATCTTCCAACTTTTCAATTGTTTTTAATTTCTGCCCCGCCCTATTTTTCCCTACTCCACCGGAAGATCTTGCGAACGATTCCGTCTCATCAGACAAAAGCCTTTGTTTTTCTTATTCTCGTGTCTCGTGTGTGTGTGTGTGTGTGTCATGAGATAAGACTTGAGACCAGTGAACGGTCGCAGATCTTCCAACTTTTCAATTGTTTTTATTTTTTGCCCCGCCCTATTTTTCCCTACTCCACCGGAAGATCTTGCGAACGATTCCATCTCATAAGGCAAAAGCCTATGTTTTTCTTATTCTCGTGTCCCATGTGCATGTGTGTGTGTGTCTCGTGTGTGTGTGTGCACGCATGTGTGTGAGTGTGTTGTTTCATGGTGCCGTGTACCACGTCAATGTGGGGTTCATGGCGCCGAGTGTTCTTCATTGGATAAATATCCAATCCCGAGGATCGAAGACCTCCATGCTCGTCTCACGGGAGGCAAGACTTTTACGAAACTCATCTCAAATCCGCCTATCTACAGCTCTGCCTGGACGAGAATTTGAGGTGAAATCTGCACATGTAATTTATCAGCGTGTCATGGACAGTTTGTTTGCCACCGAACGCAACGTCATTTGTTACCAGGATGATATTCTGGGTACTGGTCGTACGGACGTGGAACATCTACAAAACCTGGATAGAGTTCTGAAGAAGATTTCGGACTCCGGCCTACGTTTGCGTCGAGACAAGTGCAAGTTTATGGTGCCATCAGTCACGTACCTGGGTCATACGATTGATGCCGAGGGTCTACACTCGACAGATGAGAAAGTCCGAGCTATCAATGATGCTCCGGCTCCACGAGACGTAACTGAATTGAAGTCATACCTCGGTTTGCTTCAGTTCTATGGTCATTGCATCCCGAATGTGACCGACGTTTTGGGCCCCCTTTATCGGCTTTTGAGAAAAGAAGTCTCCTGGAGCTGGGGGTCCACAGAACAATCAGCATTCCAGACCTCTAAGGATCTGCTCAAATCGTCCAATGTTCTCGTTAATTTTGATCCAGAGAAGGATCTTGTGCTAACATGTGATGCCTGTTGGTATGGAGTGGGGAGTGTATTATCACACGTGATGCCTGATGGTACGGAAAGACCTGTTGCATTTGCATCCAGAACGTTGTCCCCTGCAGAGAAGAACTATTCCCAACTTGACACGGAAGGATTGGGAATCGTTTTCGGCGTCAGCAAATTTCGCCAGGACCTTCTTGGACATCATTTCACGATTCGCACTGATCACAAGCCGCTGATCAGTCTGTTTGGTCCAACTAAGGTGACATCTGACACACTACCGCACAGGATCATCCGCTGGTCCCTGTTTCTCGCTGCTTATGACTACACCATATGTTATAAGCCCTGTTCGTCTATCACAAATGCAGATGCCATGAGTCGGTTACCCCTTCCAGAATCAGTTGATGATTTGCCTACATCAGGATTCATTATCGCACTGATGGATCATCTGGAAGATTGTGCTGTTGATTCCGGCCAGATCCGCACTCATACTCGACGAGACCCCGTTCTGTCCAGAACTGTCCAGGCTGTACAGCTTGGGTGGCATTTGCTACCTGAGGGTGACCCAGCTTTTGCGGCTTTTAGAGCACATAAAAACGAACTCAGCGTGGAAAATGGTTGCCTACTCTGGGGATGTCGTGTCGTGATCCCGGAAAATCTGCGTTCCAGGGTCATGGATGAAATCCATGACTGTCACCCCGGGATTGTGAAGAAGAAGTCACTTGCCAGAAACTATGTGTGGTGGCCGAATCTTGATGCTGATATCGAACATCATGTTCGACATAGTTACCCCTGCCAGAGCACCCGGAATACACCTGTGAAAGTGCTACTGCATCCCTGGGAATGGCCCTGCGAACCGTGGCATCACCTCCATCTCGATTATGCCGGGCCTTTTAACGGCAGCATGATTCTAATAATTATGGACGCGCACAGAAAATGGATTGATGCCTATGTGATGCATGGTACTACGTCAGCCATTGTCATCGAAAGACTCAGATGCTGTTTCGCCACTCATGGTCTGCCCAGGATGATCGTGAGTGATAACGGTTCGTGTTTTTCCAGGTCCGAGTTTGCCGAGTTCACACGTCGGAACGGCATCAAACATAAGTTTGTCAGCCCACATCTCCAGGCTTCAAATGGCTTGGCCGAACGATCCGTGGGAATCATCAAATCCGGTTTGCAGAAACTTGGAAACAAAGCTTTCTCGTCTCCTGTTCAAATACTGCATCACGCCACAATCAACAACCGGTGAAGCTCCGTCTGAGTTATTGATGAAACGACACTTGAGATCGACACTTGACAATCTCAAACCGGACATATCAGCAAATGTTTATCAGAGCCAGCTTAATCAAAAGTTGCTGCATGATAAGTCGTCCAACAGTCGCTGTATCAACACAGGAGATCCAGTGTTTGCCCAAAATTTTGGTGCAGGTGCGACGTTGCTACCGGGGGACATCATCGAGAAGCCAGGTCCACTGTCCTGCGTGATTCGCCTGCAGGACGGCCGTGAAATTCGTCGACATCAGGACCACATAACCTACCGTCACTTTCAGTCGATAGAGCCTGCAGCGTCGTCACAGTCAGAACAACAGTTCGACCCGCCACTGCTGGAGATCGTCGTGGCCGCTCCAGCCGGCTCGGATGCCCCGAAAACCTCTGTGAATGCTACACCCTTCGTGGAGACCAAAGGAATCACCTCGGACTCTGTATCCACTGGTACACCGTGATGCTCAATGTGTGAGAGAAAAGCACCCGACCCCAACCCGAGCACACCATAAAGGAGCACAACCCGAGCTTCTCCCTTTCGGTTTCGTATCAAACAGCAGGAGCGAGTTTCAAAAGTTTGCTATGAAAAATGCCACGGTAGCGGCAGAAAGGGCCATGTTATTAACCCAACATTTGTGGGTTATATAGAGTACAGTAGATCTTCGCTCAGTTCTGGAAGTAAACCTCACTTCAGGGATGTCGGGATTCCTCCAAATTTCTTCATTTAGTGTTATAAAGAGCATGAGCGACTGTTTAAAATGCTAATCATACGTGTTTGTGGTGTATAATATTTTTACTTCTTGTCGAAGGTGAAGGCATGTGTGAAGGCATGTGTGAGAAGTGTTATGATTTATGGGAGCGAGACATGGGTAATGAACGTAGAGCAGCAACGAAGGCTGGAAAGGGTGGAAATGCGAACGGTTCGGTGGATGTGTGGAGTATCGTTGAGAGAGAGGGAGACAAATGATGAATTGCGAAAGATGATGGGAATAGAGCCTGTGATTGATGCTGTGAAGAGAAACAGGTTGAGATGGTTTTGTCATGTGTTGAGGAAGGATGAAAGTGACTGGTTGAGAAGAGTGATGGAAATGAATGTAGAAGGAAGTAGAGGATGGGGAAGACCGAGAAAGACTTGGCTAAAGATGGTGGAAGAAGAAATGCGGGCAAGGGGGTTAACGAGGGGAGATGCAGAAAATAGGGCAAAATGGAGAAGATTGGCATGGGGACCACAAGGCTAACCCCCGCTCTAGCAGGGAAAATGGCCTTAAAATGCCTGTTGTTGTTGTTGTTGTTGTTGTTGTGGAAGCTCGTTGCTACCACAGAAACGCCATTATAACTATAAGCTATTTATGCACGTTTTCACTGCAGGAAAAACGCCTTGGGGAAGTGGGACATTATTAGTATTAATATTGTTTTGTAATGACATTAATAATATGCGATTGTCATTAAATTTGTTATGAAAAGCGTCTTTGGAAAAACGCCACGATAAATCTTCTTCTTTGGAAAAACGCCACGATAAAGCTAACTTAATACGGCTATACACCTCAACACGCAACCCATTGACGGCAATGACGGGGAAAACCCGCTCAGGGGAGAAAAGCCCCTTGGGGAGGGTGGCAAATGAATGCGCTACAACCTTCATTATTTAACTCTTGGTCATCCTGTCAAGTTTGGTTGAGATTGGATAAGTAAGGATGGAATGTATTGGCGTCAAAAAATTCATCAGACAGACGGACAGACACAAATGGCGTATTTTAGTATGATAAGGAATTCGATTCAAACATTTTTGGCTGCTATACCACTTTACCTATGATGTCATCATTATCATGCTTTTGTTCCCCATTGGGAGTACTTGGCAATGTGCAAAGTTTCAAATTTTTCCATTCAGCAGTTTCCGAGAAATATATTGGTTCACGAGTTATCAATTGACCACTATATTCGTCATGGGTGTGTGTCTGTCTGTCTGTCTGTCTGTCCGCAGCATAACTACCCGATGATATCATCCAATCTTGGTGAAACTTGGGTGGGAGGTTGATATCATGATCTAGTTGTGTCCTGCCTAGAGTGGGCGTATTGCGCCCATTGTGGGCAGAGCCACGGCCGAAAAAGATGTCTTTTTAGCAGGTAATCGAGTTCAAGCTACATCTTCTCCGAAGGGTTTGGTGGAATCTGACAGGGGTTTCGATATTTGGGTCGACCAATGTCATGTGTCTAGCCCCACGGAGCTCGATTTTTCATTTTCGCCCCAAGGTCAAGGTCACAAGGTCACAAAATTTAGAAAAGTCAATTTTTGATGGTTTTATTACATTGTTCGCTTCCTGATAGGGTGAAATGTCGTACATGATCTTATATTATCACATACATCATGAATTACAAGTTTTCCAACAAATTTCAGAATCTTCGACCTTTTACCTTTGAAGGTCACAAAGGTCAAAGTTTCAAAGTTGTCGGAATCGAACCGAATTTTCGGTATTGTGTAGCTAACTAACCTCATAACTGATTATACATTATTTCCTATCTAATTTCAAGGTCAGTAACCTTCGTTTTGACATTTCTGGGCCTGGCCTGTCCGGGCCTGTTTCGGTTATTGTCCATCCTTTGTCATTGAATACCGCTCGCTCATGAACCATCGTCGTCTCCTGACTTGTTTTTAATTATTTGCGTTTAATCCAAGATGGCTACCATACCACGTGACTTATGACGTCGCAATTATCATAAAAACATTCTGCATCGGTGTCACTCCTACCCTGAACGTTTTGTCTCAATCGGATATATGGTTGCTGAGAAAAACGATGTCTAGCCCGGACAGACGGACAACCTCAAAACATAGTGCCTCCGTCCACCTTCGGGTGCGGAGGCAAAAAAAGGTTTCCTCTCACTGCGACCTTGTCTTGTCCGACAATTTACCTTTGGGCTGTCTTGTCAGGGTTTCATTCCCGTCTCTACTATAAACGGTTGGATTGGTGCTTCACAGGCTCGATCGCAAAGTGATCCCTTGCAACGACATTAAGCTGGGCGTCCTGTCTGCTAACATTAGTTGGCGGGCGTTAAAGATCCCACGGTGTCCTTCGTGAGGAGTAGGCGAGCTATCACCGGCATCCTCCACAAATACCAAATTCCTGCACTAACCAGCAGAGCTGCACTGTCAGGTCCTCGGCCAATGATGCTACCCCGCAGGGATGTGCTGCATATGAATAAAGAAGAAGATTTCCAGCACCCTGAACAAATTACAAATTTCTGCCAAACTCCCCGCCATTCGAACGCCAAGCTTGGCTATCACGCTTGTTAATGTTGTCTACCACCTACCTCCAGTTCCAACTAGTGAATACTTCATTAACACTTGGAAACAATTCAGGATGTATTCCTGTAAATGTATTTTTAAAAGTGTGTGGAGGTGGGAGATTTCGGCCTGATACATGCAGCATGATATTTTATCATTAATAAGTGTTCTGTTTCGCAGAGGCCTTCTATTCTCCTCTTTGTGAAAATAACATCTCTGCAGAGAGGTGGATCGTGACAAAGGAAACGGATGAAGAACAGGTACGTAGTTGAACTCGGTATTGAGGTTTATTTACATCGTGATTTTCTGAATCCTTTATTCACCTGTTCATTACCTCCAGCACCAAAGGTGGATGGATGGAGGTTATGTTTTCACCCCTGTCTGTCTGTTTGTCTGTCCGTTTGTGAACAAAATATCTCAAAAAGTTGTGGACGGATTTGGACGAAACTTGGTGGACCGGTTGTATGTGTGACAAGGAAGAATCGATTCGATTTTGGTGAAGTTCCGGATCCGGACTAGCTCGTATAATTTTTGAAGTGATTCTTCACCATTAGGAGAAGGGGCCAAAACCGATATATAGCAGGGTATCTCAAAAAGTTGTGGATGGATTTGGACGAAACTTGGTGGACAGGTTGTGTTTGTGACGAGGAAGAATCGATTCGATTTTGATGAAGATCGGGATCCGAACTAGGTAGTAGAATTGTTAAAGTGATTCTTCATCATTGAGTGACATGGCCAACCAGGTGGAGGTATGCTCTCGACTGAGTGCCGTTCTAGTTGAACACTGCATTATATACTCTGCACTCGTGTTGATGCACAAAAACGTTAAGAGAACAATAGACCCCAAGGAAGGTTTGTGCCAAGATTTATGCTTTTGTCAGAAAGTGCACAATAATTTTACATCACTCACTTACTGGTGGTTACTGGTTACCGGTGGTTACCGGTGGTTACCGGTGGTTGCCGATTACTCACCGGTGGTTTCAGGGAAAATCACGTCAATTAATTTAACTCCTGCGTGGTCAAATATGAGGACGAGCGGCGAGAGAGGTTCAAAAAGAAACAAACATCTGGCGCGATATCTGAACGGTGTTTCCAACGACGTCTGCCTTTAGGTGTTTCCAACGACGTCCGCCATTAGGTGTTAAATTTTATACATTTCGGTTTTCGCATCAGGTGAGATTAGGTCGGGAACGGTCACAGATCTTCCAACTTTTCAATTGTTTTTATTTTCTGCCCCGCCCTATTTTTCCCTACTCCACCGGAAGATCTTGCGAACGATTCCGTCTCATCAGACAAAAGCCTTTGTTTTTCTTATTCTCGTGTCTCGTGTGTGTGTGTGTGTGTGTCATGAGATAAGACTTGAGACCAGTGAACGGTCGCAGATCTTCCAACTTTTCAATTGTTTTTATTTTTTGCCCCGCCCTATTTTTCCCTACTCCACCGGAAGATCTTGCGAACGATTCCATCTCATAAGGCAAAAGCCTATGTTTTTCTTATTCTCGTGTCCCATGTGCATGTGTGTGTGTGTCTCGTGTGTGTGTGTGCACGCATGTGTGTGAGTGTGTTGTTTCATGGTGCCGTGTACCACGTCAATGTGGGGTTCATGGCGCCGAGTGTTCTTCATTGGATAAATATCCAATCCCGAGGATCGAAGACCTCCATGCTCGTCTCACGGGAGGCAAGACTTTTACGAAACTCATCTCAAATCCGCCTATCTACAGCTCTGCCTGGACGAGAATTTGAGGTGAAATCTGCACATGTAATTTATCAGCGTGTCATGGACAGTTTGTTTGCCACCGAACGCAACGTCATTTGTTACCAGGATGATATTCTGGGTACTGGTCGTACGGACGTGGAACATCTACAAAACCTGGATAGAGTTCTGAAGAAGATTTCGGACTCCGGCCTACGTTTGCGTCGAGACAAGTGCAAGTTTATGGTGCCATCAGTCACGTACCTGGGTCATACGATTGATGCCGAGGGTCTACACTCGAACAGATGAGAAAGTCCGAGCTATCAATGATGCTCCGGCTCCACGAGACATAACTGAATTGAAGTCATACCTCGGTTTGCTTCAGTTCTATGGTCATTGCATCCCGAATGTGACCGACGTTTTGGGCCCCCTTTATCGGCTTTTGAGAAAAGAAGTCTCCTGGAGCTGGGGGTCCACAGAACAATCAGCATTCCAGACCTCTAAGGATCTGCTCAAATCGTCCAATGTTCTCGTTAATTTTGATCCAGAGAAGGATCTTGTGCTAACATGCGATGCCTGTTGGTATGGAGTGGGGAGTGTATTATCACACGTGATGCCTGATGGTACGGAAAGACCTGTTGCATTTGCATCCAGAACGTTGTCCCCTGCAGAGAAGAACTATTCCCAACTTGACACGGAAGGATTGGGAATCGTTTTCGGCGTCAGCAAATTTCGCCAGGACCTTCTTGGACATCATTTCACGATTCGCACTGATCACAAGCCGCTGATCAGTCTGTTTGGTCCAACTAAGGTGACATCTGACACACTACCGCACAGGATCATCCGCTGGTCCCTGTTTCTCGCTGCTTATGACTACACCATATGTTATAAGCCCTGTTCGTCTATCACAAATGCAGATGCCATGAGTCGGTTACCCCTTCCAGAATCAGTTGATGATTTGCCTACATCAGGATTCATTATCGCACTGATGGATCATCTGGAAGATTGTGCTGTTGATTCCGGCCAGATCCGCACTCATACTCGACGAGACCCCGTTCTGTCCAGAACTGTCCAGGCTGTACAGCTTGGGTGGCATTTGCTACCTGAGGGTGACCCAGCTTTTGCGGCTTTTAGAGCACATAAAAACGAACTCAGCGTGGAAAATGGTTGCCTACTCTGGGGATGTCGTGTCGTGATCCCGGAAAATCTGCGTTCCAGGGTCATGGATGAAATCCATGACTGTCACCCCGGGATTGTGAAGAAGAAGTCACTTGCCAGAAACTATGTGTGGTGGCCGAATCTTGATGCTGATATCGAACATCATGATCGACATAGTTACCCCTGCCAGAGCACCCGGAATACACCTGCGAAAGTGCTACTGCATCCCTGGGAATGGCCCTGCGAACCGTGGCTACACCTCCATCTCGATTATGCCGGGCCTTTTAACGGCAGCATGATTCTAATAATTATGGACGCGCACAGAAAATGGATTGATGCCTATGTGATGCATGGTACTACGTCAGCCATTGTCATCGAAAGACTCAGATGCTGTTTCGCCACTCATGGTCTGCCCAGGATGATCGTGAGTGATAACGGTTCGTGTTTTTCCAGGTCCGAGTTTGCCGAGTTCACACGTCGGAACGGCATCAAACATAAGTTTGTCAGCCCACATCACCAGGCTTCAAATGGCTTGGCCGAACGATCTGTGGGAATCATCAAATCCGGATTGCAGAAACTTGGAAACAAAGCTTTCTCGTCTCCTGTTCAAATACCGCATCACGCCACAATCAACAACCGGTTCAGCTCCGTCTGAGTTATTGATGAAACGACACTTGAGATCGACACTTGACAATCTCAAACCGGACATATCAGCAAATGTTTATCATAGCCAGCTTAATCAAAAGTTGGTGCACGATAAGTCGTCCAACAGTCGCTGTATCAACACAGGAGATCCAGTGTTTGCCCAAAATTTTGGTACAGGTGCAACGTTGCTACCGGGGGACATCATCGAGAAGCCAGGTCCACTGTCCTGCGTGATTCGCCTGCAGGACGGCCGTGAAATTCGTCGACATCAGGACCACATAACCTACCGTCACTGTCAGTCGATAGAGCCTGCAGCATCGTCACAGTCAGAACAACAGTTCGACCCGCCACTGCTGGAGATCGTCGTGGCCGCTCCAGCCGGCTCGGATACCCCGAAAACCTCTGTGAATGCTACACCCTTCGTGGAGACCAACGGAATCACCTCGGACTCTGTATCCACTGGTACACCGTGACGCTCAATGTGTGAGAGAAAAGCACCCGACCGTTTGAATCTTTGAATATGTTCTATTTTCACGTTGACATATGTTCTATTTTCACGTTGCCACATGTTCTATTTTCACGTTGACACATGTTCTATTTTCACATTGACACATGTTCTATTTTCACTTATTTTCTTTATTCTCATAATCGTTTGCACACATATTTTCACATGTTTTGGAAATGTTGCTTTTGAAATGTCAATTTTGGAAGTCCAGCACGTATTGCTCTTGGTAATTTTGGACTTAAAGGGGAGGATGTCATGTATGAAGCTGCAAATATTCACCGTTGGCTTATTGACCGTGGGTTTATTTCCGTTTTTCCGGAAGTTACGGCCTAGCTCGGATGGCTCTGTGGTGAATCGGGCCTGTATCGGGAGAGTCAACAAACGTGTGCTGGCACCATAAACTTGCACTTGTCTCGACGCAAACGTAGGCCGGAGTCCGAAATCTTCTTCAGAACTCTATCCAGGTTTTGTAGATGTTCCACGTCCGTACGACCAGTACCCAGAATATCATCCTGGTAACAAATGACGTTGCGTTCGGTGGCAAACAAACTGTCCATGACACGCTGATAAATTACATGTGCAGATTTCACCTCAAATTCTCGTCCAGGCAGAGCTGTAGATAGGCGGATTTGAGATGAGTTTCGTAAAAGTCTTGCCTCCCGTGAGACGAGCATGGAGGTCTTCGATCCTCGGGATTGGATATTTATCCAATGAAGAACACTCGGCGCCATGAACCCCACATTGACGTGGTACACGGCACCATGAAACAACACACTCACACACATGCGTGCACACACACACACGAGACACACACACACATGCACATGGGACACGAGAATAAGAAAAACATAGGCTTTTGCCTTATGAGATGGAATCGTTCGCAAGATCTTCCGGTGGGGTAGGGAAAAATAGGGCGGGGCAAAAAATAAAAACAATTGAAAAGTTGGAAGATCTGCGACCGTTCACTGGTCTCAAGTCTTATCTCATGACACACACACACACACACACGAGACACGAGAATAAGAAAAACAAAGGCTTTTGTCTGATGAGACGGAATCGTTCGCAAGATCTTCCGGTGGAGTAGGGAAAAATAGGGCAGGGCAGAAAATAAATACAATTGAAAAGTTGGAAGATCTGTGACCGTTCCCGACCTAATCTCACCTGATGCGAAAACCGAAATGTATAAAATTTAACACCTAATGGCGGACGTCGTTGGAAACACCGTTCAGATATCGCGCCCGATGTTTGTTTCTTTTTGAACCTTTCTCGCCGCTCGTCCTCATATTTGACCACGCAGGAGTTAAATTAATTGACGTGATTTTCCCTGAAACCACCGGTGAGTAATCGGCAACCACCGGTAACCACCGGTAACCAGTAACCACCAGTAAGTGAGTGATGTAAAATTATTGTGCACTTTCTGACAAAAGCATAAATCTTGGCACAAACCTTCCTTGGGGTCTATTGTTCTCTTAACGTTTTTGTGCATCAACACGAGTGCAGAGTATATAATGCAGTGTTCAACTAGAACGGCACTCAGTCGAGAGCATACCTCCACCTGGTTGGCCATGTCACTCAATGATGAAGAATCACTTTAACAATTCTACTACCTAGTTCGGATCCCGATCTTCATCAAAATCGAATCGATTCTTCCTCGTCACAAACACAACCTGTCCACCAAGTTTCGTCCAAATCCATCCACAACTTTTTGAGAAACCCTGCTATATATCGGTTTTGGCCCTTTCTCCTAATGGTGAAGAATCACTTCAAAAATTATACGAGCTAGTCCGGATCCGGAACTTCACCAAAATCGAATCGATTCTTCCTTGTCACACATACAACCGGTCCACCAAGTTTCGTCCAAATCCGTCCACAACTTTTTGAGATATTTTGTTCACAAACGGACAGACAAACAGACAGACAGGGGTGAAAACATAACCTCCATCCATCCACCTTTGGTGCTGGAGGTAATGAACAGGTGAATAAAGGATTCAGAAAATCACGATGTAAATAAACCTCAATACCGAGTTCAACTACGTACCTGTTCTTCATCCGTTTCCTTTGTCACGATCCACTTCTCTGCAGAGATGTTATCTATCTATAATTCCAGTAATCTCTGTGTGTTTGTTTGTACGTTTGTACGTTTGTTTGTCTGTGACCGCTGTTTCTCGACAACCACGGGTCCGATATACTTTTAACTTGCCAGGTATATTGCTGGGGACCCGAGGATGTGCCTTTTCAAGGTTTCATATTAATCGGGCAATTACTTACCGAGCTATGTCCAAAAAACGATTCAACCAATCAGAGAGCAGCGAGCTATCGCGTGTGCCGAACGTGGCGGACACACTCTGCCTCGGATGGCACATTTGAGAGCGTATTCATTTATTTCACGTTTGCAAACTATGTTGGCGCTATGTTGGCGTTAAACTATGTTTTAAAACTAATAAAAACCCCGGGGGGATTGTCACTGTACTCGCAAGCCGTTCGCCGTTCGCTTTGGCGTTGCGAATGGACCAAAACATTTCATGCACCAAACCATTTCATGTAAAGCGTTCGCCGTTCGCTTTGGCGTTGCGAATGAACCAAAACATTTCATGTACCAAACCATTTCATGTAAATAGAGGGGGGATATAATTTTAGATATAGATATAGTACGGGCATGCCCTAGTTTTCACAAAGAGGAGAATAGAAGGCCTCTGCGAAACAGAACACTTATTAATGATAAAATATCATGCTGCATGTATCAGGCCGAAATCTCCCACCTCCACACACTTTTTAAAATACATTTACAGGAATACATCCTGAATTGTTTCCAAGTGTTAATGAAGTATTCACTCGTTGGTACTGGAGGTAGGTGGTAGACAACAGTAACAAGCGTGATAGCCAAGCTTGGCGTTCGAATGGCGGGGAGTTTGGCAGAAATTTGTAATTTGTTCAGGGTGCTGGAAATCTTCTTCTTTATTCATATGCAGCACATGCCTGCGGGGTAGCATCATTGGCCGAGGACCTGACAGTGCAGCTCTGCTGGTTAGTGCAGGAATTTGGTATTTGTGGAGGATGCCGGTGATAGCTCGCCTACTCCTCACGAAGGACACCGTGGGATCTTTAACGCCCGCCAACTAATGTTAGCAGACAGGACGCCCAGCTTAATGTCGTTGCAAGGGATCACTTTGCGATCGAGCCTGTGAAGCACCAATCCAACCGTTTATAGTAGAGACGGGAATGAAACCCTGACAAGACAGCCCAAAGGTAAATTGTCGGACAAGACAAGGTCGCAGTAAGAGGAAACCTTTTTTTGCCTCCGCTCCCGAAGGTGGACGGAGGCACTATGTTTTGAGGTTGTCCGTCTGTCCGGGCTAGACATCGTTTTTCTCAGCAACCATATATTCCGATTGAGACAAAACGTTCAGGGTAGGAGTGACACCGATGCAGAATGTTTTTATGATAATTGCGACGTCATAAGTCACGTGGTATGGTAGCCATCTTGGATTAAACGCAAATAATTAAAAACAAGTCAGGAGACGACGATGGTTCATGAGCGAGCGCTATTCAATGACAAAGGATGGACAATAACCGAAACAGGCCCGGACAGGCCAGGCCCAGAAATGTCAAAACGAAGGTTACTGACCTTGAAATGAGATAGGAAATAATGTATAATCAGTTATGAGGTTAGTTAGCTACACAATACCGAAAATTCGGTTCGATTCCGACAACTTTGAAACTTTGACCTTTGTGACCTTCAAAGGTAAAAGGTCGAAGATTCTGAAATTTGTTGGAAAACTTGTAATTCATGATGTATGTGATAATATAAGATCATGTACGACATTTCACCCTATCAGGAAGCGGACAATGTAATAAAACCATCAAAAAATGACTTTTCTAATTTTTGTGACCTTGTGACCTTGACCTTGGGGCGAAAATGAAAAATCGAGCTCCGTGGGGCTAGACACATGACATTGGTCGAACCAAATATCGAAACCCCTGTCAGATTCCACCAAACCCTTCGGAGAAGATGTAGCTTGAACTCGATTACCCGCTAGAAAGACATCTTTTTCGCGAGTGGCTCTGCCCACAATGGGCGCAATACGCCCACTCTAGGCAGGACACAACTAGATCATGATATCAACCTCCCACCCAAGTTTCACCAAGATTGGATGATATCATCGGGTAGTTATGCTGCGGACAGACAGACAGACAGACAGACACACACCCATGACGAATATAGTGGTCACTTGATAACTCGTGAACCAATATATTTCTCGGAAACTGCTGAATGGAAAAATTTGAAATTTGGCACATTGCCAAGTACTCCCAATGGGGAACAAAAGCATGATAATGATGACATCATAGGTAAAGTGGTATACCAGCCAAAAATGTTTGAATCGAATTCCTTATCATACTAAAATACGCCATTTGTGTCTGTCCATCTGTCTGATGAATTTTTGACGCCAATACATTCCATCCTTACTTATCCAATCTCAACCAAACTTGACAGGATGACCAAGAGTTAAATAATGAAGGTTGTAGCGCATTCATTTGCCACCCTCCCCAAGGGGCTTTTCTCCCCTGAGCGGGTTTTCCCCGTCATTGCCGTCAATGGGTTGCGTGTTGAGGTGTATAGCCGTATTAAGTTAGCTTTATCGTGGCGTTTTTCCAAAGACGCTTTTCATAACAAATTTAATGACAATCGCATATTATTAATGTCATTACAAAACAATATTAATACTAATAATGTCCCACTTCCCCAAGGCGTTTTTCCTGCAGTGAAAACGTGCATAAATAGCTTATAGTTATACTGGCGTTTCTGTGGTAGCAACGGGCTTCCACAACAACAACAACAACAGGCATTTTAAGGCCATTTTCCCTGCTAGAGCGGGGGTTAGCCTTGTGGTCCCCATGACAATCTTCTCCATTTTGCCCTATTTTCTGCATCTCCCCTTGTTAACCCCCTTGCCCGCATTTCTTCTTCCACCATCTTTAGCCAAGTCTTTCTCGGTCTTCCCCATCCTCTACTTCCTTCTACATTCATTTCCATCACTCTTCTCAACCAGTCACTTTCATCCTTTCCTCAACACATGACAAAACCATCTCAACCTGTTTCTCTTCACAGCATCAATCACAGGCTCTATTCCCATCATCTTTCGCAATTCATCATTTGTCTCCCTCTCTCTCAACGATACTCCACACATCCACCGAACCGTTCGCATTTCCACCCTTTCCAGCCTTCGTTGCTGCTCTACGTTCATTACCCATGTCTCGCTCCCATAAATCATAACACTTCTCACACATGCCTTCACACATGCCTTCACCTTCGACAAGAAGTAAAAATATTATACACCACAAACACGTATGATTTGCATTTTAAACAGTCGCTCATGCTCTTTATAACACTAAATGAAGAAATTTGGAGGAATCCCGACATCCCTGAAGTGAGGTTTACTTCCAGAACTGAGCGAAGATCTACTGTACTCTATATAACCCACAAATGTTGGGTTAATAACATGGCCCTTTCTGCCGCGACCGTGGCATTTTTCGTAGCAAACTTTTGAAACTCGCTCCTGCTGTTTGATACGAAACCGAAAGGGAGAAGCTCGGGTTGTGCTCCTTTACCAAGCAGCTAGCTGGCGCATGCCAGGCCAGCCGTTCCTTATCGTTTTTGAATGGAGTGCTTCCTCGAATGCTTAAACCACTTGGCGATCTCTTCACAAGAAACTTGGTAAATTAACACACACCCATTGTTCTTGAGACCCGACCGTAGATCGACTGTAATCCATATACCCCAAAGAGGAATGACCCTTCCTGCCCCTCCCGGAGTCTGCGGGTGTACAAGTCCTAAAAATCTGAAATTGCATGCACATGATCTATAACATCATAGGTCACATGGTTTGGCAGCCATATTGGATTTAACCGAAAACCTTAAAAAAACATCTTCTCCCAAACCACCAAATCAATTGACTTGAAACATTACATGTGTCATTGACCAGGCATGGCGATTAAAAGAGTATCATGGCGATTAAAATAATTCAACCACAACCAAAAGTGGTTGAATTCAGTTCGCTGATATGAAAATACCATTGAAACTTCAAGTAAATCGGATGAAAATTGAGGATTTTAGAAATTGGAAATTGTTGTTGACCTTTGGCCTATGTGGACCTTTTGGCCGATGCTGATCTCAAAAATAGTTGGTGATTGAATTCAGTTGGCTGCTATGAAAATACTATTCAAATTTCAAGTCAATCGGATGAAAATTGAGGATTTTAGAAATCTGGCATATGTTGACCTTTCGGCCTATGTTGACCTCAAAAATAGTTGGGGGTTGAATTCAGTGACCCGATATGCATATCGTCTTCAGATCTTAAGTTAATCGGATGAAAATTTTAGAAATTTTGCCGAAATTGACCTTTTGGCCTGAGTTAATCTTGCCTATATTGACCTTTTGGCCTATGTGGACCTTTTGGCCTATGTTGACCTCAAAAATAGTTAATGGTTGGTTTCAGTAAGCTGATCTGCAAATCCTATTCAGATTTCAAGTCAATCGGATGAAAATTGAGGATTTTAGAAATTTGAAAAAAGTGGTTGACCTTTGGCCTATGTTGACCTTTCGGCCTATGTGGATCTCAAAAATAGTTCGTGGTTGCATTCAGTTAGCCAATATGTAAATCCTATTCAAATTTCAAATTTTTATCAATAAAAATAAACTGTATACAGAAACCGAACTCAAACAGTATTTGCACGTTTGGTAACTAGTTTCCAGAGAATATTGTAACGAATTTGGAAAGTGTAAAGAATGTGAGAACTGGTTTGCTGTGTTTTAACTGACCCTCGTAGAGTAAATAAGATCGAAAGACGTCCCCCTAGTTAATTCCATGAACCTACAGACAGGCCACGATATATATTTTTAAATAGTTTATTTCCTTATTCTATGTAGGCTAAATATGTGTTTCCCACTAGATTGACTCTGCATTGTATCAAACGAAATAAGCGTAGGCCCCTTTCAATTTCCCCAATCATCTCCGCTATCCAAAGTTCCTTTCAAAAGCGGTGCGAGTGGTGTTCAATCTCGCAAGCCGCCATTGCCCATGTGCTAATTTCGGAGAAGAGGGGGGTAGGAGCCGCCAACTCACGGGCGTGGCACGTCATCATGATCAAAGGGGGAATCGGACAGCCCTAACAGCCAACCAGCACCGCGGTGAGCGACCCGGTAGGCGTGCCCTCGCAGCCGGCGGCTTGATTCCGACCCGGGTAATAAAAGCGACTGGAAGGGACTGCTTCGGCAGATGAGAGGAGAGATGAGCTGTGAGCTGAGCTGTGAGCTGTGAGATGAGAGACGCTCCAAACCAAAAAGGAGAGGTACTTGGAGATGAAACAAGCTTTGGAGAGACGCGCTGAGAAGAGGGAGACGGCTCCACCAGAAGGAGAGGAGCAGGTGTGACCGAGCCAGCGCGTGACGTCCACAGCATCAGCAGCGTCGACGCGACCGAGGGTTTTCCCGCCAAAAACGCGAAGAATTGGGAGCTGCTACCTCCAGCCCTGCCGGTTGCAGGGACCTGACCCTGCCTCCCTCTCCAGCAACCCACCTCCGCCATTCCTGCCTGCAATTTCCCCCGTGTAAGTGTGAACGTCGTCTGTCCTAATCGTTGTCCTGGGGTTAAGTAAATTGAATAGTATAAGCTAACGATTCGCTGTGTGACTGCTTCTTCCATCCATTGCTTGTAAATAACTTTGATCGCTCCTTCTTTTTGCTTGTATGTATAATAAATCCTGTTATTCCTCCGTACTCTGTCTTCTTCTCTCTTCCTTCTCTTTCGGTCGCTTTAGAGGTTTCCAAATTGAATATCTGTGGCGCGATCTGGTCAACGTTGGGGGAGTCGGGCCAATCGGGGATCCTGTAACGGTCGCGGTTGACCATCCACTCGGCCCAAAGTAACATCTTGTCCGCGACCCGTAACAATTGGTGTCTAGGAGTGGGATACGAGGCCCGAACCAAATTTTTAAAACGTGTAAAAAAAAAATTTGGTCAAAATTACGAGCTCCCGAAATTTTGTTGTTTTATAAAACCCGAATTTTGAGATCGCACCATGGACAATCAAGGCGATCGGATGTCGGTGGGGGAGATAGACGGGTTAGGGGTAACCCAGGACCTCGGGGAAATGTATGTGGAGGAAAGGGAGGAGAGCAATGGCAATGTGGTTGAGGGAGTATCAGGTGCACAAAATGGCGGCCTCGCGCACGAGGTTACGGGCGCGCAAAATGGCGCCTCGCACATGGCCACGGCGCCCGCAACCGTAGCAGTGCCGCTGGTGGATTTGAACCTTTTTTTTTTATACAAATGAAGGCCCTTATGGCCCAGAATAGCGAACGGTTAGAACAAAGGATGGGGGCCAATAGCCAACGGTTAGAACAAAGGATGGGGTCCAATAGCGAAAAATTGAGGGAGGACATGGGGTCCAATAGCGAGAAATTGAGGGAGGACATTGGGTCCAATAGCGAGAAATTGAGGGAGGACATGGGGTCCAATAGCGAGAAATTGAGGGAGGCCATGGGGGCCCAGATCGGAGGGTTAGGGAGTAGAATAGAGGGATTAGGAAACAAATTTGAGGGATTAGACAATAATTTTAAGGGATTAGAAAAAAATTTGAGGGGTTAGACAATGGGATAAAAGAGGTGAAAAATGGGTTAATGGGGTTAGAAAATAGGATGGAAGACAAATTGCGGGAAATAGGGGAACAATCTGCCCGGGAAATCAAACGAATGGGGAACCAGATAGAGGAGGTGCAAATCGGGTTAGAAAGTAAACTCGATGCTCAAAGGGATGAATTGGGACAGATGAGGGTGGCATCTACAAAAGAGATGGAGGAGATGAAAGAGGGGATACGACGAGGTGTAAGTGAGGAGGTTTCGGGGCTATGCGAGGAGGTAAAGCGAGGTGAGAAGCGTATGGAGAAAGAGGTGAGGAATAATACGGCTAGGTTACAGGGGGGCATAGAGGGTCTGACGAAGGGAGTAGAGCAGCTGACAGTAGGACAAAGGGAACTAGCGGACCAAGTGGAAAAGAACACTGCAATCATCGGGGGTTTAAAAGCGACACAAAAGGACATTAAAAATGAATTAATAGCGACACAGAAGGAATGTCAAATGGTACATGAGGGATTGATGAAGAGGTTGGAAGAGGTGACAGAAGTAATGGAGACGAAGGACCGGGAGGTAAGGACGCACATAGAAACGGTTAAAGTAGCGATGGAGGAAGAAATAGAGGGGGCGCACCGGGAGCTGAAGGAGGTAAAGGAAAAATTAGAGGAGGTGGAAGAGGGGGTGAGTGAAATTAAGAAGAGACGGAGGGAAACTAAGAGGGAGATAAAGGAGGAAGTCATGGAATATGTACAAGGTCTGTGTTCAAATCATGATGAGGTGCTCACTAACCAAATAAAAAGTTTGCAGGTGGCAGAGGAGGTGCGACGATGAGGTACGGAGGTGAGTGGCAATGTATATGATGTGAGGGGAGATTCAGTCGGCTTGGGGGGGTGGTGTAGACCCGGGTGTTCGTGAGGGACCAATGGTAAGATGTATGACTGGTCCGGAGTGGATGGACAGAGGAGGTGTGCAAGGAGGTTTGGCTATGGGGAGTGAGGGGGGTGCTGGTGAGCAAGGATGTGGGGGTATGGCGTGGGTTGCGGGTTGCGGAGGGGCGACCCAGGCATCGACACCAGGAGGGGTAGTGTTTGGAGGGACGGGGGACGCGCGGGAGCCCCCCGGGAATAGCGAACTGTGGGAGCCCGGACGGTTTGGTCCCGTGTTGATCCCGCAAGGAGTGACGCGCGGGGTCCGACCTTCGGGCGCCCATAAGGTCCCACTCGTGCCGTATGACGGCAAGAGTGATTTGAGGGCGTACCTGGCGCAGTTTGAGTACGTGTGTAAAGGCAACGGTTGGAATCCGGACGAAGGTGGAGTACACCTGGTGGGGGGCACTGCACGGTGCGGCGGCGGAGGTGCTGACGGCTTTACCACCGGGTGCTCTCACCCTGTCAGCCCTCCGTGCGGCATTAATTAATCGTTTCGGCATTGAACAGCAAAGCGAGCTTGTTAAAGCTCAACTTGCGCAGCGAAGACGCAAGCCCCAGGAGACCATCGGGGAACTTGCTCACGATATTCGCCGCGCGGTCGGGATTGCACACGCGGACATGGCAGCGAGTTCCCAGGAAAGCCTGGCGCTGGATCACTTTATTCAGGCCCTTCCGGATCTGGAGCTCCGGCAACAGCTCGCCATTTGGCGCCCGCAAACCATGAGTCAGGCGGCCGACGCTGCAGCCCGTTGGGAAGCAGCGAGGCCCCTGGCCCGGGGAGGCGAGCGCCACGCAGTGGCGGTGCGTCAGATGGGGCCCGTGATGGGGGGCGGCCCCCCAAGGGGGCCCGCCCCCGACGGGGGCCCTGACCTGGAGAGCATGGTCCGGAGGTTAGTGGATCGGCGCCTGGCGGGACCTGGACCATGGCAGGCGGCCCCAGCGGTGGCACCCGGTAGTCCCCGACAGAGTACCCCAATTCGGACATACAGGGGGGGGGATTTGGAATACCGGAGGCAAGCACCTTACCAGGTGAGGTGCTATAATTGTGCTCGGATGGGTCACCGTGCATGGGAGTGTCGAGCTCCGCGCCGGGACGTTTCCCGCCAACCGATGCCCGCAACTCCGCCCCGTATCGATCGGCCTAGCCGACCTCAGACACCCCCCCGCCAGGGCCCGGGAAACTAGAACGTGCCGGGCATGCAGGGCGGTGTTCGGCAGGAGGGGATGGAGAGAAGCCCTCGTTGACGCGACAGGTCATTCATTGTGGCCAAATTGGGACGGGTAGTTTGACAATTCGGTGCAAAATTGCCGGCGTGGGGGTAGACGCCGTGGTGGACACGGGAGCCAGCGCCACGATCATCAGCCCCGTGGTCCTTAATTCGAGTGCAGACGGCTGGGGTAAAATCCAGTGTCTGGAAAATCATAGTTTGCAGTTGGCTACCGGGGCAACGGCTCCGATCATAGGGCGTGGTTTTGTGACCCTCAAGTTGGGATCGGTAAAGCAAGAGATAGAGGTTTGGGTGGCGGAGGTGTGCGACCCATGCTTAATAGGGTTGGATTTGTTGACTGCCGGCGGTTGTAAAATCGACTTGAGTCGGGGGATCCTGCGATGGGGAGTGGTAGAGCTACCATTGGAGGGGGTGAGCACGGCCGAGAGGGTGGAGCTGGAGGCTCCTGAGGCCGTGACCATCCCTCCGGGGGCCGAGGCCATAGTGCCGGCCCGATGGTCAGCTCGCCCGACATGGCAGGAATCCTGCGGCCTGGTCGAACCGGTGGCAGCGCGATCCATACCTGGTTTAATCGTGGGCCGCACCCTCGTAAAAACGGACGGGCCGGTGGTGGCCGTCCGAGTAATTAATATTAGCACAGAACCACGCACTATAGTAAGGGGCACGAAGATAGCTGGCTGCACCCCAGTTAGAGAAGTCGCGTCAGTGAGGGGCGAGAACGTCCAGCCGAGCCGGCCCCAGGGGGAGCCTTCAATAAGTTATAGGAATTGGCCCGATCCCATTTGCGAGATGGTAAATCGTAGTAGTGTAGAGTTGGGAGGTACCCAGAGGGAGGCCTTACACAAACTGGTTGGGTCCCATTTGGACCTCTTCTCCTTGTCCACCGAGGATATTGGACGTACGGGCCTGGTGAAACATCAGATCCACACCGGTGAGGCCCGGCCTATTAGTCAGGCCGCCCGACGGCTCCCTTGGAGCAAGAGGGCGGAAGCTGACGAGCAGGTTGAAAAAATGCTCGACGCGGGCGTGATCGAGCCCTCGGGAAGTCCTTGGATGTCACCTGTTGTGCTGGTCAAAAAGAAGGATGGGACCACGCGGTTCTGCGTGGACTATCGCCAGCTAAACAACGTGACACTCAAGGACTCATATCCCCTGCCAAGGATTGATGATACCCTCGATGCCGTTGCGGGCTCAAATTGGTTCACAACTTTGGACCTCAAGAGTGGGTATTGGCAGGTGGAGATGGATCGGACAGGGAAGGAGAAAACGGCATTTTCCACAGGTAAGGGGCTGTATCAGTTCACTGTGATGCCGTTTGGTTTGTGTAACGCCCCCGCCACCTTTGAGCGATTAATGGAACATGTGCTAGGCGGCATGCCATGGCAATCATGCCTGGTATACCTGGATGATGTCCTAGTACATGCCAAGACCTTCCCCCAGGCGGTAGCTAATTTGGACCAGGTGTTCGGGTGCCTCAGACAGGCAGGGTTAAAGCTGAACCCGAGTAAGTGCACTTTGTTTGCAAGAGAGGTGGCCTATCTAGGTCACGTGATCGGCCGCGAGGGGGTAAAAACGGACCCAGACAAAATTAAAGCGGTAGAGGAGTGGCCCGCACCACGTACCATCAAGGAGGTGCGGGGATTTTTGGGACTCTGCTCCTACTACCGGCGCTTTGTGGCGAAATTTGCGGAGTTGGCCCGTCCCCTCCACCGGCTTACGGAGAAGGGGACGCGATTTAATTGGACACGGGAGTGCCACGAGGCCTTCCAAAAATTGAAGGGGTGTCTAACATCCGCACCCCTTCTAGCTTACCCCACTAGCAACGGGGCATTTACCCTGGACACGGATGCGAGCCAGGAAGGATTGGGCGCAGTTTTGTCTCAGACACAGGAGGGCGTGGAGAGAGTGATTGGTTACTACAGTCGGGCCTTAAGTAGGCCCGAGCGAAATTATTGTGTCACTCGCAAAGAGTTGTTGGCTATGCTGGCTGCCATGAACCATTTCCACCCGTACCTGTACGGGCGGAAATTTTTGGTTAGAACTGACCATTCCTCCTTGCAATGGCTCCTTCGGTTCAAGGAACCGGAGGGCCAAATTGCAAGGTGGTTGGAAAAGTTGCAGCAGTACGATTTTGATGTGGCCCATAGGGCCGGGAAGGCCCATGGTAATGCGGACGCACTCTCTCGGCGTCCTTGTCTGGGGGAAAACTGCAAATTTTGTGCGAGACACGAGGAGAGGGAGCAATTGGGCGATTCTGCCCCGATTCTCGTCGTCCGGGCAACCCGGGTGAGAGGGACAATTTTGCCATTAACCGCGGACGAGGAATTTGGAGATTTGGAATGGAGCACGGCCCAGCAGGAGGATCCTGTCCTGGGGCCGGTGTTCAATTGGGTCAAATTGGGGCAAAGACCAAAGGGGGAAGAGGTCACCCCCCTCGGGGCGCAAACAAAGGCGTATTGGGCTCAGTGGCAGACCCTGGAATTGAAAGGCAACATCTTGTATCGCAAGTGTGTGGAGGTTCCCTCTGATAGAACTTCCTGGCTGGTGATAGTCCCTGACAAATTTAAGAACGTCATATTGCAACAGGTGCATGGTACCCGCTCCGGCGGCCATTTGGGCAGGACAAAGACAATATCTCGGGTCCGCCGGAGGTTCTATTGGGTAAATATGGGGCGCGACATACAGGACTGGTGTCGGAGATGCGACGCCTGTTCTGCCAAAAAGGGACCAGCACGGAGATGAGGGCCCCCCTTCAATTACATCAGGTGGGGGCCCCCCTTGAGCGGGTGGCTATGGATATTCTAGGACCACTACCCCGCACCCGCCAAGGTAATAAGTATATCCTCGTTGTGATGGACTATTTCACCAAGTGGCCGGAGGCCTATGCCCTCCCCAACCAAAAGCAGGGGTTGTAGCACAGGCCTTCGTGGAAGGATTTGTATGTCGGCACGGGATTCCACAGGAGCTGCACACCGATCAGGGACGAAATTTTGAGAGCCAATTACTAAAATCCTGCTCTGCTGCTCTATCTCACCCTCTCTCTGTTCTCTTCACCCTCTCTTTTGCTCAAGGTCAACTGCCATCTGCTTGGAAATCACCCAACATCACCGCTTTGCACAAAAAAGGTGCAAAAACAGATCCTAGCAACTACAGACCAATCAGCCTTCTCCCAATTATCAGCAAAGTCATGGAATCCATCATTGCTTCGGATATGAAATCTTTCCTCTTCTCCAATGGCTTGATCTCTGATCATCAATTTGGTTTCAGACCAGGTCACTCTACTCTGGACATGCTGCTTCTGCTGTCTCAACAATGGATGGAGGTCCTCAATGCCAAACAGGAAATTAGAGCTGTCTCCCTCGACATATCACGTGCCTTCGACACGGTCTGGCACCCCGCTCTGCTCACCAAACTCTCCTCCTTTGGTATCCATGGAAATCTGCACGCATGGCTGGCGGACTTCCTCTCTAGTCGTCGTCAACGTGTGGCCCTGAATGGGTTTCTCTCATCTCCTCTTCCTGTTCAGGCTGGAGTTCCCCAAGGCAGTGTTCTGGGCCCCGTGCTTTTTCTGGTCTTCATCAATGATCTCTCTGACTCTCTCGAAAATCCTCTCTATCTCTTGGCTGATGACTCCACTCTCTGCCGCTCCATTCCTCTTCCCTCAGATCGGCAGTCTGCTGCCTCCTCACTCTCTGAAGACCTGGACAAAATCACAGACTGGTCAAACAAGTGGAACATGTCTTTCAATCCTGACAAATCTCACACTCTTACTATGTCTCTCCGAAAAGATCGACTGGACAACCCTCCCATCTACTTTCTCAACAATCCTCTCCAAGAAGTTCTGTCGCTCAAGATTTTGGGTCTCACTATCTGCCATGATCTTTCTTGGGAAAACCACATTTCCAAGCTGGCCTCCAAAGCCAGTCGCCGACTGGGCATCCTCCGTCGTGCGAAGTCCTTCCTCGGCACACCTGAGCTCCTCACCACATACAAGGCTTTCATCCGCAGCTCAATGGAATACTGTTCTCCCCTATGGGCCGGTGCTCCTGCCTCACACCTAGCTCGGCTTCACGCTGTTGAAACCAAAGCTTTCAGAATTATTGGAATCTCCCGCGATGAAGCTATCTCTGAGGGCCTTTCACTCACTCACCGCAGGCAGGTAGGTGGTCTTTCTGTCTTCTACCGACTCCTCTCCGGCCTTGCACCCCCAGCTCTCTCTGTGCTCTGTCCCCCAAATATTCCTACAGGTCGCACAAGATCTGCCAGCAACCCTCTGATGGTTAAACTGCCGAAATCTCGGCTCTCTGCTCACCTTCACTCTTTCATTCCTCTTTTCTCCCGCCTCTGGAACAAACTCCCTCACTCCCTTCAATCCCACTCCTCCCTCCAGGTCTTTAAAACAGCTGTTCACCACCATCTCTTATCTTCCCCCATCCAAAACCTTGATCTTTTCTACCCCCGCTAATTCACCCCAGATCCACCTTGTTTGAAATTCCAACTTCTTTCCTGGAAGTCCTGGCAGTGTCCATATGTTTTATACCTCTCCCACCGCCCCCTTCCCATGCCCCCCCCCCCAAAGCCCTCGCCCTCTCTCAGATCTCTCGATGTCTCCATGTCTCTCGGTCCCTGCTCTCAAATGTTGTGTTTGTGTCCTTCCCCCTCTCTCCCCATCTTGTCTACCGCTCCCGATGTTATATGTTTTATGTGTCGGTTTGTCTTTCTGTGTGATTAATGTTCGCTCTTTCACGAGCCTCGATCTTGTATACAAAAAAAAAGAAAAAAAGAAAAGAAAAAAAAAGACGTGTGCCGACTCCTGTCAATTCGGAAAACAAGAACCACGCCCTTGCGGCCACAATCTGACGGGATGGTGGAACGGTTCAACAGAACATTGATACAACAACTACCATTGTTCACCACCACCCGTCAGGATGACTGGGACGAACATCTCCCGTACTTGTTGATGGCCTACCGAACTAGCCAGCACGGGGCCACCGCATGCAGTCCAGCGTTGCTTATGTATGGGCGGGAGTTACGGGCTCCCGCCGACTTGCTATGCGGTCCCGTGCCAGATACCACGGATACACCGCCGAGGGAGGGTTACGCACGTCACCTGGAGGAAGGCATGGAGAGGGTCCATGCCTTCGCCCGCCGCCAGCTCCATCTGGCGGGGGCCAAGATGAAGCGCAGGTACGACGACCGGAGCCAGGGGAGTCAATACGCTCCGGGGATGAAGATTTGGTTCTTTAATCCCCGGAGACAGAAGGGCAGGTGCCCAAAACTCACCTCCCCCTGGCAAGGCCCGGGAGTCGTCCTGTCGCAAATCTGTGACGTGGTCATTAAGATCAAAATGGGGCCACGGGCCCTCCCTCGGATCGTCCATGCCGACCGGATAAGACCTTATGCCGGCGAGCAGGCGCCCTCATGGATTGCCTCAGCTCTAGAGGCCGAGGCAGGACCCAGTACCTCTTGCAACGGGGGCTCGTAGCGTCAGAGGACTGGGGGGATAGTAGTAAGGGATGCCCCACGTGATGGGATAGCAACTCTGCCATCCCTCACGGGGGGGGGGGGGGGGGGGCAAAGGAGCACTAGCTTATGGGGTTGATGGCAGTGAAAACTAGCCTGGGTGGGTTAGGATATCGTGTGTAGGGATCTAGCGAAGATGACATTAGGTGACGTTAAGATTAGTTAGTGACAATTATACCTGTAGTGGGGACGCAGGTAGATTAGAGTGGATGATAATGACGTGGTATGTGCTTAGTTTAAAGGGAAGACGGGGAGCACTAAGTTAGCAGGGCAACAGGTAGTTTAGATGATGCCGTGTGAGGATTGAAAGTGTATTGTGAACAGGTGTGATTGACCAGGTGTGATTGCACAGGTGTGATTGCACAGGTGTGCAACTGAACAGGTGTGATGGAACAGGTGTGATTGCACAGGTGTGCAACTGAACAGGTGAATGGAGCAGTGTATGAGTGAGTGAAGGTGATGGTGTATTATGATGACCAAATGGTCCAGGAAGAAAGGAGGGTGCAGGTGGCACCAGGTATGATTGCACAGGTGTGCAACGACAGGTGAATGGAGGACAGGTGTATGGAATAAATGGTATGGAGTATTGGAATGGATGGTCGTGGAGTGAGTATGGTGGAAATTGTGGAGTGGAGTGGATGGTGCGAAGGTGTGAATGGGGGAAGAGTGGACCCCCATCACGGATACCCGGGGCAGGTAGTGTAAGTGTTAGGTAGAGGGTACAGGTAAATTGTGGTTGGATATTGGCATCTGTGGTGCGGTTGGAAGAATGATGTTTGGATGGGTGCATTAGTGTTGTGGAAATGGCTGGGCGTGTAGCCTGTTAGTGTGTGTAGTTGGTTTGGGCACTCCACCACTGTGAGGATGTCGGCCAGGTGAGGCCGCAGGTGGGCTCTGGGAGCCGGTAGAGTTGTTGTGGATGGGGCCCGAGGATCCGGAGGATGGACCTGGGTAGCCCAGTGCCAGAGGGCACCGAATGGGGTGACAGAGCCAGGAGGGGCCTTCCCCAGCTAGATAGGTTAGGGTGAGGAGCTAGGTAAGCTCGGGTGGCAACTGCAGTGGTGGAGGTGTGCAGGTGGGTAGACCTGCTGGGAGAGCTACACGTCGCAGCCCAGAAATTGTGCGAGGGCACCGGGAGATGAATCGGGGGAGTGATACCCCAAATTGAGAAGCACCACAGTTTGGTCAATGGGAATTGGTTTTTAGAACCCATAGTGTAAGTTGGCCAATGGATTGGCAGGGAGAGACCCCGGGTAGTGTAAAGTGTGTTAATGTCATTTAGAGGATAGTTAGGATTGGAGTCTCCTCGCACCATCTGCATCCACTCACCTGAGGTGACAGGTACTCCACACCATGCCATGTTTAATTATTTTTGATGCAAATGTTTTGGATTGTGAGACGCATCATGACGTGGGTGTGATTGTGCTTGATGTTCCATCTCTTCCTCCTTATGAGGATTGATGATGAATTGGGTGATGGCAAATTTTGAAGTTGAGGGATTGGAGACGAATTTGGTGTAGAAGGGAAAGATGGGGAAGACAAGACGTAGTGACGAATTTGTAAAGGTGTAAATTGTTGTTAATATGGGGTAAGGGCAAGGGTAGTGTAGGTGACAGGGGGGGGGGGGGGGGGGTGACGTATGGTAGGGACGAGTTTTCTCACTTCGCTCTCCGTACGCACTCCACCCTGCATTGCCTTTATTGACGTGTACCCTTGTGACCTTACCCCTCGCTCATTTGTCTTCCCCCCTTTTGTCTCCCACTTGAGGACCTGTGCGCCATTGGGCGCCGAGGGGAGCGTGCGTGAGGTGGCCATTGTGTGCACGAGATTCTCAGAACCAGCATGCATTGCGTTGATGTACCACTTTATGGACCACTGTTCTGCGGCCAAGTACCACTTGATGGACCCCAGGTTCCGGGGCAGGGCACCTCTGTTGGAGACCGGCCATAGTGGCCAGGGAATCTTGCTTGCGGACCTCGGTAAGGTGGCACCTATGCCAAACAGGTGGACCACCCTTAGTTGGCCCCTGGGGCCCTAAATAAAAATGAACACAAGTTGTGCTTTTTATTATTTCCAAGTAGGCCGCATGAAGCCAGAAGACGTCGGGAAGAACATCGGCCCAGCAGAAAAAGAGAAGACCACCACCAGTAGTTTCGTTGTGTTTATTATTGTTACGTGGTCCCCTCGGTGACTACCTGGTCTCGGTGACCCCCGGACCGTGAGAGGAACTTCGCCAGAAAGTTGTATCACATATGCGCTTTCGCCACGCAATCCATATGAATTCCACCCAAGAGAAAACTGAGTTTCAATGATATATTTCAAGGGTAATGATACCATACAATTTCAATGCTACAATCAAGGATATTTTCCCCGAGCAATCCACCATCAACAATTCACAATCCACAATCAATCCCCTAGATGATTAAGATGGCCATCTTATATATGGGTGTCCCCTTTTGTACTCACGACCCCCTTTTGGTCTCGGTCCCTCACAATGTCTCTGGGCCCCTCCTGACCAAGATGATGGTCGGCTTCGCCGCACTCGGGCGGTTGAACGAACCCCGGGTGGACGTGTTTCCACCGGGCATGTATCGTACCGGGAACCACGGCTGCAGCCCCCTCGTGACCACGTGAAGCGGGTACTGTAAAGCAAGCAAAAGCCACACGCCGCTTGCAACGCGTGTTAGGCCCCAACGTGCGACCCGTACGCGTCTTTGTAGACGGTGCCGCGAACGGTGCCAGACGCTGGGTCGGTGCACGGCCCCACGGCAACTTGACGTGTCCACCGGGTAGGTACACGTCCCGGTAACTCCTCTCGCCAGACGGGCTTGGGAACGCCGCTTTTCCACGCGGCTCAAGATCGATCCCACCTTTCGTCGGAGCGGGGGCGAGGAAGAAGAATCCTCGTCACTTCTCTTCCTCGTGTCTTTTTCTTCTTCCGTTTCCGGTCTCTTTTTCCAGAAGGGCTCCTGACCCTCCAACCACAACCACCCTTAATCGACTACACATTGATAAGCAAAGACCTGAATGGTAATTCACATACATTCACATAAATATGTAACACTCCCCCCCTTCAAGAAAGAAAGTTTGAACCCAGCGAAAACTTTCTTTGCCGGCCAATTTGGATAAACAAACCAGATAACTCAACCCCCCCCCCCCCCCCCCCCCACATTATCAGTTCCCACCAGGCACAGTTATCACTTAAAATTACCGCAACAAAATTTCACCAAACCCCCAGAGATTTTCAAAGGTAATTCACTCTGGACAAAGCACCAGCAACGACATTGTCCCTGCCCTTTACATGTTCAATTTCCCGTTGGACTCCTGCCAAGCCAAACTCCATCTCATGACCCTCTGACTTTGACTGTCAGTTTCTTGTGAATGAAGGTTAAGGGGTTGATCAAAGATCCAAAGTTAAGCAACTCGATAGCACTTTTTCCGGGAGGCCAAGCCGAATATTCACTACATGGATGCCTTTAGGAACGTGGAGTTCACGGTTAGTCCGTGCAGGAAAGTTCTCTACATGGACGCCTTGAGGAACGTGGAGTTCACGGTTAGTCCGTGCATGAAAGTTCACTACATGGACGCCTTTAGGAACGTGGCGTTCACGGTTAATCCGTGTAGGAATCTTGGCTCGGCGGCTCCGCCGCATTCAGTGCTTCTACTTTTCCGAACTTCCCTAATAATTATGGTGGGACCGCTTGTCACTGTAGTCCCATGAATAGCGGTCTCCTTCTCGGCCACTACTTTGACAATCCTTCCTTCGGGATCTGCCGTAACTCAGGGAGCCTCCATAATAATATTGATTGCGGCCACCAACAAAACTACCGCCCAGTTGTCCTCTCCTGTAGACCTCTCGACGCCTACGAAATGCCTTCCCTACTGTTATGGTCCGACCCTCCAAATCCTTGCCATTCCAATTCTTCTCTGCCTCTCTGGCGTCTTTTGTGCTTGCAAACGTGACAAAGCTGAACCCTCTTGACTGTTGCGTTTCCCTGTCTCTTACCAACCGCACTTCCACCAGCGGCCCATATCTGTTGAAGACAGAGGTCAGAACTTCTTCCTCTGTTTAGAAGTTCAGTCCCCCTACAAATAACTTGGTACCTTTGTCGCCATCCCGAGCTGGTGTGGTGTTATATTCCCTGCTGGGCTCTTTACCAACCCTCAGGTTACCATAAACTTGACCCCCGGCCAAATCATTCCCGATAACCACAGATACACCCTCTACAGGAAGTGTGGCTTGTAAACCGACGGTGACCGGTCCTGACACCAAATCGGACTCCAAATGGATGACATGAAGTGGAGCACTAACACCGCCCCCGATCCCCTGTAAACGAACACTATCCCCCGTTGCCGTCTCCTCAGACCATGGCAAAATGCCTTCAAGCATTAAAGATTGATGTGCTCCTGTGTCCCTCAATATCCTAACCGGTCTCCGGTTAGTCGAGGCTCCATCCAGTGACACAAACCCCTCTGAAATAAATGGTTGGTAACCCTTTTGATGGCGATTTCTCACAATGGCCATTGCATTTGGAGTCGTACTAGTCGGACTCCGCTCTGGGTCTTCCCTTTTCATGAGGTAACAACTGGACATCAAGTGTCCAGGTTTCTTGCAAAAAGCGCAAGTAGGCCCGGAGGAAAAACTCGTGGTCTGCCTCGGGCCCCCTGAAAAATAAGTTTGTCTTGGGCCCGCAGCCCTCTGACTTCGAACAGGTGGGGTATCCGCGTTGTCCCCATAATCCTCTCGAGGCCGCCGCCATGTATTGTCGTTCTCCGCACCTGCTGTTCCCCACCTCCCCTGCGGAGATCTAGGCGAGGAGTTAGGTTCGTGGACCCCTATCCGGTGGGTTAAGGCATAAAATCATCTGCCAGGGTGGCTGCGTCCCACAACTTGGGTACTTTCTTTTCCTGCAGGTACACTTTGATGTCCTCGTGGACACACTGCTGAAATTCCTCCACCAGGATCAAGTCACGCAATGTTTCGAAGTCTTTCCCGACTCCTTTTGACTCACACCACCGATCAAACATGTTTTCTTTCACTCTGGCAAACTCCACATGGGTCTCACTCTCCCTCTTCCTGGCATTCCTGAATTTTTGCCTGTAAGCTTCCGGAACCAACTCATAGGCTTTGAGGATGTGTTTCTTCAGTACCTCATAATCTGCACATTGGTCCATTGGTAGCGCCGAATAAATCTCTTGAGCTTTTCCCACCAGCACACTTTGCACTAGTATGGTCCAGGCCTCCTCCGGCCAGTTTAATTGTCGAGCCACTTTCTCAAAGTGTGGAAAAAATTTCGCAACTTCCTTTTCACTGAACGGTGGAACCAGCCTCACATGTCTGCCCACATCCCAGGTTTTCTGGTTAGGTGTCGACCCCGTCAGCAAGGGTGGTACCTCTCCCCGTTCTCTCATTAACTCCAGCTCCTTGAATTTAATTTCCTGCCGAAGCTCCATGTCACGTTCCTTTAATTCCCTTTCTGCTTTTCTCTCCTCTGCTTCGAGTTCCCTTGCAGCTCTCCTCTCCTCTGCTTGTTTCTCTTCTCTCCTCTCTTCTGCTCTTTCCTTTTCTGCTTTCCTTTCTTCTTCTGCTCTTTCCTTTTCTGCTTTCCTTTCTTCTTCTGCTAACCTTTCCTGGAGTTCTCGTTCCACTCTCCTTTCCTCTGCTTGTTTCTCTTCTCTCCTCTCTTCTGCTTTCCTTTCTTCTTCTGCTCTTTCCTTTTCTGCTTTCCTTTCTTCTTCTGCTCTTTCCTTTTCTGCTTTCCTTTCTTCTTCTTTTAACCTTTCCTGGAGTTCTCGTTCCACTCTCCTTTCCTCTGCTTGTTTCTCTTCTCTCCTCTCTTCTGCTTTCCTTTCTTCTTCTGCTCTTTCCTTTTCTGCTTTCCTTGCTTCTTCTTTAATCCGTTCCTGGCTCCGTAATTGCAACTCCAGTTTCCGGAGCTCAACGTCTTCTGGTTCTTCGGGTAGCCACTCCCAGGCTAACTCGTCCCATGTTCCTAATCCCACCATAGACTGTATCACCGTGGTCTGCAACTCTGCCTTCCTCAAATTAGTTCGGACCTCCAAGTTAAAATGTTTGGCCAATTTCAAGAGGTCCGACTTTAGTAACGCTCGGAACTGTGCCTCACTCGGGGTTACCGCAAAGTTCTGTGCCACAAACGCCATGGTGCCTATCGTTAACACCTGTTAACCTTCACCCAAGACTTTACCACAATTTCTCAAAATATTTACCAATTAATAATTAATTAATAAATTTTAATTAATAAAAACTATTATTTTATTATGTTATACAATTTTAAATCCCGGACGTAGACCCAATTGCGAATCCGCAAATCGTAATTTGGACGAGCCCCCAATTCTGTTACGTGGTCCCCTCGGTGACTACCTGGTCTCGGTGACCCCCGGACCGTGAGAGGAACTTCGCCAGAAAGTTGTATCACATATGCGCTTTCGCCACGCAATCCATATGAATTCTACCCAAGAGAAAACTGAGTTTCAATGATATATTTCAAGGGTAATGATACCATACAATTTCAATGCTACAATCAAGGATATTTTCCCCGAGCAATCCACCATCAACAATTCACAATCCACAATCAATCCCCTAGATGATTAAGATGGCCATCTTATATATGGGTGTCCCCTTTTGTACTCACGACCCCCTTTTGGTCTCGGTCCCTCACAATGTCTCTGGGCCCCTCCTGACCAAGATGATGGTCGGCTTCGCCGCACTCGGGCGGTTGAACGAACCCCGGGTGGACGTGTTTCCACCGGGCATGTATCGTACCGGGAACCACGGCTGCAGCCCCCTCGTGGCCACGTGAAGCGGGTACTGTAAAGCAAGCAAAAGCCACACGCCGCTTGCAACGCATGTTAGGCCCCAACGTGCGACTCGTACGCGTCTTTGTAGACGGTGCCGTGAACGGTGCCAGACGCTGGGTCGGTGCACGGCCCCACGGCAACTTGACGTGTCCACCGGGTAGGTACACGTCCCGGTAACTCCTCTCGCCAGACGGGCTTGGGAACGCCGCTTTTCCACGTGGCTCCAGATCGATCCCACCTTTCGTCGGAGCGGGGCGAGGAAGAAGAATCCTCGTCGCTTCTCTTCCTCGTGTCTTTTTCTTCTTCCGTTTCCGGTCTCTTTTTCCAGAAGGGCTCCTGACCCTCCAACCACAACCACCCTTAATCGACTACACATTGATAAGCAAAGACCTGAATGGTAATTCACATACATTCACATAAATATGTAACAATTATGAACAGTGGTGACTGTGCACCGAGTGGTGCTTTTGGTGCTTTGTGGTGCTTTTGGTGCTTTTGGGTGCTATGGTGGTATTGGTACTGGTGCATCGATGCAATGCGTGCTGTCTCCTCCCTCCCAACAGGAATTTCTTTTTCTTGTTCCCTAAAAAGAAAAAAAACACAGGTCCTGGGTTGCGTTGTAAATAAGAAATAACGTCACTGTAAATAATGATCCCCACCATAAATGTATAGTTTGAGAACAATTCCGTAATTCGGTTAGCTGTGGGCTTGAGTCTGTTAGACAGGGTGCAATGCAATAGGGGGACATACTTATTTGTGTTTTAAAATCGTCACACTCAGGGTCAGGTTAAAAGTAGAGGGAACTACACCTACGTGTCACACTAAATTAAAGTTGTAGGCCCGGGGACGGCCCTGAAGAAAGGAGGGTGCAGTGTAACGAATTTGGAAAGTGTAAAGAATGTGAGAACTGGTTAATGGTTGGTTTCAGTAAGCTGATCTGCAAATCCTATTCAGATTTCAAGTCAATCGGATGAAAATTGAGGATTTTAGAAATTTGAAAAAAGTGGTTGACCTTTGGCCTATGTTGACCTTTCGGCCTATGTGGATCTCAAAAATAGTTCGTGGTTGCATTCAGTTAGCCAATATGTAAATCCTATTCAAATTTCAAATTTTTATCAATAAAAATAAACTGTATACAGAAACCGAACTCAAACAGTATTTGCACGTTTGGTAACTAGTTTCCAGAGAATATTGTAACGAATTTGGAAAGTGTAAAGAATGTGAGAACTGGTTTGCTGTGTTTTAACTGACCCTCGTAGAGTAAATAAGATCGAAAGACGTCCCCCTAGTTAATTCCATGAACCTACAGACAGGCCACGATATATCTTTTTAAATAGTTTATTTCCTTATTCTATGTAGGCTAAATATGTGTTTCCCACTAGATTGACTCTGCATTGTATCAAACGAAATAAGCGTAGGCCCCTTTCAATTTCCCCAATCATCTCCGCTCTCCAAAGTTCCTTTCAAAAGCGGTGCGAGTGGTGTTCAATCCCGCAAGCCGCCATTGCCCATGTGCTAATCTCGGAGAAGAGGGGGGTAGGAGCCGCCAACTCACGGGCGTGGCACGTCATCATGATCAAAGGGGGAATCGGACAGCCCTAACAGCCAACCAGCACCGCGGTGAGCGACCCGGTAGGCGTGCCCTCGCAGCCGGCGGCTTGATTCCGACCCGGGTAATAAAAGCGACTGGAAGGGACTGCTTCGGCAGATGAGAGGAGAGATGAGCTGTGAGCTGAGCTGTGAGCTGTGAGATGAGAGACGCTCCAAACCAAAAAGGAGAGGTACTTGGAGATGAAACAAGCTTTGGAGAGACGCGCTGAGAGGAGGGAGACGGCTCCACCAGAAGGAGAGGAGCAGGTGTGACCGAGCCAGCGCGTGACGTCCACAGCATCAGCAGCGTCGACGCGACCGAGGGTTTTCCCACCAAAAACGCGAAGAATTGGGAGCTGCTACCTCCAGCCCTGCCGGTTGCAGGGACCTGACCCTGCCTCCCTCTCCAGCAACCCACCTCCGCCATTCCTGCCTGCAATTTCCCCCGTGTAAGTGTGAACGTCGTCTGTCCTAATCGTTGTCCTGGGGTAAATTGAATAGTATAAGCTAACGATTCACTGTGTGACTGCTTCTTCCATCCATTGCTTGTAAATAACTTTGATCGCTCCTTCTTTTTGCTTGTGTGTATAATAAATCCTGTTATTCCTCCGTACTCTGTCTTCTTCTCTCTTCCTTCTCTTTCGGTCGCTTTAGAGGTTTCCAAATTGACTATCTGTGGCGCGATCTGGTCAACGTTGGGGGAGTCGGGCCAATCGGGGATCCTGTAACGGTCGCGGTTGACCATCCGCTCGGCCCAAAGTAACATCTTGTCCGCGACCCGTAACAATATGATAATCGGGGACTTTATCCATCAGTATTAAACATTTCCTTCACTTCAAATCCAACGACAGCGTATCCTTACTCATCTTACTATAACTCGACAGGTCAATTTCATGGCCCTTGCTGTGATAAATCTACTTTGTTGTAACTTTGAAGATGCAGTCGTCAATGTCAGGACACAACAAGCTGTCTGAGTCAAAGCACTCAGATAACAAGTCAACCCGGCCAGGACCACAAACGTGAGGGTTAAGGCCTGTGCAAGTGAAGAAGAATCCGACTGCCCTGGAGACAGAGAGACAGAGAGACGTGTTTTTTTTTTGTTTTTTTTAACTTTTAAGTCCTTTTATTATAAAACTACAAAAACAAGCGTCAACAAGAATAAACCAAAAAACAATTTTCAAGAGAATACAACCAAAGTCATAGAAAATCAAATAAAAGGAGAAACAATCAATGTAATGTACTATCTACATGTAAATAGACAAGGAAACCCCTACACGTACATCTCTAATACATTTTCATTTGCCCCGCATATTTTTCCCACACACAATGTTTCAACAAAATCCTTAATGTTTGCATTTCTACTATAATACTTAAATTCCAGTTTTAACCGAGTTGTGACCAGGGATTGGAAGTGCAGGATCACATTACATTGCTCGGGTGGCTTGCCCTTAATTTTCGCTTTTCGCGACAAATAGATGGCCAGTTTAGCCTCTGACAATAAATAATTTAGAAACATTAACAATTTTTCCTTTGCTGAAGTGACCCCAACGCCAAAAATAAACAACCGGAGAGAAAAAGGAACATTAACTTGACCAAACACATTGTTCAGTAAAAGAAAAAGGACACAATAGTATGCAATCAACATACCCATGAAACAAATCTTCAATTATTATTACAAAAGGGACAGATCACCGATACCATGGCATCCAAACGGTTTACAAAAGTGTTTGTTGGCAATACCCCGTGAGCCAGTCTCCATTGTAAATCACCCGACCTTTTTGATATGGGTGTGCCATACATTGATTTCCATTCAGGTTCAGAAGGGGGGGCATTCGGTAAAATAGCTTTCCATCTCATAACTTCTGCTGCAGAGGTGTTTACATTAATCAAAGAAAGACAGAACTGGTAAATAGATTTACTCTCAAGACTACTAAATAAACAAGAGCCAGTACTGACTGGGGACAAAGTAGAACCGGTGAAAGCAACAAGTAAGTTAGGAAGCCAAGGATTATGGGATGCCCATTAAACCCTGGTACCCCACTGCAAACCAAGTCTAAAGGATATACGAATGACTTCGACAAGTACCTGACCTGCAGCTCTCATTGATCTGGTACCAGGAATCTCAGCGACTTCCTTGGCAGATCTCCAACCACAATTTGCTGAGTCACGAAGATGCCAGACATTTCTGATGCCACCTGAAATGAAGTTTTGGGCAAAACAACGGCTCTTGGGAACCTGGGGAAAGAGTGGGTTGAGGAATAGAGGTTCTCCCGCAAACATTTTAACCTCATAGGACTCCTTTTGGTGGCTTACCACTACGGCTTGCCAAGCATTCAACAAGCTCTGCTTGAACAGAAGAAGGTGGGACACTTCAACTTTTTGGGATTCGATCAAAAAAGACTCAAGGCCGTAGCCGAGCATTCCAGCTTGCCTCAATATTCGTTGTGCCACAGGGCGCCAGGGCAGTTTTTCAACATTGAGCAGACGTTGTAAGGATTTCAGCCGAAACGCCATCAGCCGACACTTTAGGTCAATGAGTCCTTGGCCACCAAGAGACAAGGGGCGGGAAAGTACGTCCATCCGCATCCAGTGGTAACCTCCCCAAAATAAATTTACCAGTGTCTGTTGAATAGCCTTAAGGAAGCCTTCTGGTGGCTGCAAACAAATACATTTATGCCACAGGACAGAGGTGACCAAGGTGTTAATAATCAGTATTTGGCCTCGAAAGGACATTTGTGGAAGGAACCTTTTCCATTTGTTGAGCCGCTTGGTTGCCTGTTCTACGACTCCTTCCCAGTTAATATGGGAGTACTGATTGGGTCCAAGATAAACACCTAGGTATTCAACCCCTTCTCTTGTCCAACTTATGTCTTTCGGAAGAGACTGAGGGGGAGTGAAGGGAAGCATACTGGATGTACCGTGAGCTGAGGACACCCACAGAGCTTTGCCCTTTTGCAAATTGTACCGCAAACGTGAAGCAAGATAAAACCTGTGTAAGGACTCAACAAGAATAGTTAGGTCTTTATCATTCTTAATGATTACACAGACATCATCAACATATGCTGATACGATGATGTGGTTTCTCTTCTGCAGAAGGCACAAAGCCGGAAAGAGAGGCTCTAAGACTTATGAGTAGTGGCTCAAGAGAAAGGCTAAACAACAACCCTGACAAAGGACAGCCTTGCCAAACACCTCTCTGAACCTGAATGGGTGAACCAAGACGATTATTTACTTTGCACAAACTAAATATATTGTTGTATAACAATTTCACCAAGCCGATAAACTTTTCACCAAAACCAAACTTTTTCAGAACATGAAACATGTAAGTATGATCAATGCTATCAAAAGCCTTTTCAATGTCTAGGAAAATCAACCCAAGCCCCTCTTCCTCCTTCAGGCCACAGTCAATCAAGTCTCTAATTAAAAAGACATTATCAGAGATTGATCTTCCCGGAATGCTGTAGCTCTGATCAGGATGAACAACAGTGTCAATGACAACCTTTAGCGGATTGGCCAACAATTTGGAAAAAGTTTGTAGTCAGAAAACAGCAATGAGATGGGGTGCCAGTTCTCTATCCGACGGAGATCACCACCTTTTGGGAGAAGGCACACCACTGCTCTTCTACAATTTAGGGGTAGTATGCCAGAGCGTAAGCTTTCTTGTAGCACCAGCAGTACTTCTGGACCTAAAATGTCCCAAAACACTGCAAAAAATTCCACTGGAAGGCCGTCGATCCCAGGGGCTTATCCGTGTTCAAAGCTACGCAGAGCTGTGCTTAGCTCCTCCAAAGTAACGGCTCTTCAAGACCTTGACACTGGTCACAACTCAACGAAGGCAGGTAATTCGTCATATCATCAACCATATCTTTACACACAGCTTTCTCTGCAAATAAACCAGAAAAAAACCTTTTCACAAGCATCTTAACATCACTTTCATTTAGTGTAACATTCCCCTTAGCATCTAACAAGGAAAACATTTGCCTTCGGGACTTCTTAACCCCTTCTAACTGGGAAAAACTTTTATTTGGGGTGTCAGAGAACTTCACATTTTGGATTCTGAGTCGAACTCACATCCCCATTACTTTTTCATGAATAAATTTTCTTAAATAAGCTTTTTTCTCCAATAATATCTGAAGTTTCCTGCAATTTTGAGACTTAGCCAAGTCTTCCTCTAAGTGTAAAATTTCGGTTTCCAAGAGAGAAACAGCAATCTTACTCTTGCTTGTGGAAAAGGACTTAAAATATTGACAACAAACGCAAATCTGGGCTTTCACGTTATCCCACCATAACAGAACAGAAGAGTAACAACGTTTTCTTTGGATGAGTGCTTTCCAAAAACTATGAAAAGCATCCTTAAAACAGCAATCCTCCAACAGGCTGGTATTGAAAGTCCAATACACACTGTCACGAATTGACTGAGAAAAGGACAGACCAAGCACAACCAGGTGGTGATCAGAGAAAGTAGAAGGGAAATGATTACAAGACAAGAGTACGTTTCTAAAAGTGGATTTAATATACCATCTATCAAGCCTTGCAAGTGTTATTAACCCACCAGCACAACGGCACCATGTGTATTGAGATGTTGTCGGGTGCTGTATACGCCATGTGTCAAGTAGACCAAGTGATGAAAAACAATTCAATAGATCTTTATGAGATTCTGGATGTGGTTCTGGTGTATTTCTATCTAAACTCGGTTCAAAGGTGCAATTGAAATCTCCTCCAATACAGATACAATGATCAAAGGCTACTGTGTGAAGGTAATTGGACAGACGTGTGAAAAAATCTTTACGAGCTAAGCTGCTACAAGGAGCATATACATCGAGTAAGGTGAGGTGAAATCCTTGACAGACCACCTCCAAAGATGCTAAGTGTCCTATAAATATTTCATTAAAACTACATGAGTCAGGAACAAACCCCGGACGAAGCAAGAAAGCAATTCCCGCAGAAATAGAGGACAGATTGCTAAAGAAACACTGCCCAGTATTAAGTCGAAGCCAGTCAGGCTGTGAAGTCTCTGTTATGTATGTTTCCTGCAATAAACATATTTCGATATGTTTCTGAAACAATAAGTTTTGAACTTGGAGCTGACGTAAATGGTTAGCACCACCACCATTCATGTTTAAGGTGCCAAACAGCACTTCCTTCCTTTTCATGCCTCATCAAGGGGGGTTTAGCTGCTGTTGAGACAGTTCCAACCTTGCTTTTGTAATGAATTTCCTCAGTCGATGAATTTGTGCTTTTGCTAAGAATTTCGAACTATACACTTTGCAGTCTGCATGAAGGAAAGCAAGTCAGGAAAATGTTTTTGAATCATGACATTTCACTGCCTAAATGTCTCATTTAGAAAGGCCACAATAACCTCGGGGAGTATTTGTAACTGCTCAGATGACGACTGTGACGGCTCAGTCACCTTCACGTCATCATCTGAAGCAGACAGCCCAGATAGCATTCCACCAGGTTCATAAACTTCAGTTTGGACCTTTACCAACTCGTTTATAAACTGGTCTTGGGTCTGGGGGGGCCTGGGGAGGTCTACTTCGACATGAGACGGGGCTGTTGCACCACCATCTTGTACAACTACGTCGGGCACCTCCGTCGGGGCCACACAAACTGTATTCTGATCATTTGTTGCAGTGGGAACATTGGGAAAGACTGATGCACTATTTTTTTGAGGCTCAGGTAGTCGTGATGATGATGATGATGATGATATCTCCTTACATTCAACCAACGTCTCATCTTACTATAATTCACCAAATGTCCGTCTGTCTGTTCGAAGGTACCGTAAAAACTGCTGAACCGATCACAAAGATATTTTGGGTGGGTAATCCTGGGATCTCCAGGAGTAAAATAGGCTATTTCGTTTTCCCAATTTCAGCTTTGGTCTCCAGCATTCTCAGGTTTGGACTCCCACATAACATTTGCATTCGCATAACGTTCATTGTGACGATGTTCTCATTGTGACGATGTTGTGACGATGTATGTGTTCATGATAGTGTTTGACATGACGGTGTGAACGTAATTTCGTGATGTTTTTCGTTTCGTAATCCTTTAATGAACGTTTAATGTCTAATGAACATTTAATGTAAAATGAACGTTTAATGCTCTTCGATGTTAGGGGCCGCACGCGCGCTACACTGGACGGGCCAACGTGTACCTTGCCCTTCACCGTCAGGCTCTGGTAAACCGCTGAGCCCCATCCATGATGGGGACTGGGGCTTGAGACAGTGTCCCACGAACGAGGAATTCCCAGTAAGCGCGAGTCATCAGCTCGCGTTGATTAAGACCATGCCCTTTGTACACACCGCCCGTCGCCGCACAAACATCACAATGAAACACAATCACAATTCACATATTCGTGCAATCCGTAATTTCGTAATGTTTTTCGTTTCGTAATCCTTTAATGAATGTTTCATGTTTCATGAACGTTTCATGATATGGCCAGTGTGTACCTTGCCGAGAACACAGTGTGTGCCGAGTTGCGGAGTGTGTACCGAGGATTCCAATCATTCTTGTTCCTGGTCCTGTTCCCCTTCCAGTTCCTATTCGCCTTCCAGATGCAGTGAAAACAATTCCCTGTCCGACTCTGCTTTGCAATGACCAGTAAAAAGGTTCAAGGTCAGACATTAGAAAAGGTAGGCATCTACCTAAAGACAGATTTCTTCAGCCATGGACAGCTTTGTGTCGCCATGAGTCGCGTTGGCAGCAGTGACAATATAAAAATGTTTGCCAAGAAATTCAAAGAGAGAAAAGGAACTTTTATCAGCAATGTCGTCTATCCTGAAGTTCTAAGCTGAAGAAGAGGTACAAAATCATTCCTTTTTTTTTCCTAAAGAAAAGCGTACAGCTGATATCACTAATCACGATTTGAAACACGATGGAATAATATTTACCGATATGAACAGTGATGTGGTTTTTATTGAAATTCTAAAGATACTGTTTTGATTTTGATGATTTACATGTGATATGATTTGACGGATGTTTATATGAATCGTTTAAAATAAAAAATTTCTGCCTTCAATTTCTGATATTTTGCCTTTTCATTTCGGCTTCCCAATTGAAGCCCTGCCCGTAGGACGGGTACCGTTGCTCGTCAATAATAATAGACCCTTCATTTGTACAACTATTTGATGGACCCGTACCACCTTGTGCACTTTGGATTAAAATTCCATCATTGGAGGGTAATCCATCTTTTTCTCACTATCTTGAGGTTCCTCAGCTACTGCACCACTCGTATCCAGTACAACTACTTTGGGGGGCACTCGTGGCGCCACGAGGAGCGGAGGCTCTACGTTTTTTTGACACAGTTGCAAAATCCTCTTTATCCTCCTCACTCTGTAAGGACACAGTGTCAGCGGAAACATTTGAGACACTGGGTGTCACCTCCTCCACCACACGAGGTAGTGGGTTGTTAACCGTTTTACAATATCGATCAACGTGTCCTGATTCCCCACACTTTGAACAAGCAGCTTTCGGACAAAATCTCTTCAAATGCCCAAACGCCCCACAAAGAAAACATGTTAAGGTCGCTGATGAAGCGTACATTTGATAATCACGGTCATCAATTTTAATCTTAAATGAAACCTTTAAACCCGTATCATCCCCACGGTCTGGAAGAACCATGTGAAGCTGCCGTCGAAAGCTCATCACATACTTCGCTTTTTCATGGCGGCACCCGAGGGGGATCATCGAGATTCTCGACACGATTGTACCATATCGAGAAAAAACAGACACGAGTTTTTCATTGGACATGGAGGGAGGACAATTTGAAACGATTATTTTCATTGCAGGGACATCCATCGGGGAGGCCATAACAAAGTGTCCACTCTCTGTGGCTAACCCGGAACTCACGACATCGTGAACTCGATGCTCATCCGCAACAAAGACCACTACCTTCTGGTTCATACGTGACGCAACACGTGCATGTTCGATTCCGATAACCTCTCCAACCGCCAAGACGATCTCTTCGGTCGGAATCCCTTCAGGAGGGACACAAACCAGAGCATGTTTGCGGGTTAACGATTCGAACGCAGCGTCTTGCTGCGAACGAGTCGTCGCCATGACTCAAACAAAGGAACTCCGTTTACCCAAACAACTCGGGTTGAGGAGATTTTTTAAAAAAAAGGAAAAGGTAATAATAATTAAACCAAACGAAAGAAAATAAATATGATTTAAAGTGAAACGTCTATACTCCGGCAAGATGCAGGATTAACGACGGAGAGACAACAACACAGCACAGTACTCACAGCTCCCCACACACAGTCGCCATGATTGCCACACCCACGCACAACTCACCAACGTCACAGCAGGGGGCGAGAGACAGAGACAGAGACAGAGAGACAGAGAGAGAGAGAGAGCGAGAGAGAGAGAGAGAGAGAGAGGCAATGGAGTACGCTTGGTTAACAGAAACGGAAAGAACACTGTCGTGATTCCCACGTAGATTCGTTTCTGTTAAGTGAATAATGGGATATTTGGTGTTCGATAAATGGAGGGCCAAAAAGTCGGAGGGGTACCAATATAGGTCACAATGAATGGGTGCAGAAGACCAGGCCAGCAGACATCGTTACAGTCAGTCGAACTCCGTGTATTTCAGAGCAAACCTGAAAAAGACTCAATGGAAACTTAGTGTTTGAGCCAATCCTATTGACGGGTGTAAGGTATCTCGACAGACTACGATCGATTGTAGCACACGTTTATTGACTCTCCCGATACAGGCCCGATTCACCACAGCGCCATCCGAGCTAGGCCGTAACTTCCGGAAAAACGGAAATAAACCCACGGTCAATAAGCCAACGGTGAATATTTGCAGCTTCATACATGACATCCTCCCCTTTAAGTCCAAAATTACCAAGAGCAATACGTGCTGGACTTCCAAAATTGACATTTCAAAAGCAACATTTCCAAAACATGTGAAAATATGTGTGCAAACGATTATGAGAATAAAGAAAATAAGTGAAAATAGAACATGTGTCAATGTGAAAATAGAACATGTGTCAACGTGAAAATAGAACATGTGGCAACGTGAAAATAGAACATATGTCAACGTGAAAATAGAACATATTCAAAGATTCAAACGGTCGGGTGCTTTTCTCTCACACATTGAGCGTCACGGTGTACCAGTGGATACAGAGTCCGAGGTGATTCCGTTGGTCTCCACGAAGGGTGTAGCATTCACAGAGGTTTTCGGGGTATCCGAGACGGCTGGAGCGGCCACGACGATCTCCAGCAGTGGCGGGTCGAACTGTTGTTCTGACTGTGACGATGCTGCAGGCTCTATCGACTGACATTGACGGTAGGTTATGTGGTCCTGATGTCGACGAATTTCACGGCCGTCCTGCAGGCGAATCACGCAGGACAGTGGACCTGGCTTCTCGATGATGTCCCCCGGTAGCAACGTCGCACCTGTACCAAAATTTTGGGCAAACACTGGATCTCCTGTGTTGATACAGCGACTGTTGGACGACTTATCGTGCACCAACTTTTGATTAAGCTGGCTATGATAAACATTTGCTGATATGTCCGGTTTGAGATTGTCAAGTGTCGATCTCAAGTGTCGTTTCATCAATAACTCAGACGGAGCTGCACCGGTTGTTGATTGTGGCGTGATGCGGTATTTGAACAGGAGACGAGAAAGCTTTGTTTCCAAGTTTCTGCAATCCGGATTTGATGATTCCCACAGATCGTTCGGCCAAGCCATTTGAAGCCTGGTGATGTGGGCTGACAAACTTATGTTTGATGCCGTTCCGACTTGTGAACTCGGCAAACTCGGACCTGGAAAAACACGAACCGTTATCACTCACGATCATCCTGGGCAGACCATGAGTGGCGAAACAGCGTCTGAGTCTTTCGATGACAATGGCTGACGTAGTACCATGCATCACATAGGCATCAATCCATTTTCTGTGCGCGTCCATAATTATTAGAATCATGCTGCCGTTAAAAGGCCCGGCATAATCGAGATGGAGGCGATGCCACGGTTCGCAGGGCCATTCCCAAGGATGCAGTAGCGATTTCGCAGGTGTATTCTGGGTACTCTGGCAGGGGTAACTATGTCGAACATGATGTTCGATATCAGCATCAAGATTCGGCCACCACACATAGTTTCTGGCAAGTGACTTCATCTTCACAATCCCGGGCTGACAGTCATGGATTTCATCCATGACCCTGGAACGCAGATTTTCCGGGATCACGACACGACATCCCCAGAGTAGGCAACCATTTTCCACGCTGAGTTCGTTTTTACGTGCTCTAAAAGCTGCAAAAGCTGGGTCACCCTCAGGTAGCAAATGCCACCCAAGCTGTATAGCCTGGACAGTTCTGGACAGAACGGGGTCTCGTCGAGTATGAGTGCGGATCTGGCCGGAATCAACAGCACAATCTTCCAGATGATCCATCAGTGCGATAATGGATCCTGGTGTAGGCAAATCATCAACGGATTCTGGAAGGGGTAACCGACTCATGGCTTCTGCATTTGTGATAGACGAACAGGGCTTATAACATATGGTGTAGTCATAAGCAGCGAGAAACAGGGACCAGCGGATGATCCTGCGCGGTAGTGTGTCAGATGTCACCTTAGTTGGACCAAACAGACTGATCAGCGGCTTGTGATCAGTGCGAATCGTGAAATGATGTCCAAGAAGGTCCTGGCGAAATTTGCTGACGCCGAAAACGATTCCCAATCCTTCCTTGTCAAGTTGGGAATAGTTCTTCTCTGCAGGGGACAACGTTCTGGATGCAAATGCAACAGGTCTTTCCGTACCATCAGGCATCACGTGTGATAATACACTCCCCACTCCATACCAACAGGCATCGCATGTTAGCACAAGATCCTTCTCTGGATCAAAATTAACGAGAACATTGGACGATTTGAGCAGATCCTTAGAGGTCTGGAATGCTGATTGTTCAGTGGACCCCCAGCTCCAGGAGACTTCTTTTCTCAAAAGCCGATAAAGGGGGCCCAAAACGTCGGTCACATTCGGGATGTAATGACCATAGAACTGAAGCAAACCGAGGTATGACTTCAATTCAGTTACGTCTCGTGGAGCCGGAGCATCCTTGATAGCTCGGACTTTCTCATCTGTCGAGTGTAGACCCTCGGCATCAATCGTATGACCCAGGTACGTGACTGATGGCACCATAAACTTGCACTTGTCTCGACGCAAACGTAGGCCGGAGTACGAAAGCTTCTTCAGAACTCTATCCAGGTTTTGTAGATGTTCCGCGTCCGTACGACCAGTACCCAGAATATCATCCTGGTAACAAATGACGTTGCGTTCGGTGGCAAACAAACTGTCCATGACACGCTGATAAATTCCATGTGCAGATTTCACCTCAAATTCTCGTCCAAGCAGAGCTGTAGATAGGCGGATTTGAGATCGAGTTTCGTAAAAGTCTTGCCTCCCGTGAGACGAGCATGGAGATCTTCGATCCTTGGGATTGGATATTTATCCAATGAAGAACACTCGGCGCCATGAACCCCACATTGACGTGGTACATGGCACCATGAAACAACACACTCACACACATGCGTGCACACACACACACACGAGACACACACACACATGCACATGGGACACGAGAATAAGAAAAACAAAGGCTTTTGCCTTATGAGATGGAATCGTTCGCAAGATCTTCCGGTGGAGTAGGGGAAAATAGGGCGGGGCAAAAAATAAAAACAATTGAAAAGTTGGAAGATTTGCGACCGTTCACTGGTCTCAAGTCTTATCTCATGACACACACACACACACACACGAGACACGAGAATAAGAAAAACAAAGGCTTTTGTCTGATGAGACGGAATCGTTCGCAAGATCTTCCGGTGGAGTAGGGAAAAATAGGGCGGGGCAGAAAATAAAAACAATTGAAAAGTTGGAAGATCTGTGACCGTTCCCGACCTAATCTCACCTGATGCGAAAACCGAAATGTATAAAATTTAACACCTAATGGCGGACGTCGTTGGAAACACCTAAAGGCAGACGTCGTTGGAAACACCGTTCAGATATCGCGCCCGATGTTTGTTTCTTTTTGAACCTCTCTCGCCGCTCGTCCTCATATTTGACCACGCAGGAGTTAAATTAATTGACGTGATTTTCCCTGAAACCACCGGTGAGTAATCGGCAACCACCGGTAACCACCGGTAACCACCGGTAACCAGTAACCACCAGTAAGTGAGTGATGTAAAATTATTGTGCACTTTCTGACAAAAGCATAAATCTTGGCACAAACCTTCCTTGGGGTCTATTGTTCTCTTAACGTTTTTGTGCATCAACACGAGTGCAGAGTATATAATGCAGTGTTCAACTAGAACGGCACTCAGTCGAGAGCATACCTCCACCTGGTTGGCCATGTCACTCAATGATGAAGAATCACTTTAACAATTCTACTACCTAGTTCGGATCCCGATCTTCATCAAAATCGAATCGATTCTTCCTCGTCACAAACACAACCTGTCCACCAAGTTTCGTCCAAATCCATCCACAACTTTTTGAGATACCCTGCTATATATCGGTTTTGGCCCCTTCTCCTAATGGTGAAGAATCACTTCAAAAATTATACGAGCTAGTCCGGATCCGGAACTTCACCAAAATCGAATCGATTCTTCCTTGTCACACATACAACCGGTCCACCAAGTTTCGTCCAAATCCGTCCACAACTTTTTGAGATATTTTGTTCACAAACGGACAGACAAACAGACAGACAGCGGTGAAAACATAACCTCCATCCATCCACCTTTGGTGCTGGAGGTAATGAACAGGTGAATAAAGGATTCAGAAAATCACGATGTAAATAAACCTCAATACCGAGTTCAATACTACGTACCTGTTCTTCATCCGTTTCCTTTGTCACGATCCACTTCTCTGCAGAGATGTTATTTTCACAAAGAGGAGAATAGAAGGCCTCTGCGAAACAGAACACTTATTAATGATAAAATATCATGCTGCATGTATCAGGCCGAAATCTCCCACCTCCACACACTTTTTAAAATACATTTACAGGAATACATCCTGAATTGTTTCCAAGTGTTAATGAAGTATTCACTAGTTGGAACTGGAGGTAGGTGGTAGACAACAGTAACAAGCGTGATAGCCAAGCTTGGCGTTCGAATGGCGGGGAGTTTGGCAGAAATTTGTAATTTGTTCAGGGTGCTGGAAATCTTCTTCTTTATTCATATGCAGCACATGCCTGCGGGGTAGCATCATTGGCCGAGGACCTGACAGTGCAGCTCTGCTGGTTAGTGCAGGAATTTGGTATTTGTGGAGGATGCCGGTGATAGCTCGCCTACTCCTCACGAAGGACACCGTGGGATCTTTAACGCCCGCCAACTAATGTTAGCAGACAGGACGCCCAGCTTAATGTCGTTGCAAGGGATCACTTTGCGATCGAGCCTGTGAAGCACCAATCCAACCGTTTATAGTAGAGACGGGAATGAAACCCTGACAAGACAGCCCAAAGGTAAATTGTCGGACAAGACAAGGTCGCAGTGAGAGGAAACCTTTTTTTGCCTCCGCTTCCGAAGGTGGACGGAGGCACTATGTTTTGAGGTTGTCCGTCTGTCCGGGCTAGGCATCGTTTTTCTCAGCAACCATATATCCGATTGAGACAAAACGTTCAGGGTAGGAGTGACACCGATGCAGAATGTTTTTATGATAATTGCGACGTCATAAGTCACGTGGTATGGTAGCCATCTTGGATTAAACGCAAATAATTAAAAACAAGTCAGGGGACGACGATGGTTCATGAGCGAGCGGTATTCAATGACAAAGGATGGACAATAACCGAAACAGGCCCGGACAGGCCAGGCCCAGAAATGTCAAAACGAAGGTTACTGACCTTGAAATGAGATAGGAAATAATGTATAATCAGTTATGAGGTTAGTTAGCTACACAATACCGAAAATTCGGTTCGATTCCGACAACTTTGAAACTTTGACCTTTGTGACCTTCAAAGGTAAAAGGTCGAAGATTCTGAAATTTGTTGGAAAACTTGAAATTCATGATGTATGTGATAATATAAGATCATGTACGACATTTCACCCTATCAGGAAGCGAACAATGTAATAAAACCATCAAAAATTGACTTTTCTAAATTTTGTGACCTTGTGACCTTGACCTTGGGGCGAAAATGAAAAATCGAGCTCCGTGGGGCTAGACACATGACATTGGTCGAACCAAATATCGAAACCCCTGTCAGATTCCACCAAACCCTTCGGAGAAGATGTAGCTTGAACTCGATTACCTGCTAAAAAGACATCTTTTTCGGGAGTGGCTCTGCCCACAATGGGCGCAATACGCCCACTCTAGGCAGGACACAACTAGATCATGATATCAACCTCCCACCCAAGTTTCACCAAGATTGGATGATATCATCGGGTAGTTATGCTGCGGACAGACAGACAGACAGACAGACAGACAAACAACCATGACGAATATAGTGGTCACTTGATAACTCGTGAACCAATATATTTCTCGGAAACTGCTGAATGGAAAAATTTGAAACTTGGCACATTGCCAAGTACTCCCAATGGGGAACAAAAGCATGATAATGATGACATCATAGGTAAAGTGGTATACCAGCCAAAAATGTTTGAATCGAATTCCTTATCATACTAAAATACGCCATTTGTGTCTGTCCGTCTGTCTGATGAATTTTTGACGCCAATACATTCCATCCTTACTTATCCAATCTCAACCAAACTTGACAGGATGACCAAGAGTTAAATAATGAAGGTTGTAGCGCATTCATTTGCCACCCTCCCCAAGGGGCTTTTCTCCCCTGAGCGGGTTTTCCCCGTCATTTCCGTCAATGGGTTACGTGTTGAGGTGTATAGCCGTATTAAGTTAGCTTTATCGTGGCGTTTTTCCAAAGAAGAAGATTTATCGTGGCGTTTTTCCAAAGACGCTTTTCATAACAAATTTAATGAAAATCGCATATTATTAATGTCATTACAAAACAATATTAATACTAATAATGTCCCACTTCCCCAAGGCGTTTTTCCTGCAGTGAAAACGTGCATAAATAGCTTATAGTTATAATGGCGTTTCTGTGGTTGCAACGGGCTTCCACAACAACAACAACAACAACAACAACAGGCATTTCAAGGCCATTTTCCCTGCTAGAGCGGGGGTTAGCCTTGTGGTCCCCATGACAATCTTCTCCATTTTGCCCTATTTTCTGCATCTCCCCTTGTTAACCCCCTTGCCCACATTTCTTCTTCCACCATCTTTAGCCAAGTCTTTCTCGGTCTTCCCCATCCTCTACTTCCTTCTACATTCATTTCCATCACTCTTCTCAACCAGTCACTTTCATCCTTCCTCAACACATGACAAAACCATCTCAACCTGTTTCTCTTCACAGCATCAATCACAGGCTCTATTCCCATCATCTTTCGCAATTCATCATTTGTCTCCCTCTCTCTCAACGATACTCCACACATCCACCGAACCGTTCGCATTTCCACCCTTTCCAGCCTTCGTTGCTGCTCTACGTTCATTACCCATGTCTCGCTCCCATAAATCATAACACTTCTCACACATGCCTTCACACATGCCTTCACCTTCGACAAGAAGTAAAAATATTATACACCACAAACACGTATGATTAGCATTTTAAACAGTCGCTCATGCTCTTTATAACACTAAATGAAGAAATTTGGAGGAATCCCGACATCCCTGAAGTGAGGTTTACTTCCAGAACTGAGCGAAGATCTACTGTACTCTATATAACCCACAAATGTTGGGTTAATAACATGGCCCTTTCTGCCGCTACCGTGGCATTTTTCGTAGCAAACTTTTGAAACTCGCTCCTGCTGTTTGATGCGAAACCGAAAGGGAGAAGCTCGGGTTGTGCTCCTTTATGGTGTGCTCAGGTTGTGGTCGGGTGCTTTTCTCTCACACATTGAGCATCACGGTGTACCAGTGGATACAGAGTCCGAGGTGATTCCTTTGGTCTCCACGAAGGGTGTAGCATTCACAGAGGTTTTCGGGGCATCCGAGCCGGCTGGAGCGGCCACGACGATCTCCAGCAGTGGCGGGTCGAACTGTTGTTCTGACTGTGACGACGCTGCAGGCTCTATCGACTGACAGTGACGGTAGGTTATGTGGTCCTGATGTCGACGAATTTCACGGCCGTCCTGCAGGCGAATCACGCAGGACAGTGGACCTGGCTTCTCGATGATGTCCCCCGGTAGCAACGTCGCACCTGCACCAAAATTTTGGGCAAACACTGGATCTCCTGTGTTGATACAGCGACTGTTGGACGACTTATCGTGCAGCAACTTTTGATTAAGCTGGCTCTGATAAACATTTGCTGATATGTCCGGTTTGAGATTGTCAAGTGTCGATCTCAAGTGTCGTTTCATCAATAACTCAGACGGAGCTGCACCGGTTGTTGATTGTGGCGTGATGCAGTATTTGAACAGGAGACGAGAAAGCTTTGTTTCCAAGTTTCTGCAATCCGGATTTGATGATTCCCACGGATCGTTCGGCCAAGCCATTTGAAGCCTGGAGATGTGGGCTGACAAACTTATGTTTGATGCCGTTCCGACGTGTGAACTCGGCAAACTCGGACCAAGCCAAGTTCATCGATCGTGTAAAACGGACATAGTGCACAACAAGTTGTTATGCCCTCATTTATGTCAATGACATTCAACATTATATACCAAACTAACAAACTTCTTAAAATGTGACTAAAGAAAAATCCCTTAATATATAACATAAATCTGATTATTTGCCTTATCCTGATGCCCCTATCTCCCGGGGTCCATATTTATTTCTATTGTTATCAACTTCCTATTATCTGTGAATTCGTTCCAAAATACCACAACCATAGGTTTTAACAAAGCTCTACCAAACTATTTCCAATGTGAACTCAAAATACTAGTAAAACAATCAATTTCAAAGAATTAACTTCAAAGGGTCAGCAAATTCATTCTATAACCAGATCTAATTTTCCCATCCAATAGTTTGCCTTGACACATGTCATATTATAACATTTTAATAAACCTTCAGAAATGTTGCCCATCGCAACAACTTCCCTTTTACAAATAGCCATGTGTAAATTACGTAGTGAACGACAATTTTCTCTCAATGTGTTTGGCCTAAATGGCCGCAAAAGTGGCTGCCAACATGCAGTACCTTTTTTATCTACCAAGTAAGTGCTCGTCGACATAAGACGTCTACCAAATGTTGTTTGTAAAAACAAATCTGGGATTTCTAATTACATGGATGCACACTCTCAGGACATTGCAGGCTGCTGTTATCAATCCATTACGATAAAATACTTTCTTTACCCACAATCAAATAAGTAACACAAATTGAGGATATTATCCCTATCACATTCATTTATAGATTCATTTGGTTCTAATTCACTCTTTTCCCACTGCTATAAGGAAGAACAGTAGCTCTTATAAGTCTTTGTAATATCTCATTAAATTTACCCAGCATTGAAGAATTTATTTACTATCCATTTCCCTTCTGTTTACCAGTAACTTTGTTTAAACTGCATAACTTAATTTGATAAATCCCATGTGTACAGCTACCACTTATTGAAACCCCTACTTTTGTAGAAAATATCCAAATACGTGGTTGTATACTCCCTTAAAAGTTGTTCCTCCATTTTCTATGCAACTTAGTGAATACTACTGACACCAGTATGCCAATATAGGTGTGGCAGATTAACAAAATATGTTGCAGGTACACGTAACATCGTGTTCTGAGTGTAAAAAAAACATAACAGCGCGTTCACGTCTGCCCCTTGGTTTTAAGATTCACAATGCATTTCGTTATAAAACTCACAATAGTTCAATTCAACAAAATTGTCTTTACTATCTGCCCATATCGTCTATGCCTAAGACACATCCATACATACAGCACAATTTATATGCTGATAAAGGTCAAGTTTATATATGTAAAAATCCATGAGCAGAGTACTCTGGAAAGTCAATGTAAGACCACTTCCAAATTTGACTAATTTTGTACTCCTTTTGTTTATGAAGCTCCTATCCATAAATAGCTGTTATTCTCATATAAATTCTATCAAAAATGGAATCCCAAAATTACTCACAATTCTACTATTAATTAATGGCTGCTCATAACCTAGCACATCAAATCCGTATATTCCATCACCCTTGACAAAAGAGATAATGTTCATAATCAAATTATATTCCTATTTTATTTTACGAATTTTCTGACTATTCTTATAAGATTGACACACAAAACAAAAAACCATTGACACACAAACATACACAAACCCAAGCATTATGTATATTTGTTTGCATTTGAACCATCATTAACAGATCAAGATGGGTGTCAATTGCATTTCAATTTCGTAAAATTTATCCTTTAATTTTAGAAACGCTAATACACAAATAGACAAAAAGTTTATTTTTAGAAAACCCCTATAATGTCACATTGAAATTACCCTTTTTGGTCCCACAATAATTTATCCAAATTGTACAAATTTTACAACACCTCTATTTACATGTCAGTCGACCACTGACCTATCAGCATGCAAAAAAATAGTCCAAAATGCCCACCTGCTGATCATGTGATGCTCGTCACTTGGTTTCCAAAAAATTTTGCAAAGCAATGTTCCACACTTTGGTAATTGTTTTGTTGTAAAAAATTGTTTCGCCCAAAATACTCCCTAAAACCACATTTATAATTGGCAAATATGAGGCTTCCAGAATGAACTCTAATTCTGGATCTTTTAATTCATGTTCCAAAAAAAATCCAATTTTGGCATTTAATCAATTAATTATTAATTCGCTAATAAGCAAAAGTAAAATTCATTCTTGCTCCGAAAAAATTTTTGAGACAAGAAGCAGGAACAATTATTCATGTTGGTCTGTTGGCATTTGGGATCTGCAGCAATGAAGGCCTAATCGTTATCTGAGGTACCAGTAAGCACTGGTACCCTTGATCCTGGTTTGTCCTATGAACTAGTCTTCCTATTTGAATATGGACAACATCGTTTCCAGTGTCCAATATTTCCACAATTAAAACATCGATTTCTGTCATTGGCTGATCTGTTCACCTATTCACTTGTATTTCTAGGCTGCATCTCTTGGTTTCTGGGTTGCCACTCCACTCTCTGGTTATCTCCTACTGCATTGTTGCGTTGTTGCCCAGAAAACCTATTACGTTGATTCGTAGCCATCAGGGCTTGAGTCTGTAGTCGCATCAATTTCTCGGCATTTACAGCACTATTCCTGGCTTGAATCCGCTGATGATGCAAGGCGTAATTCAATATTTCTTGCATTGGCTTGCCTTCCCAAGCAATACATTGTCTTTCCACTTCACTCTTCAATTTGGGCAATAGACCATTAATAAAAAGGGGTTTTAAGGCATTGTCAATTTGTGCCCGGTCTATGCCTGAATATAGTCGGAAAACATCTCGCAATCTGTCCAAATAATCGCTAGCATCTTCGCCTGTTTTCTGCTTGCATGTAACCACTTTGTTCCAATCCGTCACTGGTGGCAATTTTTTTTATGGCCTCTATCAATTTATTGATCTGTGCCGTTCCAGCCTCCGTGGGCATGTCTACCTGTCCATCTTCCGTATTTACCCAGTTGGCCTCACGCATTAAGTTCCTCAAAGTGGTGGTATTAGGAATTAACCATTTTAAAAGTATTTCCATGTCTCTTGCAGTGGGCAACTGAGTTTCCACAATTAACCGCAGTTCCTCCGCAAATTGAAGTGGATCTGTTTTGATTGATGGCATACTACTCTGCAATGCCTTCAATTGATGTACCTGCCATGGTCTATACATCAGATCTGGTTGTTGCTGATTTGCCCCTGGAAATTGCCGCTGAGGAAAATTCATAACACCACATTGCTCAAACCCTCCTTGTGAGAGAGTCAACTTTTGATCATTCATTAGCCAATCACATTGATCGTTAGATTGATTGGCATTTATCACACGACCCTTACTCCTTGTATGGTGAAATGGAGAGCATGATAAAGGTATAGCAGCTGGTTGCATCGTTTGCCCACTTTGAGTCGGTTCCTGTGCCCCAATTGCACCCTCTTGGGTAGTTACCTCAAATGGGTCACGTCTTTCACCTGTCCTCTGTTGACTAGAACCAATCGCTGCACTCTGTTCTGGTCTTTCGGCAGGTACAGGTACAGGCACTACCTGTGGCTGATATACAATACTTCTCCGATAAGGTGGAGGAGTTTCGTCTTCCAGTTCATTTGTCTCGTATGATCTGGCTTCTGGATACAATTTGGGTTGGGATTGCTCTCCATTGCTGACTCGAAGAGGCATCTGATTTGCTACCTTACACAACCTATGCTGTATCTGTTTCACCTCTTTCTTCAAGCCCCCCATCTTTGCTTTGGTCTCCCTGTCCCTAGATTCAGCGTCCCAGTAATAGAATGGTTGCCAATCCACTTTGAACTTCTGTCGCCCTCTTGCTTCCAATTCTTTTCTGAGTGTTGCCAATACGTTTCTATCAAAAGTGCCCTCCTGTGGGAATCCACTTTTTCGACCTTTCGTCCATTCATACCAGGATTCCACATCTTTAAGTGATTCTGCCCCATATTTCTGATACATGGAGCTGATACAAGCACCTCTTTGACTCAAATCCAATTGACCTTGTTTAATCTTGCAGAATCCACTTCCCATTTTGCCTGTGTGTGAGTACCTCTTTATACTCACTCAATATATCAAATAACTACAAGGACTACACATCGGACTACACCTGTATCCACTATCAAATGTGTGTACTGCAAAAATCGCAGAAGTTTGTTCCACTTTATACAAAGTAGCGTTGAATGCGTTGTTGTCTAGCTTATTCCGATAAGCTCTACTCTGTGGTCTTCCAGGAAGTATCTCTCCACCTGTCCACTTGATGACTTCAGGTGATTTCCAGAGAGTCCCCCTCCCCTGTGACTTTTCCCACACCCCAATCTCACCGATCAGTGTTGCAGATGAGTCTGGATCAGTAAGTCCTGTTAAGGGGGGGTCAAACAAAAATAACCACATAATATAACAAATAACCACTAGACTCACCACCTCGCTCATCGTCCCAGGTTGTCTGCACATTGATGTTTTGCAAATGTCTCAAAGCTTCTTTCTTGAGACCGCACTTTTTATTCATCCATCAATTGACTTGTTTAAATTAAATTTAAATAAAATCAGATCAGATTAAATTAATCAGATCCATCGGATCAGAATCAGAATCAATTCAATTATGCAATTTCAATCAATTTATCAATATTCATCAATAAAATTCTAATAATAATATATAATAAAATAATATAAATGATAATATCAAAATTCAAATATCAAATCATCATTGAAAATATAAAAATATCAAATATCAAAATAGCAAAATTCACATTTATCAGTCTGATAACTCTATATCTAAGCCTGTTCCCAATGTAGGCAAAACAGTTCCGTCCGCTGGCGGAGGTATTTGAGCATGTCGGTCGTCACCTCGTACCCATACCTTCCGCCAATTGACAAATAACCGTTCTGCCTCTGGATCATATCTGACATATTTGCTCAATCCTGTGTGGTCATTATATCACAAATTAAAGTTGAACAACCACTGAAGGCAACTCAACCCTTCATTTGTGAGGCAATCAGCGAAAATTGATCCGACAGATATGAGCCAGTCCATTGGGCAATGTCTCACATGTCACGTGCCACATGTCATGTGTCACATGTCACACGTCATGTGATGTCACATGTCATGTCATGTGTCACCCACCATGTCTCACTTTGAAAGACACTCAAAGTTCTTGACAATTAAAATGGTGTAAGATTCCTGAAATGTGTACCAATGAATGGCAATTCATAATCATAGTCATACCATAATCATCCATTGCAGAAGACAAACATTTCCTGTATCAACACATCCACGTGGTATAATCAACAATGAAACAGTTATCATTAACAAAATTTGAGAATGAACATCAATAATAATCAAAATATGACAATCATGAATCTCATCAACAATGAGAGAAAACAATGAGAACTATGAAAGGTGAAAACAGGTAAAAGACAGGTAAAAAAGGAGTAAAAAGAGGAGGAAAGAGGGGAGGAAAAAGGGTGGGGCAAGGGAGTAGGAGGAGTGGCAGGATGCACTGAAAGAGGAGAAAGCAAACAAGGGAGGAATGAGGCTGGGGGGGGGGTGGGGGGCTCCCTTAGGGGTATTAATACTATGCGAAATACGACACTCATTGTTCAGTTAACCTAAAGATAGCTGTGTATCATTGGCCGCACTCATGACTCCCTTACAAGGCTGTGAGAGATTATATGGTAAATACTGTCTCCCTCTCGAACTTCTGTGCGAGCCATTACACTCATCTGTGTATTATTTAACCATTCCAACTGTGTCGTATCATGGCACTCATCACTTTAACACTATGGGGCCATATTTTTTAGGGAGAGGGAGAAATTTAAAAAATGAGAATGAAAAACACATACCCACACACACAAAAACACATAAAGCCACATAATGAGGTGATATGCTAAATCAACATGGGATCCAATGGGATATGGGATCAACAATCCTATACATGCCTCATACAATCAGTAATATAACATGATTTGGAGGGGGTGGATAATGGTAGAATGAAGTTAGGGTTAGGATTGGGTTGGGGTCAACAAATTCATGTACATGTAAATTCATTCATGTATAAACAGATCACAATATATTTCATCATTGGTTTCCCTCCATTTAATTGCCTTGCCAAATGTCATAGTATCTTATATCAATAAATTCCCTTTTTAAAATATTAAAAAGACAGATGAAATATAAAATGATCAAATGTACATTCCACGGTTCTATTTTTTTTTTGAGAGATTCCGGATCACAGTAGCATGGGATTGGCTCTCATTAAATTTCATCTTGATTGAAGGATTTTTAGGTGTGGTCCAAGATGGCCGCCGCCATAAAAAATCCTAAAAATATATATTTTTTTTCTTCTAATCAGGATGTAAATATACAGGTAAAAAGTAAGTTTGGAGAGAAAAAAGGAAGGGGAAAGGGATGCAGAAGGGAAGAAAAAATGGGGGGGTTTGGATAATAGTTAGATGGGGTAAGGGTAAGGAGTTAGGAAGGAGGGGGGGGGGAACGGAAGGAGGGAGGGGGAAAGGGCGGGGGAAGGTTGGGGGGTGTAGGGCAAGAAAAAGTGAAAGAGGTTACATTTAAAAAAATCGCTTCTGATCCCATATGTAAAAGTGGACGGGACCAAACCGCAACACCAAGCGTTGCCATGGGCAACCTGCCTGCACGCATTTTACAACGTGCCCGGCTGGACGTGGAAAAGAATGCCTATTTTTGGACTGTCTGTCGACTCGTGCAGACAAATTGGCCTGGCGCGCACGCTAACACGTGTCAGATGAATTTTTTATGACAATGCTTTTGTGACAATGCTCACAATGCTCACTGTTGTTACCACACTGGGAATGCATGTTTGAAAATCGAATCCAGCCGATTGTCCCTAGCAATGTATGCTGTATAAAATGCAGTTTTTTACAAAAATCGCTAATTATTAAAAAATCCTCAGATAATCGTGTTTAAAAAATCGCTTTTTCGCTTTAAAATCGCTTTAAAATCGCTTTAAAAATCGCTTTAAAAAAATTTTTTTTTTTTAAATCGCTGTTCAACTTGTGCGAGAGCATATCGACTCGTCCCTCGTGACCACATCAAAGAAGAGGCTCACCACAGGAAAAATATTATATAAGTCTCAACCGTAGGAACCCAACAAATTTGAATCATCATACAAAAGGAATGGGGAGATATGTGACACAGACCATTGAACTGGAATCACGTATGAAATCAAATGAATACGCAAAAAGCATATTCATACACACAACATATTTTCATGACTGGACGAATGCAGCACCGTTTTCGCTAACGTCCCGGGATTCGTTAGTGGCTCTTTGCACTCGTAGAATGTACCGAAAAAAATTCAAATTACAGAAAAAAACAAAAAAACAATTTATTATTATTATTTAAAAAAAAAATTTTTTTATCGTCATGACTTCTGAAATTTTTTTTTTTAATAAAAAAAATCGTACAATAATTATACAGTATATACGATATCAGTGGTTCTTCATGAAAGCACAGCACCTTTTCTAAAGACAAAAGGCTTTAGTGGATATTTGTGACGGTCCATGGCACCATCCCTGAAAAATGCGTATACATAAATTTTGGAAGAAAAAGAGAAAAAAATTGTCATGATTTCTGAAACCTGTTAAAGGCCTCGTGTTTTTTCCTTCCACACATCAACAAACATACACAAAACTCAAACACTGAACTATTTTGCGCAGATTAACATCAGACTACACAGATAACAAACAAAAGCTTACCTTGTTTACCTGGGCAGTTGAGACCCTACGGGCCACCACTTCTTGGAGAATTATTAACAATTACTGGTGTTATGTTACTAAAACTTCAAGAGACTCGGTTTAGCAAAATCAATGTTTTATTCACTTTTGAGAATTTGTTGTATACTTGAGAATTTGTTGTATACTAAGCCGAGATCTTTAATGAGTCTTTGTTCCAGTCTTTGTTGAAGCTTGTTTGGTAGGTCTTGGTTGAAGCTCGGTCTGTAGGTCTTTTGAAGCTCGTTCTGTAGGGCTTTTGAAGCTCGTTCTGTAGGTCTTTTGAAGCTCGTTCAGTTGCTGACCAGTCTCCAGTTGTTCCCCGTCCACTCTCTTCCTGCTCGCAACTTTCTCCTGGTTTTAAAGCCCCAAACTCCTTTGATGTTGCGGAGTATGCAGGGTCACCCCCGAGGTTAAATCCCCTTGGGACATGAGAGCCTGCAAGCGTCTCTGGTTCTCTTGTTCAAAACCCTTATTTGGCTCTTGCTTGGCCAGCTAGTACTTATTTCTGTTCAAGAGGTCAAATACTCTGACCTGCTGAGGAAGAATTTGCAGCCTGTGCGCAGTGAACTGAACATAGGCTATTTTTCTACACAGATGGCGGTCCACGAGCGTTACACATTTTTGTCTGAAATTAACTCTCCCACCCACCTGCTAGTTCTATGCACTTTACTCATTCGTAAAGTAAAACATATACTACTTTACACACGATCACATTGAGATATATATATTTTAGCAATACTGTCAATATGAATATTTATTCCCTGACACGGTGTACCAGTGGATACAGAGTCCGAGGTGATTCCTTTGGTCTCCACGAAGGGTGTAGCATTCACAGAGGTTTTCGGGGCATCCGAGCCGGCTGGAGCGGCCACGACGATCTCCAGCAGTGGCGGGTCGAACTGTTGTTCTGACTGTGACGACGCTGCAGGCTCTATCGACTGACAGTGACGGTAGGTTATGTGGTCCTGATGTCGACGAATTTCACGGCCGTCCTGCAGGCGAATCACGCAGGACAGTGGACCTGGCTTCTCGATGATGTCCCCCGGTAGCAACGTCGCACCTGCACCAAAATTTTGGGCAAACACTGGATCTCCTGTGTTGATACAGCGACTGTTGGACGACTTATCGTGCAGCAACTTTTGATTAAGCTGGCTCTGATAAACATTTGCTGATATGTCCGGTTTGAGATTGTCAAGTGTCGATCTCAAGTGTCGTTTCATCAATAACTCAGACGGAGCTGCACCGGTTGTTGATTGTGGCGTGATGCAGTATTTGAACAGGAGACGAGAAAGCTTTGTTTCCAAGTTTCTGCAATCCGGATTTGATGATTCCCACGGATCGTTCGGCCAAGCCATTTGAAGCCTGGAGATGTGGGCTGACAAACTTATGTTTGATGCCGTTCCGACGTGTGAACTCGGCAAACTCGGACCTGGAAAAACACGAACCGTTATCACTCACGATCATCCTGGGCAGACCATGAGTGGCGAAACAGCATCTGAGTCTTTCGATGACAATGGCTGACGTAGTACCATGCATCACATAGGCATCAATCCATTTTCTGTGCGCGTCCATAATTATTAGAATCATGCTGCCGTTAAAAGGCCCGGCATAATCGAGATGGAGGCGATGCCACGGTTCGCAGGGCTATTCCCAGGGATGCAGTAGCGCTTTCGCAGGTGTATTCCGGGTGCTCTGGCAGGGGTAACTATGTCGAACATGATGTTCGATATCAGCATCAAGATTCGGCCACCACACATAGTTTCTGGCAAGTGACTTCTTCTTCACAATCCCGGGGTGACAGTCATGGATTTCATCCATGACCCTGGAACGCAGATTTTCCGGGATCACGACACGACATCCCCAGAGTAGGCAACCATTTTCCACGCTGAGGTCGTTTTTATGTGCTCTAAAAGCCGCAAAAGCTGGGTCACCCTCAGGTAGCAAATGCCACCCAAGCTGTACAGCCTGTACAGTTCTGGACAGAACGGGGTCTCGTCGAGTATGAGTGCGGATCTGGCCGGAATCAACAGCACAATCTTCCAGATGATCCATCAGTGCGATAATGAATCCTGATGTAGGCAAATCATCAACTGATTCTGGAAGGGGTAACCGACTCATGGCATCTGCATTTGTGATAGACGAACAGGGCTTATAACATATGGTGTAGTCATAAGCAGCGAGAAACAGGGACCAGCGGATGATCCTGCGCGGTAGTGTGTCAGATGTCACCTTAGTTGGACCAAACAGACTGATCAGCGGCTTGTGATCAGTGCGAATCGTGAAATGATGTCCAAGAAGGTCCTGGCGAAATTTGCTGACGCCGAAAACGATTCCCAATCCTTCCTTGTCAAGTTGGGAATAGTTCTTCTCTGCAGGGGACAACGTTCTGGATGCAAATGCAACAGGTCTTTCCGTACCATCAGGCATCACGTGTGATAATACACTCCCCACTCCATACCAACAGGCATCGCATGTTAGCACAAGATCCTTCTCTGGATCAAAATTAACGAGAACATTGGACGATTTGAGCAGATCCTTCGAGGTCTGGAATGCTGATTGTTCTGTGGACCCCCAGCTCCAGGAGACTTCTTTTCTCAAAAGCCGATAAAGGGGGCCCAAAACGTCGGTCACATTCGGGATGCAATGACCATAGAACTGAAGCAAACCGAGGTATGACTTCAATTCAGTTACGTCTCGTGGAGCCGGAGCATCATTGATAGCTCGGACTTTCTCATCTGTCGAGTGTAGACCCTCGGCATCAATCGTATGACCCAGGTACGTGACTGATGGCACCATAAACTTGCACTTGTCTCGACGCAAACGTAGGCCGGAGTCCGAAATCTTCTTCAGAACTCTATCCAGGTTTTGTAGATGTTCCACGTCCGTACGACCAGTACCCAGAATATCATCCTGGTAACAAATGACGTTGCGTTCGGTGGCAAACAAACTGTCCATGACACGCTGATAAATTACATGTGCAGATTTCACCTCAAATTCTCGTCCAGGCAGAGCTGTAGATAGGCGGATTTGAGATGAGTTTCGTAAAAGTCTTGCCTCCCGTGAGACGAGCATGGAGGTCTTCGATCCTCGGGATTGGATATTTATCCAATGAAGAACACTCGGCGCCATGAACCCCACATTGACGTGGTACACGGCACCATGAAACAACACACTCACACACATGCGTGCACACACACACACGAGACACACACACACATGCACATGGGACACGAGAATAAGAAAAACATAGGCTTTTGCCTTATGAGATGGAATCGTTCGCAAGATCTTCCGGTGGAGTAGGGAAAAATAGGGCGGGGCAAAAAATAAAAACAATTGAAAAGTTGGAAGATCTGCGACCGTTCACTGGTCTCAAGTCTTATCTCATGACACACACACACACACACACACACACACACACACACACACACACACACACACACACACACACGAGACACGAGAATAAGAAAAACAAAGGCTTTTGTCTGATGAGACGGAATCGTTCGCAAGATCTTCCGGTGGAGTAGGGAAAAATAGGGCGGGGCAGAAAATAAAAACAATTGAAAAGTTGGAAGATCTGTGACCGTTCCCGACCTAATCTCACCTGATGCGAAAACCGAAATGTATAAAATTTAACACCTAATGGCGGACGTCGTTGGAAACACCTAAAGGCAGACGTCGTTGGAAACACCGTTCAGATATCGCGCCCGATGTTTGTTTCTTTTTGAACCTCTCTTGCCGCTCGTCCTCATATTTGACCACGCAGGAGTTAAATTAATTGACGTGATTTTCCCTGAAACCACCGGTGAGTAATCGGCAACCACCGGTAACCACCGGTAACCACCGGTAACCAGTAACCACCAGTAAGTGAGTGATGTAAAATTACTGTGCACTTTCTGACAAAAGCATAAATCTTGGCACAAACCTTCCTTGGGGTCTATTGTTCTCTTAACGTTTTTGTGCATCAACACGAGTGCAGAGTATATAATGCAGTGTTCAACTAGAACGGCACTCAGTCGAGAGCATACCTCCACCTGGTTGGCCATGTCACTCAATGATGAAGAACCACTTTAACAATTCTACTACCTAGTTCGGATCCCGATCTTCATCAAAATCGAATCGATTCTTCCTCGTCACAAACACAACCTGTCCACCAAGTTTCGTCCAAATCCATCCACAACTTTTTGAGATACCCTGCTATATATCGGTTTTGGCCCCTTCTCCTAATGGTGAAGAATCACTTCAAAAATTATACGAGCTAGTCCGGATCCGGAACTTCACCAAAATCGAATCGATTCTTCCTTGTCACACATACAACCGGTCCACCAAGTTTCGTCCAAATCCGTCCACAACTTTTTGAGATATTTTGTTCACAAACGGACAGACAAACAGACAGACAGGGGTGAAAACATAACCTCCATCCATCCACCTTTGGTGCTGGAGGTAATGAACAGGTGAATAAAGGATTCAGAAAATCACGATGTAAATAAACCTCAATACCGAGTTCAACTACGTACCTGTACTTCATCCGTTTCCTTTGTCACGATCCACTTCTCTGCAGAGATGTTATTTTCACAAAGAGGAGAATAGAAGGCCTCTGCGAAACAGAACACTTATTAATGATAAAATATCATGCTGCATGTATCAGGCCGAAATCTCCCACCTCCACACACTTTTTAAAATACATTTACAGGAATACATCCTGAATTGTTTCCAAGTGTTAATGAAGTATTCACTAGTTGGAACTGGAGGTAGGTGGTAGACAACAGTAACAAGCGTGATAGCCAAGGTTGGCGTTCGAATGGCGGGGAGTTTGGCAGAAATTTGTAATTTGTTCAGGGTGCTGGAAATCTTCTTCTTTATTCATATGCAGCACATGCCTGCGGGGCAGCATCATTGGCCGAGGACCTGACAGTGCAGCTCTGCTGGTTAGTGCAGGAATTTGGTGTTTGTGGAGGATGCCGGTGATAGCTCGCCTACTCCTCACGAAGGACACCGTGGGATCTTTAACGCCCGCCAACTAATGTTAGCAGACAGGACGCCCAGCTTAATGTCGTTGCAAGGGATCACTTTGCGATCGAGCCTGTGAAGCACCAATCCAACCGTTTATAGTAGAGACGGGAATGAAACCCTGACAAGACAGCCCAAAGGTAAATTGTCGGACAAGACAAGGTCGCAGTGAGAGGAAACCTTTTTTTGCCTCCACTCCCGAAGGTGGACGGAGGCACTATGTTTTGAGGTTGTCCGTCTGTCCGGGCTAGACATCGTTTTTCTCAGCAACCATATATCCGATTGAGACAAAACGTTCAGGGTAGGAGTGACACCGATGCAGAATGTTTTTATGATAATTGCGACGTCATAAGTCACGTGGTATGGTAGCCATCTTGGATTAAACGCAAATAATTAAAAACAAGTCAGGAGACGACGATGGTTCATGAGCGAGCGGTATTCAATGACAAAGGATGGACAATAACCGAAACAGGCCCGGACAAGCCAGGCCCAGAAATGTCAAAACGAAGGTTACTGACCTTGAAATGAGATAGGAAATAATGTATAATCAGTTATGAGGTTAGTTAGCTACACAATACCGAAAATTCGGTTCGATTCCGACAACTTTGAAACTTTGACCTTTGTGACCTTCAAAGGTAAAAGGTCGAAGATTCTGAAATTTGTTGGAAAACTTGTAATTCATGATGTATGTGATAATATAAGATCATGTACGACATTTCACCCTATCAGGAAGCGAACAATGTAATAAAACCATCAAAAATTGACTTTTATAAATTTTGTGACCTTGTGACCTTGACCTTGGGGCGAAAATGAAAAATCGAGCTCCGTGGGGCTAGACACATGACATTGGTCGAACCAAATATCTAAACCCCTGTCAGATTCCACCAAACCCTTCGGAGAAGATGTAGCTTGAACTCGATTACCTGCCAAAAAGACATCTTTTTCGGGAGTGGCTCTGCCCACAATGGGCGCAATACGCCCACTCTAGGCAGGACACAACTAGATCATGATATCAACCTCCCACCCAAGTTTCACCAAGATTGGATGATATCATCGGGTAGTTATGCTGTGGACAGACAGACAGACAGACAGACAGACACACACCCATGACGAATATAGTGGTCACTTGATAACTCGTGAACCAATATATTTCTCGGAAACTGCTGAATGGAAAAATTTGAAACTTGCCACATTGCCAAGTACTCCCAATGGGGAACAAAAGCATGATAATGATGACATCATAGGTAAAGTGGTATACCAGCCAAAAATGTTTGAATCGAATTCCTTATCATACTAAAATACGCCATTTGTGTCTGTCCGTCTGTCTGATGAATTTTTGACGCCAATACATTCCATCCTTACTTATCCAATCTCAACCAAACTTGACAGGATGACCAAGAGTTAAATAATGAAGGTTGTAGCGCATTCATTTGCCACCCTCCCCAAGGGGCTTTTCTCCCCTGAGCGGGTTTTCCCCGTCATTGCCGTCAATGGGTTGCGTGTTGAGGTGTATAGCCGTATTAAGTTAGCTTTATCGTGGCGTTTTTCCAAAGAAGAAGATTTATCGTGGCGTTTTTCCAAAGACGCTTTTCATAACAAATTTAATGACAATCGCATCTATCTATAATTCCATTAATCTCTGTGTGTATGTGTGTATGTGTGTATGTGTGTATGTGTGTATGTGTGTATGTGTGTATGTTTGTCTGTGACCGCTGTTTCTCGACAACCACGGGTCCGATATACTTTAAACTTGCCAGGTATATTGCTGGGGACCCGAGGATGTGCCTTTTCAAGGTTTCATATTAATCGGACAAGTACTTACCGAGCTATGGCGATTTAGCCGTTCGCCGTTCGCTTTGGCGTTGCGAATGGACCAAACCATTTCATGTAAATAGAGGGGGGGGGGTTCTGTGGTCGTTGCGAATGGACCAAACCATTTGATGTAAATAGAGGGGGGGGGATTGTCACCGTACTCGCAAGCCGTTCGCCGTTCGCTTTGGCGTTGCGAATGGACCAAACCATTTCATGTAAATAGAGGGGGGGGATATAATTTTAGATATATATATAGTACGGGCATGCCCTAGTATTATTAATGTCATTACAAAACAATATTAATACTAATAATGTCCCACTTCCCCAAGGCGTTTTTCCTGCAGTGAAAACGTGCATAAATAGCTTATAGTTATAATGGCGTTTCTGTGGTAGCAACGGGCTTCCACAACAACAACAACAACAACAACAACAACAACAACAACAGGCATTTTAAGGCCATTTTCCCTGCTAGAGCGGGGGTTAGCCTTGTGGTCCCCATGACAATCTTCTCCATTTTGCCCTATTTTCTGCATCTCCCCTTGTTAACCCCCTTGCCCGCATTTCTTCTTCCACCATCTTTAGCCAAGTCTTTCTCGGTCTTCCCCGTCCTCTACTTCCTTCTACATTCATTTCCATCACTCTTCTCAACCAGTCACTTTCATCCTTCCTCAACACATGACAAAACCATCTCAACCTGTTTCTCTTCACAGTATCAATCACAGGCTCTATTCCCATCATCTTTCACAATTCATCATTTGTCTCCCTCTCTCTCAACGATACTCCACACATCCACCGAACCGTTCGCATTTCCACCCTTTCCAGCCTTCGTTGCTGCTCTACGTTCATTACCCATGTCTCGCTCCCATAAATCATAACACTTCTCACACATGCCTTCACACATGCCTTCACCTTCGACAAGAAGTAAAAATATTATACACCACAAACACGTATGATTAGCATTTTAAACAGTCGCTCATGCTCTTTATAACACTAAATGAAGAAATTTGGAGGAATCCCGACATCCCTGAAGTGAGGTTTACTTCCAGAACTGAGCGAAGATCTACTGTACTCTATATAACCCACAAATGTTGGGTTAATAACATGGCCCTTTCTGCCGCTACCGTGGCATTTTTCGTAGCAAACTTTTGAAACTCGCTCCTGCTGTTTGATACGAAACCGAAAGGGAGAAGCTCGGGTTGTGCTCCTTTACCAAGCAGCTAGCTGGTGCATGCCAGGCCAGCCGTTCCTTATCGTTTTTGAATGGAGTGCTTCCTCGAATGCTTAAACCACTTGGCGATCTCTTCACAAGAAACTTGGTAAATTAACACACACCCATTGTTCTTGAGACCCGACCGTAGATCGACTGTAATCCATATACCCCAAAGAGGAATGACCCTTCCTGCCCCTCCCGGAGTCTGCGGGTGTACAAGTCCTAAAAATCTGAAATTGCATGCACATGATCTATAACATCATAGGTCACATGGTTTGGCAGCCATATTGGATTTAACCGAAAACCTTAAAAAAACATCTTCTCCCAAACCACCAAATCAATTGACTTGAAACATTACATGTGTCATTGACCAGGCATGGCGATTAAAAGAGTATCATGGCGATTAAAATAATTCAACCACAACCAAAAGTGGTTGAATTCAGTTCGCTGATATGAAAATACCATTGAAACTTCAAGTAAATCGGATGAAAATTGAGGATTTTAGAAATTGGAAATTGTTGTTGACCTTTGGCCTATGTGGACCTTTTGGCCGATGCTGATCTCAAAAATAGTTGGTGATTGAATTCAGTTGGCTGCTATGAAAATACTATTCAAATTTCAAGTCAATCGGATGAAAATTGAGGATTTTAGAAATCTGGCATATGTGGACCTTTTGGCCTATGCTGATCTCAAAAATAGTTGGTGATTGAATTCAGTTAGTTGCGATGAAAATACTATTCAAATTTCAAGTCAATTGGATGAAAATTGAGGATTTTAGAAATCTGGCATATGTTGACCTTTCGGCCTATGTTGACCTCAAAAATAGTTGGGGGTTGAATGCAGTGACCCGATATGCATATCGTCTTCAGATCTTAAGTTAATCGGATGAAAATTTTAGAAATTTTGCCGAAATTGACCTTTTGGCCTGAGTTAATCTTGCCTATATTGACCTTTTGGCCTATGTGGACCTTTTGGCCTATGTTGACCTCAAAAATAGTTAATGGTTGGTTTCAGTAAGCTGATCTGCAAATCCTATTCAGATTTCAAGTCAATCGGATGAAAATTGAGGATTTTAGAAATTTGAAAAAAGTGGTTGACCTTTGGCCTATGTTGACCTTTCGGCCTATGTGGATCTCAAAAATAGTTCGTGGTTGCATTCAGTTAGCCAATATGTAAATCCTATTCAAATTTCAAATTTTTATCAATAAAAATAAACTGTATACAGAAACCGAACTCAAACAGTATTTGCACGTTTGGTAACTAGTTTCCAGAGAATATTGTAACGAATTTGGAAAGTGTAAAGAATGTGAGAACTGGTTTGCTGTGTTTTAACTGACCCTCGTAGAGTAAATAAGATCGAAAGACGTCCCCCTAGTTAATTCCATGAACCTACAGACAGGCCACGATATATCTTTTTAAATAGTTTATTTCCTTATTCTATGTAGGCTAAATATGTGTTTCCCACTAGATTGACTCTGCATTGTATCAAACGAAATAAGCGTAGGCCCCTTTCAATTTCCCCAATCATCTCCACTCTCCAAAGTTCCTTTCAAAAGCGGTGCGAGTGGTGTTCAATCTCGCAAGCCGCCATTGCCCATGTGCTAATCTCGGAGAAGAGGGGGGTAGGAGCCGCCAACTCACGGGCGTGGCACGTCATCATGATCAAAGGGGGAATCGGACAGCCCTAACAGCCAACCAGCACCGCGGTGAGCGACCCGGTAGGCGTGCCCTCGCAGCCGGCGGCTTGATTCCGACCCGGGTAATAAAAGCGACTGGAAGGCACTGCTTCGGCAGATGAGAGGAGAGATGGGCTGTGAGCTGAGCTGTGAGCTGTGAGATGAGAGACGCTCCAAACCAAAAAGGAGAGGTACTTGGAGATGAAACAAGCTTTGGAGAGACGCGCTGAGAGGAGGGAGACGGCTCCACCAGAAGGAGAGGAGCAGGTGTGACCGAGCCAGCGCGTGACGTCCACAGCATCAGCAGCGTCGACGCGACCGAGGGTTTTCCCGCCAAAAACGCGAAGAATTGGGAGCTGCTACCTCCAGCCCTGCCGGTTGCAGGGACCTGACCCTGCCTCCCTCTCCAGCAACCCACCTCCGCCATTCCTGCCTGCAATTTCCCCCGTGTAAGTGTGAACGTCGTCTGTCCTAATCGTTGTCCTGGGGTTAAGTAAATTGAATAGTATAAGCTAACGATTCACTGTGTGACTGCTTCTTCCATCCATTGCTTGTAAATAACTTTGATCGCTCCTTCTTTTTGCTTGTGTGTATAATAAATCCTGTTATTCCTCCGTACTCTGTCTTCTTCTCTCTTCCTTCTCTTTCGGTCGCTTTAGAGGTTTCCAAATTGAATATCTGTGGCGCGATCTGGTCAACGTTGGGGGAGTCGGGCCAATCGGGGATCCTGTAACGGTCGCGGTTGACCATCCGCTCGGCCCAAAGTAACATCTTGTCCGCGACCCGTAACAATTGGTGTCTAGGAGTGGGATACGAGGCCCGAACCAAATTTTTAAAACGTGTAAAAAAAAAATTTGGTCAAAATTACGAGCTGCCGAAATTTTGTCGTTTTATAAAACCCGAATTTTGAGATCGCGCCATGGACAATCAAGGCGATCGGATGTCGGTGGGGGAGATAGACGGGTTAGGGGTAACCCAGGACCTCGGGGAAATGTATGTGGAGGAAAGGGAGGAGAGCAATGGCAATGTGGTTGAGGGAGTATCAGGCGCACAAAATGGCGGCCTCGCGCACGAGGTTACGGGCGCGCAAAATGGCGCCTCGCACATGGCCACGGCGCCCGCAACCGTAGCAGCGCCGCTGGTGGATTTGAACCTTTTTTTTATACAAATGAAGGCCCTTATGGCCCAGAATAGCGAACGGTTAGAACAAAGGATGGGGGCCAATAGCCAACGGTTAGAACAAAGGATGGGGTCCAATAGCGAAAAATTGAGGGAGGACATGGGGTCCAATAGCGAGAATTGAGGGAGGACATGGGGTCCAATAGCGAGAAATTGAGAGAGGACATGGGGTCCAATAGCGAGAAATTGAGGGAGGACATGGGGGCCCAGATCGGAGGGTTAGGGAGTAGAATAGAGGGATTAGGAAACAAATTTGAGGGATTAGACAATAATTTTAAGGGATTAGAAAAAAAATTTGAGGGGTTAGACAATGGGATAAAAGAGGTGAAAAATGGGTTAATGGGGTTAGAAAATAGGATGGAAGACAAATTGCGGGAAATAGGGGAACAATCTGCCCGGGAAATCAAACGAATGGGGAACCAGATAGAGGAGGTGCAAATCGGGTTAGAAAGTAAACTCGATGCTCAAAGGGATGAATTGGGACAGATGAGGGTGGCATCTACAAAAGAGATGGAGGAGATGAAAGAGGGGATACGACGAGGTGTAAGTGAGGAGGTTTCGGGGCTACGCGAGGAGGTAAAGCGAGGTGAGAAGCGTATGGAGAAAGAGGTGAGGAATAATACGGCTAGGTTACAGGGGGGCATAGAGGGTCTGACGAAGGGAGTAGAGCAGCTGACAGTAGGACAAAGGGAACTAGCGGACCAAGTGGAAAAGAACACTGCAATCATCGGGGGTTTAAAAGCGACACAAAAGGACATTAAAAATGAATTAATAGCGACACAGAAGGAATGTCAAATGGTACATGAGGGATTGACGAAGAGGTTGGAAGAGGTGACAGAAGTAATGGAGACGAAGGACCGGGAGGTAAGGACGCACATAGAAACGGTTAAAGTAGCGATGGAGGAAGAAATAGAGGGGCCGCACCGGGAGCTGAAGGAGGTAAAGGAAAAATTAGAGGGGGTGGAAGAGGGGGTGAGTGAAATTAAGAAGAGACGGAGGGAAACTAAGAGGGAGATAAAGGAGGAAGTCATGGAATATGTACAAGGTCTGTGTTCAAATCATGATGAGGTGCTCACTAACCAAATAAAAAGTTTGCAGGTGGCAGAGGAGGTGCGACGACGAGGTACGGAGGTGAGTGGCAATGTATATGATGTGAGGGGAGATTCAGTCGGCTTGGGGGGGTGGTGTAGACCCGGGTGTTCGTGAGGGACCAATGGTAAGATGTATGACTGGTCCGGAGTGGATGGACAGAGGAGGTGTGCAAGGAGGTTTGGCTATGGGGAGTGAGGGGGGTGCTGGTGAGCAAGGATGTGGGGGTATGGCGTGGGTAGCGGGTTGCGGAGGGGCGACCCAGGCATCGACACCAGGAGGGGTAGTGTTTGGAGGGACGGGGGACGCGCGGGAGCCCCCCGGGAATAGCGTACTGTGGGAGCCCGGACGGTTTGGTCCCGCGTTGATCCCGTAAGGATTGACGCGCGGGGTCCGACCTTCGGGTGCCCACAAGGTCCCACTCGCGCCGTATGACGGCAAGAGTGATTTGAGGGCGTACCTGGCGCAGTTTGAGTACGTGTGTAAAGGCAACGGTTGGAATCCGGACGAAGGTGGAGTACACCTGGTGGGGGGCACTGTGCGGTGCGGCGGCGGAGGTGCTGACGGCTTTACCACCGGGTGCTCTCACCCTGTCAGCCCTCCGTGCGGCATTAATTAATCGTTTCGGCATTCAACAGCAAAGCGAGCTTGTTAAAGCTCAACTTGCGCAGCGAAAACGCAAGCCCCAGGAGACCATCGGGGAACTTGCTCACGATATTCGCCGCGCGGTCGGGATTGCACACGCGGACATGGCAGCGAGTTCCCAGGAAAGCCTGGCGCTGGATCACTTTATTCAGGCCCTTCCGGATCTGGAGCTCCGGCAACAGCTCGCCATTTGGCGCCCGCAAACCATGAGTCAGGCGGCCGACGCTGCAGCCCGTTGGGAAGCAGCGAGGCCCCTGGCCCGGAGAGGCGAGAGCCACGCAGTGGCGGTGCGTCAGATGGGGCCCGTGATGGGGGGGGATTTGGAATACCGGGGGCAAGCAACTTACCAGGTGAGGTGCTATAATTGTGCTCGGATGGGTCACCGTGCATGGGAGTGTCGAGCTCCGCGCCGGGACGTTTCCCGCCAACCGATGCCCGCAACTGCGCCCCGTATCGATCGGCCTAGCCGACCTCAGACACCCCCCCGCCAGGGCCCGGGAAACTAGAACGTGCCGGGCATGCAGGGCGGTGTTCGGCAGGAGGGGATGGAGAGAAGCCCTCGTTGACGCGACAGGTCATTCATTGTGGCCAAATTGGGACGGGTAGTTTGACAATTCGGTGCAAAATTGCCGGCGTGGGGGTAGACGCCGTGGTGGACACGGGAGCCAGCGCCACGATCATCAGCCCCGTGGTCCTTAATTCGAGTGCAGACGGCTGGGGTAAAATCCAGTGTCTGGAAAATCATAGTTTGCAGTTGGCTACCGGGGCAACGGCTCCGATCATAGGGCGTGGTTTTGTGACCCTCAAGTTGGGATCGGTAAAGCAAGAGATAGAGGTTTGGGTGGCGGAGGTGTGCGACCCATGCTTAATAGGGTTGGATTTGTTGACTGCCGGCGGTTGTAAAATCGACTTGAGTCGGGGGATCCTGCGATGGGGAGTGGTAGAGCTACCATTGGAGGGGGTGAGCACGGCCGAGAGGGTGGAGCTGGAGGCTCCTGAGGCCGTGACCATCCCTCCGGGGGCCGAGGCCATAGTGCCGGCCCGATGGTCAGCTCGCCCGACATGGCAGGAATCCTGCGGCCTGGTCGAACCGGTGGCAGCACGATCCATACCTGGTTTAATCGTGGGCCGCACCCTCGTAAAAACGGACGGGCTGGTGGTGGCCGTCCGAGTAATTAATATTAGCACAGAACCACGCACTATAGTAAGGGGCACGAAGATAGCTGGCTGCACCCCAGTTAGAGAAGTCGCGTCAGTGAGGGGCGAGAACGTCCAGCCGAGCCGGCCCCAGGGGGAGCCTTCAATAAGTTCTAGGAATTGGCCCGATCCCATTTGCGAGATGGTAAATCGTAGTAGTGTAGAGTTGGGAGGTACCCAGAGGGAGGCCTTACACAAACTGGTTGGGTCCCATTTGGACCTCTTCTCCTTGTCCACCGAGGATATTGGACGTACGGGCCTGGTGAAACATCAGATCCACACCGGTGAGGCCCGGCCTATTCGTCAGGCCGCCCGACGGCTCCCTTGGAGCAAGAGGGTGGAAGCTGACGAGCAGGTTGAAAAAATGCTCGACGCGGGCGTGATCGAGCCCTCGGGAAGTCCTTGGATGTCACCTGTTGTGCTGGTCAAAAAGAAGGATGGGACCACGCGGTTCTGCGTGGACTATCGCCAGCTAAACAACGTGACACTCAAGGACTCATATCCCCTGCCAAGGATTGATGATACCCTCGATGCCGTTGCGGGCTCAAATTGGTTCACAACTTTGGACCTCAAGAGTGGGTATTGGCAGGTGGAGATGGATCGGACAGGGAAGGAGAAAACGGCATTTTCCACAGGTAAGGGGCTGTATCAGTTCACTGTGATGCCGTTTGGTTTGTGTAACGCCCCCGCCACCTTTGAGCGATTAATGGAACATGTGCTAGGCGGCATGCCATGGCAATCATGCCTGGTATACCTGGATGACGTCCTAGTACATGCCAAGACCTTCCCCCAGGCGGTAGCTAATTTGGACCAGATGTTCGGGTGCCTCAGACAGGCAGGGTTAAAGCTGAACCCGAGTAAGTGCACTTTGTTTGCAAGAGAGGTGGCCTATCTAGGTCACGTGATCGGCCGCGAGGGGGTAAAAACGGACCCAGACAAAATTAAAGCGGTAGAGGAGTGGCCCGCACCACGTACCATCAAGGAGGTGCGGGGATTTTTGGGACTCTGCTCCTACTACCGGCGCTTTGTGGCGAAATTTGCGGAGTTGGCCCGTCCCCTCCACCGGCTTACGGAGAAGGGGACGCGATTTAATTGGACACGGGAGTGCCACGAGGCCTTCCAAAAATTGAAGGGGTGTCTAACATCCGCACCCCTTCTAGCTTACCCCACGAGCAACGGGGCATTTACCCTGGACACGGATGCGAGCCAGGAAGGATTGGGCGCAGTTTTGTCTCAGACACAGGAGGGCGTGGAGAGAGTGATTGGTTACTACAGTCGGGCCTTAAGTAGGCCCGAGCGAAATTATTGTGTCACTCGCAAAGAGTTATTGGCTATGCTGGCTGCCATGAACCATTTCCACCCGTACCTGTATGGGCGGAATTTTTTGGTTAGAACTGACCATTCCTCCTTGCAATGGCTCCTTCGGTTCAAGGAACTGGAGGGCCAAATTGCAAGGTGGTTGGAAAAGTTGCAGCAGTACGATTTTGATGTGGCCCATAGGGCCGGGAAGGCCCATGGTAATGCGGACGCACTCTCTCGGCGTCCTTGTCTGGGGGAAAACTGCAAATTTTGTGCGAGACATGAGGAGAGGGAGCAATTGGGCGATTCTGCCCCGATTCTCGTCGTCCGGGCAACCCGGGTGAGAGGGCCAATTTTGCCATTAACCGCGGACGAGGAATTTGGAGATTTGGCATGGAGCACGGGCCAGCAGGAGGATCCTGTCCTGGGGCCGGTGTTCAATTGGGTCAAATTGGGGCAAAGACCAAAGGGGGAAGAGGTCACCCCCCTCGGGGCGCAAACAAAGGCGTATTGGGCTCAGTGGCAGACCCTGGAATTGAAAGGCAACATCTTGTATCGCAAGTGGGTGAAGGTTCCCTCTGATAGAACTTCCTGGCTGGTGATAGTCCCTGACAAATTTAAGAACGTCATATTGCAACAGGTGCATGGTACCCACTCCGGCGGCCATTTGGGCAGGACAAAGACAATATCTCGGGTCCGCCGGAGGTTCTATTGGGTAAATATGGGGCGCGACATACAGGACTGGTGTCGGAGATGCGACGCCTGTTCTGCCAAAAAGGGACCAGCACGGAGGTGAGGGCCCCCCTTCAATTACATCAGGTGGGGGCCCCCCTTCAATTACATCAGGTGGGGGCCCCCCTTGAGCGGGTGGCTATGGATATTCTAGGACCACTACCCCGCACCCGCCAAGGTAATAAGTATATCCTCGTTGTGATGGACTATTTCACCAAGTGGCCGGAGGCCTATGCCCTCCCCAACCAAGAAGCAGGGGTGGTAGCACAGGCCTTCGTGGAAGGATTTGTATGTCGGCACGGGATTCCACAGGAGCTGCACACCGATCAGGGACGAAATTTTGAGAGCCAATTACTAAAAGATGTGTGCAGACTCCTGTCAATTCGGAAAACAAGAACCACGCCCTTGCGGCCACAATCTGACGGGATGGTGGAACGGTTCAACAGAACATTGATACAACAACTAGCATTGTTCACCACCACCCGTCAGGATGACTGGGACGAACATCTCCCGTACTTGTTGATGGCCTACCGAACTAGCCAGCACGGGGCCACCGCATGCAGTCCAGCGTTGCTTATGTATGGGCGGGAGTTACGGGCTCCCGCCGACTTGCTATGCGGTCCCGTGCCAGATACCACGGATACACCGCCGAGGGAGGGTTACACACGTCACCTGGAGGAAGGCATGGAGAGGGTCCATGCCTTCGCCCGCCGCCAGCTCCATCTGGCGGGGGCCAAGATGAAGCGCAGGTACGACGACCGGAGCCAGGGGAGTCAATACGCGCCGGGGATGAAGATTTGGTTCTTTAATCCCCGGAGACGGAAGGGCAGGTGCCCAAAACTCACCTCCCCCTGGCAAGGCCCGTGAGTCGTCCTGTCGCAAATCTGTGACGTGGTCATTAAGATCAAAATGGGGCCACGGGCCCTCCCTCGGATCGTCCATGCCGACCGGATAAGACCTTATGCCGGCGAGCAGGCGCCCTCATGGATTGCCTCGGCTCTAGAGGCCGAGGCAGGACCCAGTACCTCTTGCGACGGGGGCTCGTAGCATCAGAGGACTGGGGGGATAGTAGTAAGGGATGCCCCACGTGATGGGATAGCAACTCTGCCATCCTTCACGGGGGGGGGGGGGGGGGCAAAGGAGCACTAGCTTATGGGGTTGATGGCAGTGAAAACTAGCCCGGGTGGGTTAGGATATCGTGTGTAGTGACGTTAAGATTAGTTAGTGACAATGATACCTGTAGTGGGGACGCAGGTAGATTAGAGTGGATGATAATGACGTGGTATGTGCTTAGTTTAAAGGGAAGACGGGGAGCACTACGTTAGCAGGGCAACAGGTAGTTTAGATGATGCCGTGTGAGGATTGAAAGTGTATTGTGAACAGGTGTGATTGACCAGGTGTGATTGCACAGGTGTGCAACTGAACAGGTGTGATGGAACAGGTGTGATTGCACAGGTGTGCAACTGAACAGGTGAATGGAGCAGTGTATGAGTGAGTGAAGGTGATGGTGTATTATGATGACCAAATGGTCCAGGAAGAAAGGAGGGTGCAGGTGGCACCAGGTATGATTGCACAGGTGTGCAACGACAGGTGAATGGAGGACAGGTGTATGGAATAAATGGTATGGAGTATTGGAATGGATGGTCGTGGAGTGAGTATGGTGGAAATTGTGGAGTGGAGTGGATGGTGCGAAGGTGTGAATGGGGGAAGAGTGGACCCCCATCACGGATACCCGGGGCGGGTAGTGTAAGTGTTAGGTAGAGGGTACAGGTAAATTGTGGTTGGATATTGGCATCTGTGGTGCGGTTGGAAGAATGATGTTTGGATGGGTGCATTAGTGTTGTGGAAATGGCTGGGTGTGTAGCCTGTTAGTGTGTGTAGTTGGTTTGGGCACTCCACCACTGTGAGGATGTCGGCCAGGTGAGGCCGCAGGTGGGCTCTGGGAGCCGGTAGAGTTGTTGTGGATGGGGCCCGAGGATCCGGAGGACGGACCTGGGTAGCCCAGTGCCAGAGGGCACCGAGTGGGGTGACAGAGCCAGGAGGGGCCTTCCCCAGCTAGATAGGTTAGGGTGAGGAGCTAGGTAAGCTCGGGTGGCAACTGCAGTGGTGGAGGTGTGCAGGTGGGTAGACCTGCTGGGAGAGCTACACGTCGCAGCCCAGAAATTGTGCGAGGGCACCGGGAGATGAATCGGGGGAGTGAGACCCCAAATTGAGAAGCACCACAGTTTGGTCAATGGGAATTGGTTTTTAGAACCCATAGTGTAAGTTGGCCAATGGATTGGCAGGGAGAGACCCCGGGTAGTGTAAAGTGTGTTAATGTCATTTAGAGGATAGTTAGGATTGGAGTCTCCTCGCACCATCTGCATCCACTCACTTGAGGTGACAGGTACTCCACACCATGCCATGTTTAATTATTTTTGATGCAAATGTTTTGGATTGTGAGACGCATCATGACGTGGGTGTGATTGTGCTTGATGTTCCATCTCTTCCTCCTTATGAGGATTGATGATGAATTGGGTGATGGCAAATTTTGAAGTTGAGGGATTGGAGACGAATTTGGTGTAGAAGGGAAAGATGGGGAAGACAAGACATAGTGACGAATTTGTAACGGTGTAAATTGTTGTTAATATGGGGTAAGGGCAAGGGTAGTGTAGGTGACAGGGGGGGGGGGGGTGACGTATGGTAGGGACGAGTTTTTCTCACTTCGCTCTCCGTACGCACTTCACCCTGCATTGCCTTTATTGACGTGTACCCTTGTGACCTTACCCCTCGCTCATTTGTCTTCCCCCCTTTTGTCTCCCACTTGAGGACCTGTGCGCCATTGGGTGCCGAGGGGAGCGTGCGTGAGGTGGCCATTGTGCGCACGAGATTCTCAGAACCAGCATGCATTGCGTTGATGTACCACTTTATGGACCACTGTTCTGCGGCCAAGTACCACTTGATGGACCTCAGGTTCCGGGGCAGGGCACCTCTGTTGGAGACCGGCCATAGTGGCCAGGGAATCTTGCTTGCGGACCTCGGTAAGGTGGCACCTATGCCAAACAGGTGGACCACCCTTAGTTGGCCCCTGGGGCCCTAAATAAAAATGAACACAAGTTGTGCTTTTTATTATTTCCAAGTAGGCCGCATGAAGCCAGAAGACGTCGGGAAGAACATCGGCCCAGCAGAAAAAGAGAAGACCACCACCAGTAGTTTCGTTGTGTTTATTATGAACAGTGGTGACTGTGCACCGAGTGGTGCTTTTGGTGCTTTGTGGTGCTTTTGGTGCTTTTGGGTGCTATGGTGGTATTGGTACTGGTGCATCGATGCAATGCGTGCTGTCTCCTCCCTCCCAACAGGAATTTCTTTTTCTTGTTCCCTAAAAAGAAAAAAAACACAGGTCCTGGGTTGCGTTGTAAATAAGAAATAACGTCACTGTAAATAATGATCCCCACCGTAAATGTATAGTTTGAGAACAATTCCGTAATTCGGTTAGCTGTGGGCTTGAGTCTGTTAGACAGGGTGCAATGCAATAGGGGGACATACTTATTTGTGTTTTAAAATCGTCACACTCAGGGTCAGGTTAAAAGTAGAGGGAACTACACCTACGTGTCACACTAAATTAAAGTTGTAGGCCCGGGGACGGCCCTGAAGAAAGGAGGGTGCAGTGTAACGAATTTGGAAAGTGTAAAGAATGTGAGAACTGGTTAATGGTTGGTTTCAGTAAGCTGATCTGCAAATCCTATTCAGATTTCAAGTCAATCGGATGAAAATTGAGGATTTTAGAAATTTGAAAAAAGTGGTTGACCTTTGGCCTATGTTGACCTTTCGGCCTATGTGGATCTCAAAAATAGTTCATGGTTGCATTCAGTTAGCCAATATGTAAATCCTATTCAAATTTCAAATTTTTATCAATAAAAATAAACTGTATACAGAAACCGAACTCAAACAGTATTTGCACGTTTGGTAACTAGTTTCCAGAGAATATTGTAACGAATTTGGAAAGTGTAAAGAATGTGAGAACTGGTTTGCTGTGTTTTAACTGACCCTCGTAGAGTAAATAAGATCGAAAGACGTCCCCCTAGTTAATTCCATGAACCTACAGACAGGCCACGATATATCTTTTTAAATAGTTTATTTCCTTATTCTATGTAGGCTAAATATGTGTTTCCCACTAGATTGACTCTGCATTGTATCAAACGAAATAAGCGTAGGCCCCTTTCAATTTCCCCAATCATCTCCGCTCTCCAAAGTTCCTTTCAAAAGCGGTGCGAGTGGTGTTCAATCCCGCAAGCCGCCATTGCCCATGTGCTAATCTCGGAGAAGAGGGGGGTAGGAGCCGCCAACTCACGGGCGTGGCACGTCGTCATGATCAAAGGGGGAATCGGACAGCCCTAACAGCCAACCAGCACCGCGGTGAGCGACCCGGTAGGCGTGCCCTCGCAGCCGGCGCCTTGATTCCGACCCGGGTAATAAAAGCGACTGGAAGGGACTGCTTCGGCAGATGAGAGGAGAGATGAGCTGTGAGCTGAGCTGTGAGCTGTGAGATGAGAGACGCTCCAAACCAAAAAGGAGAGGTACTTGGAGATGAAACAAGCTTTGGAGAGACGCGCTGAGAGGAGGGAGACGGCTCCACCAGAAGGAGAGGAGCAGGTGTGACCGAGCCAGCACGTGACGTCCACAGCATCAGCAGCGTCGACGCGACCGAGGGTTTTCCCACCAAAAACGCGAAGAATTGGGAGCTGCTACCTCCAGCCCTGCCGGTTGCAGGGACCTGACCCTGCCTCCCTCTCCAGCAACCCACCTCCGCCATTCCTGCCTGCAATTTCCCCCGTGTAAGTGTGAACGTCGTCTGTCCTAATCGTTGTCCTGGGGTTAAGTAAATTGAATAGTATAAGCTAACGATTCACTGTGTGACTGCTTCTTCCATCCATTGCTTGTAAATAACTTTCATCGCTCCTTCTTTTTGCTTGTGTGTATAATAAATCCTGTTATTCCTCCGTACTCTGTCTTCTTCTCTCTTCCTTCTCTTTCGGTCGCTTTAGAGGTTTCCAAATTGAATATCTGTGGCGCGATCTGGTCAACGTTGGGGGAGTCGGGCCAATCGGGGATCCTGTAACGGTCGCGGTTGACCATCCGCTCGGCCCAAAGTAACATCTTGTCCGCGACCCGTAACAATATGATAATCGGGGACTTTATCCATCATTATTAAACATTTCCTTCACTTCAAATCCAACGACAGCGTATCCTTACTCATCTTACTATAACTCGACAGATCAATTTCATGGCCCTTGCTGTGATAAATCTACTTTGTTGTAACTTTGAAGATGCAGTCGTCAATGTCAGGACACAACAAGCTGTCTGAGTCAAAGCACTCAGATAACAAGTCAACCCGGCCAGGACCACAAACGTGAGGGTTAAGGCCTGTGCAAGTGAAGAAGAATCCGACTGCCCTGGAGACAGAGAGACAGAGAGAGACGTGTTTTTTTTTTGTTTTTTTTTTACTTTTAAGTCCTTTTATTATAAAACTACAAAAACAAGCGTCAACAAGAATAAACCAAAAAACAGTTTTCAAGAGAATACAACCAAAGTCATAGAAAATCAAACAAAAGGAGAAACAATCAATGTAATGTACTATCTACATGTAAATAGACAAGGAAACCCCTACACGTAAATCTCTAATACATTTTCATTTGCCCCGCATATTTTTCCCACACACAATGTTTCAACAAAATCCTTAATGTTTGCATTTCTACTATAATACTTAAATTCCAGTTTTAACCGAGTTGTGACCAGGGATTGGAAGTGCAGGATCACATTACATTGCTCGGGTGGCTTGCCCTTAATTTTCGCTTTTCGTGACAAATAGATGGCCAGTTTAGCCTCTGACAATAAATAATTTAGAAACATTAACAATTTTTCCTTTGCTGAAGTGACCCCAACGCCAAAAATAAACAACCGGAGAGAAAAAGGAACATTAACTTGACCAAACACATTGTTCAGTTAAAGAAAAAGGACACAATAGTATGCAATCAACATACCCATGAAACAAATCTTCAATTATTATTACAAAAGGGACAGATCACCGATACCATGGCATCCAAACGGTTTACAAAAGTGTTTGTTGGCAATACCCCGTGAGCCAGTCTCCATTGTAAATCACCCGACCTTTTTGATATGGGTGTGCCATACATTGATTTCCATTCAGGTTCAGAAGGGGGGGCATTCGGTAAAATAGCTTTCCATCTCATAACTTCTGCTGCAGAGGTGTTTACATTAATCAAAGAAAGACAGAACTGGTAAATAGATTTACTCTCAAGACTACTAAATAAACAAGAGCCAGTACTGACTGGGGACAAAGTAGAACCGGTGAAAGCAACAATTAAGTTAGGAAGCGAAGGATTATGGGATGCCCATTAAACCCTGGTACCCCACTGCAAACCAAGTCTAAAGGATGTACGAATGACTTCGACAAGTACCTGACCTGCAGCTCTCATTGATCTGGTACCAGGAATCTCAGCGACTTCCTTGGCAGATCTCCAACCACAATTTGCTGAGTCACGAAGATGCCAGACATTTCTGATGCCACCTGAAATGAAGTTTTGGGCAAAACAACGGCTCTTGGGAACCTGGGGAAAGAGTGGGTTGAGGAATAGAGGTTCTCCCGCAAACATTTTAACCTCATAGGACTCCTTTTGGCGGCTTACCACTACGGCTTGCCAAGCATTCAACAAGCTCTGCTTGAACAGAAGAAGGTGGGACACTTCAACTTTTTGGGATTCGATCAAAAAAGACTCAAGGCCGTAGCCGAGCATTCCAGCTTGCCTCAATATTCGTTGTGCCACAGGGCGCCAGGGCAGTTTTTCAACATTGAGCAGACGTTGTATTGATTTCAGCCGAAACGCCATCAGCCGACACTTTAGGTCAATGAGTCCTTGGCCACCAAGAGACAAGGGGCGGGAAAGTACGTCCATCCGCATCCAGTGGTAACCTCCCCAAAAGAAATTTACCAGTGTCTGTTGAATAGCCTTAAGGAAGCCTTCTGGTGGCTGCAAACAAATACATTTATGCCACAGGACAGAGGTGACCAAGGTGTTAATAATCAGTATTTGGCCTCGAAAGGACATTTGTGGAAGGAACCTTTTCCATTTGTTGAGCCGCTTGGTTGCCTGTTCTACGACTCCTTCCCAGTTAATATGGGAGTACTGATTGGGTCCAAGATAAACACCTAGGTATTCAACCCCTTCTCTTGTCCAACTTATGTCTTTCGGAAGAGACTGAGGGGGAGTGAAGGGAAGCATACTGGATGTACCGTGAGCTGAGGACACCCACAGAGCTTTGCCCTTTTGCAAATTGTACCGCAAACGTGAAGCAAGATAAAACCTGTGTAAGGACTCAACAAGAATAGTTAGGTCTTTATCATTCTTAATGATTACACAGACATCATCAACATATGCTGATACGATGATGTGGTTTCTCTTCTGCAGAAGGCACAAAGCCGGAAAGAGAGGCTCTAAGACTTATGAGTAGTGGCTCAAGAGAAAGGCTAAACAACAACCCTGACAAAGGACAGCCTTGCCAAACACCTCTCTGAACCTGAATGGGTGAACCAAGACGATTATTTACTTTTGTTGTATAACAATTTCACCAAGCCGATAAACTTTTCACCAAAACCAAACTTTTTCAGAACATGAAACATGTAAGTATGATCAATGCTATCAAAAGCCTTTTCAATGTCTCGGAAAATCAACCCAAGCCCCTCTTCCTCCTTCAGGCCACAGTCAATCAAGTCTCTAATTAAAAAGACATTATCAGAGATTGATCTTCCCGGAATGCTGTAACTCTGATCAGGATGAACAACAGTGTCAATGACAACCTTTAGCGGATTGGCCAACAATTTGGAAAAAGTTTGTAGTCAGAAAGCAGCAATGAGATGGGGCGCCAGTTCTCTATCCGACGGAGATCACCACCTTTTGGGAGAAGGCACACCACTGCTCTTCTACAATTTAGGGGTAGTATGCCAGAGCGTAAGCTTTCTTGTAGCACCAGCAGTACTTCTGGACCTAAAATGTCCCAAAATACTGCAAAAAATTCCACTGGAAGGCCGTCGATCCCAGGGGCTTATCCGTGTTCAAAGCTACGCAGAGCTGTGCTTAGCTCCTCCAAAGTAACGGCTCTTCAAGACCGTGACACTGGTCACAACTCAACGAAGGCAGGTAATTCGTCATATCATCAACCATATCTTTACACACAGCTTTCTCTGCAAATAAACCAGAAAAAAACCTTTTCACAAGCATCTTAACATCACTTTCATTTTGTGTAATATTCCCCTTAGCATCTAACAAGGAAAACATTTGCCTTCGGGACTTCTTAACCCCTTCTAACTGGGAAAAACTTTTATTTGGGGTGTCAGAGAACTTCACATTTTGGATTCTGAGTCGAACTCACATCCCCATTACTTTTTCATGAATAAATTTTCTTAAATAAGCTTTTTTCTCCAATAATATCTGAAGTTTCCTGCAATTTTGAGACTTAGCCAAGTCTTCCTCTAAGTGTAAAATTTCGGTTTCCAAGAGAGAAACAGCAATCTTACTCTTGCTTGTGGAAAAGGACTTAAAATATTGACAACAAACGCAAATCTGGGCTTTCACGTTATCCCACCATAACAGAACAGAAGAGTAACAACGTTTTCTTTGGATGAGTGCTTTCCAAAAACTATGAAAAGCATCCTTAAAACAGCAATCCTCCAACAGGCTGGTATTGAAAGTCCAATACGCACTTTTACGAATTGACTGAGAAAAGGACAGACCAAGCACAACCAGGTGGTGATCAGAGAAAGTAGAAGGGAAATGATTACAAGACACGAGTACGTTTCTAAAAGTGGATTTAATATACCATCTATCAAGCCTTGCAAGTGTTATTAACCCACCAGCACAACGGCACCATGTGTATTGAGATGTTGTCGGGTGCTGTATACGCCATGTGTCAAGTAGACCAAGTGATGAAAAACAATTCAATAGATCTTTATGAGATTCTGGATGTGGTTCTGGTGTATTTCTATCTAAACTCGGTTCAAAGGTGCAATTGAAATCTCCTCCAATACAGATACAATGATCAAAGGCTACTGTGTGAAGGTAATTGGACAGACGTGTGAAAAAATCTTTACGAGCTAAGCTGCTACAAGGAGCATATACATCGAGTAAGGTGAGGTGAAATCCTTGACAGACCACCTCCAAAGATGCTAAGTGTCCTATAAATATTTCATTAAAACTACATGAGTCAGGAACAAACCCCGGACGAAGCAAGAAAGCAATTCCCGCAGAAATAGAGGACAGATTGCTAAAGAAACACTGCCCAGTATTAAGTCGAAGCCAGTCAGGCTGTGAAGTCTCTGTTATGTATGTTTCCTGCAATAAACATATTTCGATATGTTTCTGAAACAATAAGTTTTGAACTTGGAGCTGACGTAAATGGTTAGCACCACCACCATTCATGTTTAAGGTGCCAAACAGCACTTCCTTCCTTTTCATGCCTCATCAAGGGGGGTTTAGCTGCTGTTGAGACAGTTCCAACCTTGCTTTTGTAATGAATTTCCTCAGTCGATGAATTTGTGCTTTTGCTAAGAATTTCGAACTATACACTTTGCAGTCTGCATGAAGGAAAGCAAGTCAGGAAAATGTTTTTGAATCATGACATTTCACTGCCTAAATGTCTCATTTAGAAAGGCCACAATAACCTCGGGGAGTATTTATAACTGCTCAGATGACGACTGTGACGGCTCAGTCACCTTCACGTCATCATCTGAAGCAGACAGCCCAGAGAGCATTCCACCAGGTTCATAAACTTCAGTTTGGACCTTTACCAACTCGTTTATAAACTAGTCTTGGGTCTGGGGGGGCCTGGGGAGGTCTACTTCGACATGAGACGGGGCTGTTGCACCACCATCTTGTACAACTACGTCGGGCACCTCCGTCGGGGCCACACAAACTGTATTCTGATCATTTGTTGCAGTGGGAACATTGGGAAAGACTGATGCACTATTTTGTTGAGGCTCAGGTAGTCGTGATGATGATGATGATGATGATATCTCCTTACATTCAACCAACGTCTCATCTTACTATAATTCACCAAATGTCCGTCTGTCTGTTCGAAGGTACCGTAAAAACTGCTGAACCGATCACAACGATATTTTGGGTGGGTAATCCTGGGATCTCCAGGAGTAAAATAGGCTATTTCGTTTTCCCAATTTCAGCTCTGGTCTCCAGCATTCTCAGGTTTGGACTCCCGCATAACATTTGCATTCGCATAACATTCATTGTGACGATGTTCTCATTGTGACGATGTTGTGACGATGTATGTGTTCATGATAGTGTTTGACATGACGGTGTGAACGTAATTTCGTGATGTTTTTCGTTTCGTAATCCTTTAATGAACGTTTAATGTCTAATGAACATTTAATGTAAAATGAACGTTTAATGCTCTTCGATGTCAGGGGCCGCACGCGCGCTACACTGGACGGGCCAACGTGTACCTTGCCCTTCACCGTCAGGCTCGGGTAAACCGCTGAGCCCCATCCATGATGGGGACTGGGGCTTGAGACAGTGTCCCACGAACGAGGAATTCCCAGTAAGCGCGAGTCATCAGCTCGCGTTGATTAAGACCATGCCCTTTGTACACACCACCCGTCGCCGCACAAACATCACAATGAAACACAATCACAATTCACATATTCGTGCAATCCGTAATTTCGTAATGTTTTTCGTTTCGTAATCCTTTAATGAATGTTTCATGTTTCATGAACGTTTCATGATATGGCCAGTGTGTACCTTGCCGAGAACACAGTGTGTGCCGAGTTGCGGAGTGTGTACCGAGGATTCCAATCATTCTTGTTCCTGGTCCTGTTCCCCTTCCAGTTCCTATTCGCCTTCCAGATGCAGTGAAAACAATTCCCTGTCCGACTCTGCTTTGCAATGACCAGTAACAAGGTTCAAGGTCAGACATTAGAAAAGGTAGGCATCTACCTAAAGACAGATTTCTTCAGCCATGAACAGCTTTGTGTCGCCATGAGTCGCGTTGGCAGCAGTGACAATATAAAAATGTTTGCCAAGAAATTCAAAGAGAGAAAAGGAACTTTTATCAGCAATGTCGTCTATCCTGAAGTTCTAAGCTGAAGAAGAGGTACAAAATCATTCCTTTTTTTTTCCTAAAGAAAAGCGTACAGCTGATATCACTAATCACGATTTGAAACACGATGGAATAATATTTACCGATATGAACAGTGATGTGGTTTTTATTGAAATTCTAAAGATACTGTTTTGATTTTGATGATTTACATGTGATATGATTTGACGGATGTTTATATGAATCGTTTAAAATAAAAAATTTCTGCCTTCAATTTCTGATATTTTGCCTTTTCATTTCGGCTTCCCAATTGAAGCCCTGCCCGTAGGACGGGTACCGTTGCTCGTCAATAATAATAGACCCTTCATTTGTACAACTATTTGATGGAACCGTACCACCTTGTGCACTTTGGATTAAAATTCCATCATTGGAGGGTAATCCATCTTTTTCTCACTATCTTGAGGTTCCTCAGCTACTGCACCACTCGTATCCAGTACAACTACTTTGGGGGGGGCACTCGTGGGGCCACGAGGAGCGGAGGCTCTACGTTTTTTTGACACAGTTGCAAAATCCTCTTTATCCTCCTCACTCTGTAAGGACACAGTGTCAGCGGAAACATTTGAGACACTGGGTGTCACCTCCTCCACCACACGAGGTAGTGGGTTGTTAACCGTTTTACAATATCGATCAACGTGTCCTGATTCCCCACACTTTGAACAAGCAGCTTTCGGACAAAATCTCTTCAAATGCCCAAACGCCCCACAAAGAAAACATGTTAAGGTCGCTGATGAAGCGTACATTTGATAATCACGGTCATCAATTTTAGTCTTAAATGAAACCTTTAAACCTGTATCATCCCCACGGTCTGGAAGAACCATGTGAAGCTGCCGTCGAAAGCTCATCACATACTTCGCTTTTTCATGGCGGCACCCGAGGGGGATCATCGAGATTCTCGACACGATTGTACCATATCGAGAAAAAACAGACACGAGTTTTTCATTGGACATGGAGGGAGGACAATTTGAAACGATTATTTTCATTGCAGGGACATCCATCGGGGAGGCCATAACAAAGTGTCCACTCTCTGTGGTTAACCCGGAACTCACGACATCGTGAACTCGATGCTCATCCGCAACGAAGACCACTACCTTCTGGTTCATACGTGACGCAACACGTGCATGTTCGATTCCGATAACCTCTCCAACCGCCAAGACGATCTCTTCGGTCGGAATCCCTTCAGGAGGGACACAAACCAGAGCATGTTTGCGGGTTAACGATTCGAACGCAGCGTCTTGCTGCGAACGAGTCGTCGCCATGACTCAAACAAAGGAACACCGTTTACCCGAACAACTCGGGTTGAGGAGATTTTTTTAAAAAAAGGAAAAGGTAATAATAATTAAACCAAACGAAAGAAAATAAATATGATTTAAAGTGAAACGTCTATACTCCGGCAAGATGCAGGATTAACGACGGAGAGACAACAACACAGCACAGTACTCACAGCTCCCCACACACAGTCGCCATGATTGCCACACCCACGCACAACTCACCAACGTCGCAGCAGGGGGCGAGAGACAGAGACAGAGAGACAGAGAGAGAGAGAGAGCGCGAGAGAGAGAGAGAGAGAGAGAGAGAGAGAGAGAGAGGCAATGGAGTACGCTTGGTTAACAGAAACGGAAAGAACACTGTCGTGATTCCCACGTAGATTCGTTTCTGTTAAGTGAATAATGGGATATTCGGTGTTCGATAAATGGAGGGCCAAAAAGTCGGAGGGGTACCAATATAGGTCACAATGAATGGGTGCAGAAGACCAGGCCAGCAGACATCGTTACAGTCAGTCGAACTCCGTGTATTTCAGAGCAAACCTGAAAAAGACTCAATGGAAACTTAGTGTTTGAGCCAATCCTATTGACGGGTGTAAGGTATCTCGACAGACTACGATCAATTGTAGCACACGTTTATTGACTCTCCCGATACAGGCCCGATTCACCACAGCGCCATCCGAGCTAGGCCGTAACTTCCGGAAAAACGGAAATAAACCCACGGTCAATAAGTCAACGGTGAATATTTGCAGCTTCATACATGACATCCTCCCCTTTAAGTCCAAAATTACCAAGAGCAATACGTGCTGGACTTCCAAAATTGACATTTCAAAAGCAACATTTCCAAAACATGTGAAAATATGTGTGCAAACGATTATGAGAATAAAGAAAATAAGTGAAAATAGAACATGTGTCAATGTGAAAATAGAACATGTGTCAACGTGAAAATAGAACATGTGGCAACGTGAAAATAGAACATATGTCAACGTGAAAATAGAACATATTCAAAGATTCAAACGGTCGGGTGCTTTTCTCTCACACATTGAGCGTCACGGTGTACCAGTGGATACAGAGTCCGAGGTGATTCCGTTGGTCTCCACGAAGGGTGTAGCATTCACAGAGGTTTTCGGGGTATCCGAGCCGGCTGGAGCGGCCACGACGATCTCCAGCAGTGGCGGGTCGAACTGTTGTTCTGACTGTGACGATGCTGCAGGCTCTATCGACTAACAGTGACGGTAGGTTATGTGGTCCTGATGTCGACGAATTTCACGGCCGTCCTGCAGGCGAATCACGCAGGACAGTGGACCTGGCTTCTCGATGATGTCCCCCGGTAGCAACGTTGCACCTGTACCAAAATTTTGGGCAAACACTGGATCTCCTGTGTTGATACAGCGACTGTTGGACAACTTATCGTGCACCAACTTTTGATTAAGCTGGCTATGATAAACATTTGCTGATATGTCCGGTTTGAGATTGTCAAGTGTCGATCTCAAGTGTCGTTTCATCAATAACTCAGACGGAGCTGCACCGGTTGTTGATTGTGGCGTGATGCGGTATTTGAACAGGAGACGAGAAAGCTTTGTTTCCAAGTTTCTGCAATCCGGATTTGATGATTCCCACAGATCGTTCGGCCAAGCCATTTGAAGCCTGGTGATGTGGGCTGACAAACTTATGTTTGATGCCGTTCCGACGTGTGAACTCGGCAAACTCGGACCTGGAAAAACACGAACCGTTATCACTCACGATCATCCTGGGCAGACCATGAGTGGCGAAACAGCGTCTGAGTCTTTCGATGACAATGGCTGACGTAGTACCATGCATCACATAGGCATCAATCCATTTTCTGTGCGCGTCCATAATTATTAGAATCATGCTGCCGTTAAAAGGCCCGGCATAATCGAGATGGAGGCGATGCCACGGTTCGCAGGGCCATTCCCAGGGATGCAGTAGCGATTTCGCAGGTGTATTCTGGGTGCTCTGGCAGGGGTAACGATGTCGAACATGATGTTCGATAACAGCATCAAGATTCGGCCACCACACATAGTTTCTGGCAAGTGACTTCATCTTCACAATCCCGGGCTGACAGTCATGGATTTCATCCATGACCCTGGAACGCAGATTTTCCGGGATCACGACACGACATCCCCAGAGTAGGCAACCATTTTCCACGCTGAGTTCGTTTTTACGTGCTCTAAAAGCCGCAAAAGCTGGGTCACCCTCAGGTAGCAAATGCCACCCAAGCTGTATAGCCTGGACAGTTCTGGACAGAACGGGGTCTCGTCGAGTATGAGTGCGGATCTGGCCGGAATCAACAGCACAATCTTCCAGATGATCCATCAGTGCGATAATGGATCCTGGTGTAGGCAAATCATCAACGGATTCTGGAAGGGGTAACCGACTCATGGCATCTGCATTTGTGATAGATGAACAGGGCTTATAACATATGGTGTAGTCATAAGCAGCGAGAAACAGGGACCAGCGGATGATCCTGCGCGGTAGTGTGTCAGATGTCACCTTAGTTGGACCAAACAGACTGATCAGCGGCTTGTGATCAGTGCGAATCGTGAAATGATGTCCAAGAAGGTCCTGGCGAAATTTGCTGACGCCGAAAACGATTCCCAATCCTTCCTTGTCAAGTTGGGAATAGTTCTTCTCTGCAGGGGACAACGTTCTGGATGCAAATGCAACAGGTCTTTCCGTACCATCAGGCATCACGTGTGATAATACACTCCCCACTCCATACCAACAGGCATCGCATGTTAGCACAAGATCCTTCTCTGGATCAAAATTAACGAGAACATTGGACGATTTGAGCAGATCCTTAGAGGTCTGGAATGCTGATTGTTCAGTGGACCCCCAGCTCCAGGAGACTTCTTTTCTCAAAAGCCGATAAAGGGGGCCCAAAACGTCGGTCACATTCGGGATGTAATGACCATAGAACTGAAGCAAACCGAGGTATGACTTCAATTCAGTTACGTCTCGTGGAGCCGGAGCATCCTTGATAGCTCGGACTTTCTCATCTGTCGAGTGTAGACCCTCGGCATCAATCGTATGACCCAGGTACGTGACTGATGGCACCATAAACTTGCACTTGTCTCGACGCAAACGTAGGCCGGAGTACGAAAGCTTCTTCAGAACTCTATCCAGGTTTTGTAGATGTTCCGCGTCCGTACGACCAGTACCCAGAATATCATCCTGGTAACAAATGACGTTGCGTTCGGTGGCAAACAAACTGTCCATGACACGCTGATAAATTCCATGTGCAGATTTCACCTCAAATTCTCGTCCAAGCAGAGCTGTAGATAGGCGGATTTGAGATCGAGTTTCGTAAAAGTCTTGCCTCCCGTGAGACGAGCATGGAGGTCTTCGATCCTCGGGATTGGATATTCATCCAATGAAGAACACTCGGCGCCATGAACCCCACATTGACGTGGTACATGGCACCATGAAACAACACACTCACACACATGCGTGCACACACACACACGAGACACACACACACATGCACATGGGACACGAGAATAAGAAAAACAAAGGCTTTTGCCTTATGAGATGGAATCGTTCGCAAGATCTTCCGGTGGAGTAGGGAAAAATAGGGCGGGGCAAAAAATAAAAACAATTGAAAAGTTGGAAGATCTGCGACCGTTCACTGGTCTCAAGTCTTATCTCATGACACACACACACACACACACACACACGAGACACGAGAATAAGAAAAACAAAGGCTTTTGTCTGATGAGACGGAATCGTTCGCAAGATCTTCCGGTGGAGTAGGGAAAAATAGGGCGGGGCAGAAAATAAAAACAATTGAAAAGTTGGAAGATCTGTGACCGTTCCCGACCTAATCTCACCTGATGCGAAAACCGAAATGTATAAAATTTAACACCTAATGGCGGACGTCGTTGGAAACACCTAAAGGCAGACGTCGTTGGAAACACCGTTCAGATATCGCGCCCGATGTTTGTTTCTTTTTGAACCTCTCTCGCCGCTCGTCCTCATATTTGACCACGCAGGAGTTAAATTAATTGACGTGATTTTCCCTGAAACCACCGGTGAGTAATCGGCAACCACCGGTAACCACCGGTAACCACCGGTAACCAGTAACCACCAGTAAGTGAGTGATGTAAAATTATTGTGCACTTTCTGACAAAAGCATAAATCTTGGCACAAACCTTCCTTGGGGTCTATTGTTCTCTTAACGTTTTTGTGCATCAACACGAGTGCAGAGTATATAATGCAGTGTTCAACTAGAACGGCACTCAGTCGAGAGCATACCTCCACCTGGTTGGCCATGTCACTCAATGATGAAGAATCACTTTAACAATTCTACTACCTAGTTCGGATCCCGATCTTCATCAAAATCGAATCGATTCTTCCTCGTCACAAACACAACCTGTCCACCAAGTTTCGTCCAAATCCATCCACAACTTTTTGAGATACCCTGCTATATATCGGTTTTGGCCCCTTCTCCTAATGGTGAAGAATCACTTCAAAAATTATACGAGCTAGTCCGGATCCGGAACTTCACCAAAATCGAATCGATTCTTCCTTGTCACACATACAACCGGTCCACCAAGTTTCGTCCAAATCCGTCCACAACTTTTTGAGATATTTTGTTCACAAACGGACAGACAAACAGACAGACAGGGGTGAAAACATAACCTCCATCCATCCACCTTTGGTGCTGGAGGTAATGAACAGGTGAATAAAGGATTCAGAAAATCACGATGTAAATAAACCTCAATACCGAGTTCAACTACGTACCTGTTCTTCATCCGTTTCCTTTGTCACGATCCACTTCTCTGCAGAGATGTTATTTTCACAAAGAGGAGAATAGAAGGCCTCTGCGAAACAGAACACTTATTAATGATAAAATATCATGCTGCATGTATCAGGCCGAAATCTCCCACCTCCACACACTTTTTAAAATACATTTACAGGAATACATCCTGAATTGTTTCCAAGTGTTAATGAAGTATTCACTAGTTGGAACTGGAGGTAGGTGGTAGACAACAGTAACAAGCGTGATAGCCAAGCTTGGCGTTCGAATGGCGGGGAGTTTGGCAGAAATTTGTAATTTGTTCAGGGTGCTGGAAATCTTCTTCTTTATTCATATGCAGCACATGCCTGCGGGGTAGCATCATTGGCCGAGGACCTGACAGTGCAGCTCTGCTGGTTAGTGCAGGAATTTGGTATTTGTGGAGGATGCCGGTGATAGCTCGCCTACTCCTCACGAAGGACACCGTGGGATCTTTAACGCCCGCCAACTAATGTTAGCAGACAGGACGCCCAGCTTAATGTCGTTGCAAGGGATCACTTTGCGATCGAGCCTGTGAAGCACCAATCCAACCGTTTATAGTAGAGACGGGAATGAAACCCTGACAAGACAGCCCAAAGGTAAATTGTCGGACAAGACAAGGTCGCAGTGAGAGGAAACCTTTTTTTGCCTCCGCTCCCGAAGGTGGACGGAGGCACTATGTTTTGAGGTTGTCCGTCTGTCCGGGCTAGACATCGTTTTTCTCAGCAACCATATATCCGATTGAGACAAAACGTTCAGGGTAGGAGTGACACCGATGCAGAATGTTTTTATGATAATTGCGACGTCATAAGTCACGTGGTATGGTAGCCATCTTGGATTAAACGCAAATAATTAAAAACAAGTCAGGAGACGACGATGGTTCATGAGCGAGCGGTATTCAATGACAAAGGATGGACAATAACCGAAACAGGCCCGGACAGGCCAGGCCCAGAAATGTCAAAACGAAGGTTACTGACCTTGAAATGAGATAGGAAATAATGTATAATCAGTTATGAGGTTAGTTAGCTACACAATACCGAAAATTCGGTTCGATTCCGACAACTTTGAAACTTTGACCTTTGTGACCTTCAAAGGTAAAAGGTCGAAGATTCTGAAATTTGTTGGAAAACTTGTAATTCATGATGTATGTGATAATATAAGATCATGTACGGCATTTCACCCTATCAGGAAGCGAACAATGTAATAAAACCATCAAAAATTGACTTTTCTCAATTTTGTGACCTTGTAACCTTGACCTTGGGGCGAAAATGAAAAATCGAGCTCCGTGGGGCTAGACACATGACATTGGTCGAACCAAATATCGAAACCCCTGTCAGATTCCACCAAACCCTTCGGAGAAGATGTAGCTTGAACTCGAATACCTGCTAAAAAGACATCTTTTTCGGGAGTGGCTCTGCCCACAATGGGCGCAATACGCCCACTCTAGGCAGGACACAACTAGATCATGATATCAACCTCGCACCCAAGTTTCACCAAGATTGGATGATATCATCGGGTAGTTATGCTGCGGACAGACAGACAGACAGACAGACACACACCCATGACGAATATAGTGGTCACTTGATAACTCGTGAACCAATATATTTCTCGGAAACTGCTGAATGGAAAAATTTGAAACTTGGCACATTGCCAAGTACTCCCAATGGGGAACAAAAGCATGATAATGATGACATCATAGGTAAAGTGGTATACCAGCCAAAAATGTTTGAATCGAATTCCTTATCATACTAAAATACGCCATTTGTGTCTGTCCGTCTGTCTGATGAATTTTTGACGCCAATACATTCCATCCTTACTTATCCAATCTCAACCAAACTTGACAGGATGACCAAGAGTTAAATAATGAAGGTTGTAGCGCATTCATTTGCCACCCTCCCCAAGGGGCTTTTCTCCCCTGAGCGGGTTTTCCCCGTCATTGCCGTCAATGGGTTGCGTGTTGAGGTGTATAGCCGTATTAAGTTAGCTTTATCGTGGCGTTTTTCCAAAGAAGAAGATTTATCGTGGCGTTTTTCCAAAGACGCTTTTCATAACAAATTTAATGACAATCGCATATTATTAATGTCATTACAAAACAATATTAATACTAATAATGTCCCACTTCCCCAAGGCGTTTTTCCTGCAGTGAAAACGTGCATAAATAGCTGAAAGTTATAATGGCGTTTCTGTGGTAGCAACGGGCTTCCACAACAACAACAACAACAACAACAGGCATTTTAAGGCCATTTTCCCTGCTAGAGCGGGGGTTAGCCTTGTGGTCCCCATGACAATCTTCTCCATTTTGCCCTATTTTCTGCATCTCCCCTTGTTAACCCCCTTGCCCGCATTTCTTCTTCCACCATCTTTAGCCAAGTCTTTCTCGGTCTTCCCCATCCTCTACTTCCTTCTACATTCTTTTCCATCACTCTTCTCAACCAGTCACTTTCATCCTTCCTCAACACATGACAAAACCATCTCAACCTGTTTCTCTTCACAGCATCAATCACAGGCTCTATTCCCATCATCTTTCGCAATTCATCATTTGTCTCCCTCTCTCTCAAAGATACTCCACACATCCACCGAACCGTTCGCATTTCCACCCTTTCCAGCCTTCGTTGCTGCTCTACGTTCATTACCCATGTCTCGCTCCCATAAATCATAACACTTCTCACACATGCCTTCACACATGCCTTCACCTTCGACAAGAAGTAAAAATATTATACACCACAAACACGTATGATTAGCATTTTAAACAGTCGCTCATGCTCTTTATAACACTAAATGAAGAAATTTGGAGGAATCCCGACATCCCTGAAGTGAGGTTTACTTCCAGAACTGAGCGAAGATCTACTGTACTCTATATAACCCACAAATGTTGGGTTAATAACATGGCCCTTTCTGCCGCTACCGTGGCATTTTTCGTAGCAAACTTTTGAAACTCGCTCCTGCTGTTTGATACGAAACCGAAAGGGAGAAGCTCGGGTTGTGCTCCTTTACCAAGCAGCTAGCTGGCGCATGCCAGGCCAGCCGTTCCTTATCGTTTTTGAATGGAGTGCTTCCTCGAATGCTTAAACCACTTGGCGATCTCTTCACAAGAAACTTGGTAAATTAACACACACCCATTGTTCTTGAGACCCGACCGTAGATCGACTGTAATCCATATACCCCAAAGAGGAATGACCCTTCCTGCCCCTCCCGGAGTCTGCGGGTGTACAAGTCCTAAAAATCTGAAATTGCATGCACATGATCTATAACATCATAGGTCACATGGTTTGGCAGCCATATTGGATTTAACCGAAAACCTTAAAAAAACATCTTCTCCCAAACCACCAAATCAATTGACTTGAAACATTACATGTGTCATTGACCAGGCATGGCGATTAAAAGAGTATCATGGCGATTAAAATAATTCAACCACAACCAAAAGTGGTTGAATTCAGTTAGCTGATATGAAAATACCATTGAAACTTCAAGTAAATCGGATGAAAATTGAGGATTTTAGAAATTGGAAATTGTTGTTGACCTTTGGCCTATGTGGACCTTCTGGCCGATGCTGATCTCAAAAATAGTTGGTGATTGAATTCAGTTGGCTGCTATGAAAATACTATTCAAATTTCAAGTCAATCGGATGAAAATTGAGGATTTTAGAAATCTGGCATATGTGGACCTTTTGGCCTATGCTGATCTCAAAAATAGTTGGTGATTGAATTCAGTTAGCTGCGATGAAAATACTATTCAAATTTCAAGTCAATTGGATGAAAATTGAGGATTTTAGAAATCTGGCATATGTTGACCTTTCGGCCTATGTTGACCTCAAAAATAGTTGGGGGTTGAATTCAGTGACCCGATATGCATATCGTCTTCAGATCTTAAGTTAATCGGATGAAAATTTTCGAAATTTTGCCGAAATTGACCTTTTGGCCTGAGTTAATCTTGCCTATATTGACCTTTTGGCCTATGTGGACCTTTTGGCCTATGTTGACCTCAAAAATAGTTAATGGTTGGTTTCAGTAAGCTGATCTGCAAATCCTATTCAGATTTCAAGTCAATCGGATGAAAATTGAGGATTTTAGAAATTTGAAAAAAGTGGTTGACCTTTGGCCTATGTTGACCTTTCGGCCTATGTGGATCTCAAAAATAGTTCGTGGTTGCATTCAGTTAGCCAATATGTAAATCCTATTCAAATTTCAAATTTTTATCAATAAAAATAAACTGTATACAGAAACCGAACTCAAACAGTATTTGCACGTTTGGTAACTAGTTTCCAGAGAATATTGTAACGAATTTGGAAAGTGTAAAGAATGTGAGAACTGGTTTGCTGTGTTTTAACTGACCCTCGTAGAGTAAATAAGATCGAAAGACGTCCCCCTAGTTAATTCCATGAACCTACAGACAGGCCACGATATATCTTTTTAAATAGTTTATTTCCTTATTCTATGTAGGCTAAATATGTGTTTCCCACTAGATTGACTCTGCATTGTATCAAACGAAATAAGCGTAGGCCCCTTTCAATTTCCCCAATCATCTCCGCTCTCCAAAGTTCCTTTCAAAAGCGGTGCGAGTGGTGTTCAATCCCGCAAGCCGCCATTGCCCATGTGCTAATCTCGGAGAAGAGGGGGGTAGGAGCCGCCAACTCACGGGCGTGGCTCGTCGTCATGATCAAAGGGGGAATCGGACAGCCCTAACAGCCAACCAGCACCGCGGTGAGCGAACCGGTAGGCGTGCCCTCGCAGCCGGCGGCTTGATTCCGACCCGGGTAATAAAAGCGACTGGAAGGGACTGCTTCGGCAGATGAGAGGAGAGATGAGCTGTGAGCTGAGCTGTGAGCTGTGAGATGAGAGACGCTCCAAACCAAAAAGGAGAGGTACTTGGAGATGAAACAAGCTTTGGAGAGATGCGCTGAGAGGAGGGAGACGGCTCCACCAGAAGGAGAGGAGCAGGTGTGACCGAGCCAGCGCGTGACGTCCACAGCATCAGCAGCGTCGACGCGACCGAGGGTTTTCCCGCCAAAAACGCGAAGAATTGGGAGCTGCTACCTCCAGCCCTGCCGGTTGCAGGGACCTGACCCTGCCTCCCTCTCCAGCAACCCACCTCCGCCATTCCTGCCTGCAATTTCCCCCGTGTAAGTGTGAACGTCGTCTGTCCTAATCGTTGTCCTGGGGTTAAGTAAATTGAATAGTATAAGCTAACGATTCACTGTGTGACTGCTTCTTCCATCCATTGCTTGTAAATAACTTTGATCGCTCCTTCTTTTTGCTTGTGTGTATAATAAATCCTGTTATTCCTCCGTACTCTGTCTTCTTCTCTCTTCCTTCTCTTTCGGTCGCTTTAGAGGTTTCCAAATTGAATATCTGTGGCGCGATCTGGTCAACGTTGGGGGAGTCGGGCCAATCGGGGATCCTGTAACGGTCGCGGTTGACCATCCGCTCGGCCCAAAGTAACATCTTGTCCGCGACCCGTAACAATATGATAATCGGGGACTTTATCCATCAGTATTAAACATTTCCTTCACTTCAAATCCAATGACAGCGTATCCTTACGCATCTTACTATAACTCGACAGATCAATTTCTTGGCCCTTGCTGTGATAAATCTACTTTGTTGTAACTTTGAAGATGCAGTCGTCAATGTCAGGACACAACAAGCTGTCTGAGTCAAAGCACTCAGATAACAAGTCAACCCGGCCAGGACCACAAACGTGAGGGTTAAGGCCGGTGCAAGTGAAGAAGAATCCGACTGCCCTGGAGACAGAGAGACAGAGAGAGACGTGTTTTTTTTTTTTTTTTTTTTACTTTTAAGTCTTTTTATTATAAAACTAGAAAAACAAGCGTCAACAAGAATAAACCAAAAAACAGTTTTCAAGAGAATACAACCAAAGTCATAGAAAATCAAATAAAAGGAGAAACAATCAATGTAATGTACTATCTACATGTAAATAGACAAGGAAACCCCTACACGTACATCTCTAATACATTTTCATTTGCCCCGCATATTTTTCCCACACACAATGTTTCAACAAAATCCTTAATGTTTGCATTTCTACTATAATACTTAAATTCCAGTTTTAACCGAGTTGTGACCAGGGATTGGAAGTGCAGGATCACATTACATTGCTCGGGTGGCTTGCCCTTAATTTTCGCTTTTCGCGACAAATAGATGGCCAGTTTAGCCTCTGACAATAAATAATTTAGAAACATTAACAATTTTTCCTTTGCTGAAGTGACCCCAACGCCAAAAATAAACAACCGGAGAGAAAAAGGAACATTAACTTGACCAAACACATTGTTCAGTAAAAGAAAAAGGACACCATAGAATGCAATCAACATACCCATGAAACAAATCTTCAATTATTATTACAAAAGGGACAGATCACCGATACCATGGCATCCAAACGGTTTACAAAAGTGTTTGTTGGCAATACCCCGTGAGCCAGTCTCCATTGTAAATCACCCGACCTTTTTGATATGGGTGTGCCATACATTGATTTCCATTCAGGTTCAGAAGGGGGGGCATTCGGTAAAATAGCTTTCCATCTCATAACTTCTGCTGCAGAGGTGTTTACATTAATCAAAGAAAGACAGAACTGGTAAATAGATTTACTCTCAAGACTACTAAATAAACAAGAGCCAGTACTGACTGGGGACAAAGTAGAACCGGTGAAAGCAACAAGTAAGTTAGGAAGCCAAGGATTATGGGATGCCCATTAAACCCTGGTACCCCACTGCAAACCAAGTCTAAAGGATGTACGAATGACTTCGACAAGTACCTGACCTGCAGCTCTCATTGATCTGGTACCAGGAATCTCAGCGACTTCCTTGGCAGATCTCCAACCACAATTTGCTGAGTCACGAAGATGCCAGACATTTCTGATGCCACCTGAAATGAAGTTTTGGGCAAAACAACGGCTCTTGGGAACCTGGGGAAAGAGTGGGTTGAGGAATAGAGGTTCTCCCGCAAACATTTTAACCTCATAGGACTCCTTTTGGCGGCTTACCACTACGGCTCGCCAAGCATTCAACAAGCTCTGCTTGAACAGAAGAAGGTGGGACACTTCAACTTTTTGGGATTCGATCAAAAAAGACTCAAGGCCGTAGCCGAGCATTCCAGCTTGCCTCAATATTCGTTGTGCCACAGGGCGCCAGGGCAGTTTTTCAACATTGAGCAGACGTTGTATTGATTTCAGCCGAAACGCCATCAGCCGACACTTTAGGTCAATGAGTCCTTGGCCACCAAGAAACAAGGGGCGGGAAAGTACGTCCATCCGCATCCAGTGGTAACCTCCCCAAAAGAAATTTACCAGTGTCTGTTGAATAGCCTTAAGGAAGCCTTCTGGTGGCTGCAAACAAATACATTTATGCCACAGGACAGAGGTGACCAAGGTGTTAATAATCAGTATTTGGCCTCGAAAGGACATTTGTGGAAGGAACCTTTTCCATTTGTTGAGCCGCTTGGTTGCCTGTTCTACGACTCCTTCCCAGTTAATATGGGAGTACTGATTGGGTCCAAGATAAACACCTAGGTATTCAACCCCTTCTCTTGTCCAACTTATGTCTTTCGGAAGAGACTGAGGGGGAGTGAAGGGAAGCATACTGGATGTACCGTGAGCTGAGGACACCCACAGAGCTTTGCCCTTTTGCAAATTGTACCGCAAACGTGAAGCAAGATAAAACCTGTGTAAGGACTCAACAAGAATAGTTAGGTCTTTATCATTCTTAATGATTACACAGACATCATCAACATATGCTGATACGATGATGTGGTTTCTCTTCTGCAGAAGGCACAAAGCCGGAAAGAGAGGCTCTAAGACTTATGAGTAGTGGCTCAAGAGAAAGGCTAAACAACAACCCTGACAAAGGACAGCCTTGCCAAACACCTCTCTGAACCTGAATGGGTGAACCAAGACGATTATTTACTTTGCACAAACTAAATATATTGTTGTATAACAATTTCACCAAGCCGATAAACTTTTCACCAAAACCAAACTTTTTCAGAACATGAAACATGTAAGTATGATCAATGCTATCAAAAGCCTTTTCAATGTCTAGGAAAATCAAACCAAGCCCCTCTTCCTCCTTCAGGCCACAGTCAATCAAGTCTCTAATTAAAAAGACATTATCAGAGATTGATCTTCCCGGAATGCTGTAACTCTGATCAGGATGAACAACAGTGTCAATGACAACCTTTAGCGGATTGGCCAACAATTTGGAAAAAGTTTGTAGTCAGAAAACAGCAATGAGATGGGGCGCCAGTTCTCTATCCGACGGAGATCACCACCTTTTGGGAGAAGGCACACCACTGCTCTTCTACAATTTAGGGGTAGTATGCCAGAGCGTAAGCTTTCTTGTAGCACCAGCAGTACTTCTGGACCTAAAATGTCCCAAAACACTGCAAAAAATTCCACTGGAAGGCCGTCGATCCCAGGGGCTTATCCGTGTTCAAAGCTACGCAGAGCTGTGCTTAGCTCCTCCAAAGTAACGGCTCTTCAAGACCTTGACACTGGTCACAACTCAACGAAGGCAGGTAATTCGTCATATCATCAACCATATCTTTACACACAGCTTTCTCTGCAAATAAACCAGAAAAAAACCTTTTCACAAGCATCTTAACATCACTTTCATTTTGTGTAATATTCCCCTTAGCATCTAACAAGGAAAACATTTGCTTTCGGGACTTCTTAACCCCTTCTAACTGGGAAAAACTTTTATTTGGGGTGTCAGAGAACTTCACATTTTGGATTCTGAGTCGAACTCACATCCCCATTACTTTTTCATGAATAAATTTTCTTAAATAAGCTTTTTTCTCCAATAATATCTGAAGTTTCCTGCAATTTTGAGACTTAGCCAAGTCTTCCTCTAAGTGTAAAATTTCGGTTTCCAAGAGAGAAACAGCAATCTTACTCTTGCTTGTGGAAAAGGACTTAAAATATTGACAACAAACGCAAATCTGGGCTTTCACGTTATCCCACCATAACAGAACAGAAGAGTAACAACGTTTTCTTTGGATGAGTGCTTTCCAAAAACTATGAAAAGCATCCTTAAAACAGCAATCCTCCAACAGGCTGGTATTGAAAGTCCAATACGCACTTTTACGAATTGACTGAGAAAAGGACAGACCAAGCACAACCAGGTGGTGATCAGAGAAAGTAGAAGGGAAATGATTACAAGACACGAGTACGTTTCTAAAAGTGGATTTAATATACCATCTATCAAGCCTTGCAAGTGTTATTAACCCACCAGCACAACGGCACCATGTGTATTGAGATGTTGTCGGGTGCTGTATACGCCATGTGTCAAGTAGACCAAGTGATGAAAAACAATTCAATAGATCTTTATGAGATTCTGGATGTGGTTCTGGTGTATTTCCATCTAAACTCGGTTCAAAGGTGCAATTGAAATCTCCTCCAATACAGATACAATGATCAAAGGCTACTGTGTGAAGGTAATTGGACAGACGTGTGAAAAAATCTTTACGAGCTAAGCTGCTACAAGGAGCATATACATCGAGTAAGGTGAGGTGAAATCCTTGACAGACCACCTCCAAAGATGCTAAGTGTCCTATAAATATTTCATTAAAACTACATGAGTCAGGAACAAACCCCGGACGAAGCAAGAAAGCAATTCCCGCAGAAATAGAGGACAGATTGCTAAAGAAACACTGCCCAGTATTAAGTCGAAGCCAGTCAGGCTGAGAAGTCTCTGTTATGTATGTTTCCTGCAATAAACATATTTCGATATGTTTCTGAAACAATAAGTTTTGAACTTGGAGCTGACGTAAATGGTTAGCACCACCACCATTCATGTTTAAGGTGCCAAACAGCACTTCCTTCCTTTTCATGCCTCATCAAGGGGGGTTTAGCTGCTGTTGAGACAGTTCCAACCTTGCTTTTGTAATGAATTTCCTCAGTCGATGAATTTGTGCTTTTGCTAAGAATTTCGAACTATACACTTTGCAGTCTGCATGAAGGAAAGCAAGTCAGGAAAATGTTTTTGAATCATGACATTTCACTGCCTAAATGTCTCATTTAGAAAGGCCACAATAACCTCGGGGAGTATTTGTAACTGCTCAGATGACGACTGTGACGGCTCAGTCACCTTCACGTCATCATCTGAAGCAGACAGCCCAGATAGCATTCCACCAGGTTCATAAACTTCAGTTTGGACCTTTACCAACTCGTTTATAAACTGGTCTTGGGTCTGGGGGGGCCTGGGGAGGTCTACTTCGACATGAGACGGGGCTGTTGCACCACCATCTTGTACAACTACGTCGGGCACCTCCGTCGGGGCCACACAAACTGTATTCTGATCATTTGTTGAAGTGGGAACATTGGGAAAGACTGATGCACTATTTTTTTGAGGCTCAGGTAGTCGTGATGATGATGATGATGATGATATCTCCTTACATTCAACCAACGTCTCATCTTACTATAATTCACCAAATGTCCGTCTGTCTGTTCGAAGGTACCGTAAAAACTGCTGAACCGATCACAAAGATATTTTGGGTGGGTAATCCTGGGATCTCCAGGAGTAAAATAGGCTATTTCGTTTTCCCAATTTCAGCTTTGGTCTCCAGCATTCTCAGGTTTGGACTCCCGCATAACATTTGCATTCGCATAACGTTCATTGTGACGATGTTCTCATCGTGACGATGTTGTGACGATGTATGTGTTCATGATAGTGTTTGACATGACGGTGTGAACGTAATTTCGTGATGTTTTTCGTTTCGTAATCCTTTAATGAACGTTTAATGTCTAATGAACATTTAATGTAAAATGAACGTTTAATGCTCTTCGATGTCAGGGGCCGCACGCGCGCTACACTGGACGGGCCAACGTGTACCTTGCCCTTCACCGTCAGGCTCGGGTAAACCGCTGAGCCCCATCCATGATGGGGACTGGGGCTTGAGACAGTGTCCCACGAACGAGGAATTCCCAGTAAGCGCGAGTCATCAGCTCGCGTTGATTAAGACCATGCCCTTTGTACACACCGCCCGTCGCCGCACAAACATCACAATGAAACACCATCACAATTCACATATTCGTGCAATCCGTAATTTCGTAATGTTTTTCGTTTCGTAATCCTTTAATGAATGTTTCATGTTTCATGAACGTTTCATGATATGGCCAGTGTGTACCTTGCCGAGAACACAGTGTGTGCCGAGTTGCGGAGTGTGTACCGAGGATTCCAATCATTCTTGTTCCTGGTCCTGTTCCCCTTCCAGTTCCTATTCGCCTTCCAGATGCAGTGAAAACAATTCCCTGTCCGACTCTGCTTTGCAATGACCAGTAACAAGGTTCAAGGTCAGACATTAGAAAAGGTAGGCATCTACCTAAAGACAGATTTCTTCAGCCATGGACAGCTTTGTGTCGCCATGAGTCGCGTTGGCAGCAGTGACAATATAAAAATGTTTTCCAAGAAATTCAAAGAGAGAAAAGGAACTTTTATCAGCAATGTCGTCTATCCTGAAGTTCTAAGCTGAAGAAGAGGTACAAAATCATTCCTTTTTTTTTTCCTAAAGAAAAGCGTACAGCTGATATCACTAATCACGATTTGAAACACGATGGAATAATATTTACCGATATGAACAGTGATGTGGTTTTTATTGAAATTCTAAAGATACTGTTTTGATTTTGATGATTTACATGTGATATGATTTGACGGATGTTTATATGAATCGTTTAAAATAAAAAATTTCTGCCTTCAATTTCTGATATTTTGCCTTTTCATTTCGGCTTCCCAATTGAAGCCCTGCCCGTAGGACGGGTACCGTTGCTCGTCAATAATAATAGACCCTTCATTTGTACAACTATTTGATGGAACCGTACCACTTTGTGCACTTTGGATTAAAATTCCATCATTGGAGGGTAATCCATCTTTTTCTCACTATCTTGAGGTTCCTCAGCTACTGCACCACTCGTATCCAGTACAACTACTTTGGGGGACACTCGTGGGGCCACGAGGAGCGGAGGCTCTACGTTTTTTTGACACAGTTGCAAAATCCTCTTTATCCTCCTCACTCTGTAAGGACACAGTGTCAGCGGAAACATTTGAGACACTGGGTGTCACCTCCTCCACCACACGAGGTAGTGGGTTGTTAACCGTTTTACAATATCGATCAACGTGTCCTGATTCCCCACACTTTGAACAAGCAGCTTTCGGACAAAATCTCTTCAAATGCCCAAACGCCCCACAAAGAAAACATGTTAAGGTCGCTGATGAAGCGTACATTTGATAATCACGGTCATCAATTTTAATCTTAAATGAAACCTTTAAACCTGTATCATCCCCACGGTCTGGAAGAACCATGTGAAGCTGCCGTCGAAAGCTCATCACATACTTCGCTTTTTCATGGTGGCACCCGAGGGGGATCATCGAGATTCTCGACACGATTGTACCATATCGAGAAAAAACAGACACGAGTTTTTCATTGGACATGGAGGGAGGACAATTTGAAACGATTATTTTCATTGCAGGGACATCCATCGGGGAGGCCATAACAAAGTGTCCACTCTCTGTGGTTAACACGGAACTCATGACATCGTGAACTCGATGCTCATCCGCAACGAAGACCACTACCTTCTGGTTCATACGTGACGCAACACGTGCATGTTCGATTCCGATAACCTCTCCAACCGCCAAGACGATCTCTTCGGTCGGAATCCCTTCAGGAGGGACACAAACCAGAGCATGTTTGTGGGTTAACGATTCGAACGCAGCGTCTTGCTGCGAACGAGTCGTCGCCATGACTCAAACAAAGGAACTCCGTTTACCCGAACAACTCGGGTTGAGGAGATTTAAAAAAAAAAAGGAAAAGGTAATAATAATTAAACCAAACGAAAGAAAATAAATATGATTTAAAGTGAAACGTCTATACTCCGGCAAGATGCAGGATTAACGACGGAGAGACAACAACACAGCACAGTACTCACAGCTCCCCACACACAGTCGCCATGATTGCCACACCCACGCACAACTCACCAACGTCGCAGCAGGGGGCGAGAGACAGAGACAGAGACAAAGAGACAGAGCGAGAGAGAGAGAGAGAGAGAGAGAGAGGCAATGGAGTACGCTTGGTTAACAGAAACGGAAAGAACACTGTCGTGATTCCCACGTAGATTCGTTTCTGTTAAGTGAATAATGGGATATTTGGTGTTCGATAAATGGAGGGCCAAAAAGTCGGAGGGGTACCAATATAGGTCACAATGAATGGGTGCAGAAGACCAGGCCAGCAGACATCGTTACAGTCAGTCGAACTCCGTGTATTTCAGAGCAAACCTGAAAAAGACTCAATGGAAACTTAGTGTTTGAGCCAATCCTATTGACGGGTGTAAGGTATCTCGACAGACTACGATCGATTGTAGCACACGTTTATTGACTCTCCCGATACAGGCCCGATTCACCACAGCGCCATCCGAGCTAGGCCGTAACTTCTGGAAAAACGGAAATAAACCCACGGTCAATAAGCCAACGGTGAATATTTGCAGCTTCATACATGACATCCTCCCCTTTAAGTCCAAAATTACCAAGAGCAATACGTGCTGGACTTCCAAAATTGACATTTCAAAAGCAACATTTCCAAAACATGTGAAAATATGTGTGCAAACGATTATGAGAATAAAGAAAATAAGTGAAAATAGAACATGTGTCAATGTGAAAATAGAACATGTGTCAATGTGAAAATAGAACATGTGGCAACGTGAAAATAGAACATATGTCAACGTGAAAATAGAACATATTCAAAGATTCAAACGGTCGGGTGCTTTTCTCTCACACATTGAGCGTCACCAGTGGATACAGAGTCCGAGGTGATTCCGTTGGTCTCCACGAAGGGTGTAGCATTCACAGAGGTTTTCGGGGTATCCGAGCCGGCTGGAGCGGCCACGACGATCTCCAGCAGTGGCGGGTCGAACTGTTGTTCTGACTGTGACGATGCTGCAGGCTCTATCGACTGACAGTGACGGTAGGTTATGTGGTCCTGATGTCGACGAATTTCACGGCCGTCCTGCAGGCGAATCACGCAGGACAGTGGACCTGGCTTCTCGATGATGTCCCCCGGTAGCAACGTTGCACCTGTACCAAAATTTTGGGCAAACACTGGATCTCCTGTGTTGATACAGCGACTGTTGGACGACTTATCGTGCACCAACTTTTGATTAAGCTGGCTATGATAAACATTTGCTGATATGTCCGGTTTGAGATTGTCAAGTGTCGATCTCAAGTGTCGTTTCATCAATAACTCAGACGGAGCTGAACCGGTTGTTGATTGTGGCGTGATGCGGTATTTGAACAGGAGACGAGAAAGCTTTGTTTCCAAGTTTCTGCAATCCGGATTTGATGATTCCCACAGATCGTTCGGCCAAGCCATTTGAAGCCTGGTGATGTGGGCTGACAAACTTATGTTTGATGCCGTTCCGACGTGTGAACTCGGCAAACTCAGACCTGGAAAAACACGAACCGTTATCACTCACGATCATCCTGGGCAGACCATGAGTGGCAAAACAGCGTCTGAGTCTTTCGATGACAATGGCTGACGTAGTACCATGCATCACATAGGCATCAATCCATTTTCTGTGCACGTCCATAATTATTAGAATCATGCTGCCGTTAAAAGGCCCGGCATAATCGAGATGGAGGCGATGCCACGGTTCGCAGGGCCATTCCCAGGGATGCAGTAGCGATTTTGCAGGTGTATTCTGGGTGCTCTGGCAGGGGTAACTATGTCGAACATGATGTTCGATATCAGCATCAAGATTCGGCCACCACACATAGTTTCTGGCAAGTGACTTCATCTTCACAATCCCGGGGTGACAGTCATGGATTTCATCCATGACCCTGGAACGCAGATTTTCCGGGATCACGACACGACATCCCCAGAGTAGGCAACCATTTTCCACGCTGAGGTCGTTTTTACGTGCTCTAAAAGCCGCAAAAGCTGGGTCACCCTCAGGTAGCAAATGCCACCCAAGCTGTATAGCCTGGACAGTTCTGGACAGAACGGGGTCTCGTCGAGTATGAGTGCGGATCTGGCCGGAATCAACAGCACAATCTTCCAGATGATCCATCAGTGCGATAATGGATCCTGGTGTAGGCAAATCATCAACGGATTCTGGAAGGGGTAACCGACTCATGGCATCTGGATTTGTGATAGACGAACAGGGCTTATAACATATGGTGTAGTCATAAGCAGCGAGAAACAGGGACCAGCGGATGATCCTGCGCGGTAGTGTGTCAGATGTCACCTTAGTTGGACCAAACAGACTGATCAGCGGCTTGTGATCAGTGCGAATCGTGAAATGATGTCCAAGAAGGTCCTGGCGAAATTTGCTGACCCCGAAAACGATTCCCAATCCTTCCTTGTCAAGTTGGGAATAGTTCTTCTCTGCAGGGGACAACGTTCTGGATGCAAATGCAACAGGTCTTTCCGTACCATCAGGCATCACGTGTGATAATACACTCCCCACTCCATACCAACAGGCATCGCATGTTAGCACAAGATCCTTCTCTGGATCAAAATTAACGAGAACATTGGACGATTTGAGCAGATCCTTAGAGGTCTGGAATGCTGATTGTTCAGTGGACCCCCAGCTCCAGGAGACTTCTTTTCTCAAAAGCCGATAAAGGGGGCCCAAAACGTCGGTCACATTCGGGATGTAATGACCATAGAACTGAAGCAAACCGAGGTATGACTTCAATTCAGTTACATCTCGTGGAGCCGGAGCATCCTTGATAGCTCGGACTTTCTCATCTGTCGAGTGTAGACCCTTGGCATCAATCGTATGACCCAGGTACGTGACTGATGGCACCATAAACTTGCACTTGTCTCGACGCAAACGTAGGCCGGAGTACGAAAGCTTCTTCAGAACTCTATCCAGGTTTTGTAGATGTTCCGCGTCCATACGACCAGTACCCAGAATATCATCCTGGTAACAAATGACGTTGCGTTCGGTGGCAAACAAACTGTCCATGACACGCTGATAAATTCCATGTGCAGATTTCACCTCAAATTCTCGTCCAAGCAGAGCTGTAGATAGGCGGATTTGAGATCGAGTTTCGTAAAGGTCTTGCCTCCCGTGAGACGAGCATGGAGGTCTTCGATCCTCGGGATTGGATATTTATCCAATGAAGAACACTCGGCACCATGAACCCCACATTGACGTGGTACACGGCACCATGAAACAACACACTCACACACATGCGTGCACACACACACACGAGACACACACACACACACACACACACACACACACACACACACACACACACACACACACACACACACACACACACACACACATGGGATACGAGAATAAGAAAAACAAAGGCTTTTGCCTTATGAGATGGAATCGTTCGCAAGATCTTCCAGTGGAGTAGGGAAAAATAGGGCGGGGCAGAAAATAAAAACAATTGAAAAGTTGGAAGATCTGCGACCGTTCCCGACCTAATCTCACCTGATGCGAAAACCGAAATGTATAAAATTTAACCGTTCAGATATCGCGCCCGATGTTTGTTTCTTTTTGAACCTCTCTCGCCGCTCGTCCTCATATTTGACCACGCAGGAGTTAAATTAATTGACGTGATTTTCCCTGAAACCACCGGTGAGTAATCGGCAACCATCGGTAACCACCGGTAACCAGTAACCACCAGTAAGTGAGTGATGTAAAATTATTGTGCACTTTCTGACAAAAGCATAAATCTTGGCACAAACCTTCCTTGGGGTCTATTGTTCTCTTGACGTTTTTGTGCATCAACACGAGTGCAGAGTATATAATGCAGTGTTCAACTAGAACGGCACTCAGTCGAGAGCATACCTCCACCTGGTTGGCCATGTCACTCAATGATGAAGAATCACTTTAAAAATTATACTTCCTAGTTCGGATCCCGATCTTCATCAAAATCGAATCGGTTCTTCCTCGTCACAAACACAACCTGTCCACCAAGTTTCGTCCAAATCCATCCACAACTTTTTGAGATATCCTGCTATATATCGGTTTTGGCCCCTTCTCCTAATGGTGAAGAATCACTTCAAAAATTATACGTGCTAGTCCGGATCCGGAACTTCACCAAAATCGAATCGATTCTTCCTTGTCACACATACAACCGGTCCACCAAGTTTCGTCCAAATCCGTCCACAACTTTTTGAGATATTTTGTTCACAAACGGACAGACAAACAGACAGACAGACAGGGGTGAAAACATAACCTCCATCCATCCACCTTTGGTGCTGGAGGTAATGAACAGGTGAATAAAGGATTCAGAAAATCACGATGTAAATAAACCTCAATACCGAGTTCAACTACGTACCTGTTCTTCATCCGTTTCCTTTGTCACGATCCACTTCTCTGCAGAGATGTTATTTTCACAAAGAGGAGAATAGAAGGCCTCTGCGAAACAGAACACTTATTAATGATATAATAATAATAATAATTCATTTATTTTGTATAGCGCTTTTCATGAAGCCCAAAGGCGCTTTGACAGAGTGCAAAACATAATGCATAACAAAACATGAAAACAACAATTGCAAAAAGACAAGAATCAATCGGGAAATATTTAAAGCAAAAGGAGGGAGAAGGAGAAGTGATAGTCAGGGGTTAAATGCTGTGGGTTGAATGTTGAATGCAGTGCTGAACAGGTGTGTCTTGAGTGATGTTTTGAATGTGGTGAGTGAGGAGGAGTCTCTGATGGTGTGAGGTAGCGAGTTCCAGAGGGTGGGAGCAGCGATGGAGAAGGCCCTGTCCCCCCAGGATCTGAATTTGGTCCAGATGGTGGGGGGGGGGGGGGGGGTTAGGAGGTTGGTACCAGCAGAGCGGAGGTTGCGGGTGGGAATGTGCCTGGAGAGGAGGTTAGCCAGGTAGGATGGGGCCAGGTTATGGAGGGCTTTGTAGGTCAAGAGGAGGATTTTGTACTGGATTCTCTGGGAGATGGGGAGCCAGTGAAGCTTGTAAAGGACGGGGGGTGATGTGGTCACGGTTCCGGGAATGGGTGAGTAGACGGGCAGCGGAGTTCTGAATGTATTGGAGTTTATTGGTGATTGTTGAGGGTGAACCATAGAGGAGGCTATTGCAGTAGTCCAGACGGGAGGTGATGAAGGCGTGGATGAGGGTTTCTGCAGCCGTGGAGGAGAGGGATGAGCGGAGACGGGCGATGTTTTTCAGGTGAAAGAAGGCTGTCTTTGTGATCTGTTTAGTGTATTTGTCGAAGGAGAGGGTTTGGTCAAAGATGACGCCAAGATTCCAGATGAGAGGGGAGGTGGATACTGGGATACCGTCGATGTTGAGGGCAAAGTTATGGGTGGATTTTGTGAGCGTTTTTGGGCCAATGATGATTATTTCAGATTTATCACAGTTAGGTTTGAGGAAGTTGATTTGAAGCCAGGATTTTATTTCAGAGATGCAGTTTGTCAGGATAGAGTGGGTGTCGGTGGAGACGGACTTGGTGGAGATGAAAAGCTGGATGTCATCGGCGAAGCAGTGGAATTGGAGACCATGACGGCGGATTAAGTGACCGAGGGGGGACAGGTAAAGGATGAAGAGGAGGGGGCCAAGAACTGAACCTTGGGGGACACCTTGGGGGAGGGGAGCAGTGGGGGATTTGCAGTTATTGATGGAGATGAACTGGCATCTGTCAGAGAGGTATGATTTAATCCAAGAGAGGGCAGTGCCGGTAACGTTAAAGGTGGATTCAAGTCGGGTGAGGAGGATGGTGTGATCGATGGTGTCAAAGGCAGCGCTGAGGTCGAGGAGGACGAGAATGTTGATGTTGCCAGCGTCAGAGGAGAGGAGAAGGTCGTTGGTGATTTTGAGAAGAGCAGTTTCAGTACTGTGGTTGGAGCGGAATCTGGATTGGAATGTTTCATACAGGTTATTGGCAGAGAGGTGATGTTTGAGTTGAGCGGCTACAGCGCGTTCCAAAACTTTTGACAGAAAGGGTAGGTTGGAGATGGGTCTGAAGTTATTTAGGGTGTCAGGGTTTAGACCAGGTTTTTTTAGAATGGGGGTAACAGCAGCAATTTTGAGGGATGGTGGGATGATGCCTGTAGACAGGGAGGAGTTTATTGTTGCAATGATAAGTGGAGAGAGAGCAGGGAGGGAGGCCTTGACAAAGCTGGAGGGGATGGGGTCAAGAGTGCAAGTGGCAGTTTTCATTCCTATGAGGAGTTCAGAGAGGTCAGTAGGGGAGACCGGGGAGAATTGAGACAGGGGAAGGCAGGATAAGGGGGGGCAGGTGGTTGGAGGGGGAGCGGGTGCGGCGGTGGTCAAGCTGTTGTAGATGTTGTCAATTTTGCATTGGAAGAAAGAAAGGAAGGAGATGCAGTTGTCTACTGTGAATGACTGGGTGGTGGTGTCCAGGGGGCGGAGGAGTTTGTTTATTGTCGAGAAGAGTGCTTTTGGGTTTCCGGAGCCAGAGTGGATAATTTGAGAGTAGTAGGCGGAGCGGGCATGGGAGAGGGCATCTTTGTAGTGTTGTAGGTGGTCCTTGTAGGTTTGGGAGTGAACTGTGAGACCTGTTTTATTGCGGAGTCTTTCAAGTTGGCGAGCACGAGTTTTCATCAGGCGGAGTTCAGGGGTAAACCAGGGAGCAGAATGGGTGAAAGAAACTGTTTTGGTTTTTACAGGCGCAAGCTGGTCAAGGCAGGAGGAGAGAGTGTGGTTGTAGTAGTCAGTGAGGTCGGAAGGGGTGTGGAGGTCAATGAAGGGAGAAGTGGACATTTTTTCAGAGAGGGTGGATGAGAATGAGGTAGGTGAAAGAGCGTTTAGCTTACGGAAGTTGATAGTGCGATAATGTCTTGGTGTTGGGGTGGGGATGTTGAGGGTCATAGTGATGGCTAAGTGGTCAGAGAGGGTGAGGTCGGAGCCAGAGAGATGGTGCAAAATTAATCCAGTGGAGCAGACAAGGTCCAAAATGTGACCACGGATATGCGTAGGAAAGTTGACATGTTGAGTGAGGTTAAAGCAAGTGAGTAAATCAGTGAAGTCAGTGGTTATTGTGGAGTCAGTGGAGTCCATGTGGATATTGAAATCACCAAGGAGGAGGATTGAGGGGGAGAGGGAACATAGCTGGGTCAGAAAGTAGGAGAAGTCAGACAGGAATAATGGGTGTGGTTTGGGAGGGCGGTAGACGACAGCCATGACTGACTGCGTGCGACCAGAGAGTTTAAAAGCCAGGTGTTCAAAGGATGAGGATGAGGCGATGGGGATGAGGCTGGTCCTGATGTCTTGACGGTGGATAACGGCAATTCCACCACCTCGGCCCTCCGAGCGTGGTTTATTGACGTAGGAATATCCATTGGGTGTGGTGAGGTTGAGCGTGTAGTAGTCCAGTGGTTGTTGCCAGGTTTCAGTGAGACAGAGAAAGTCCAGTTTGTTATCCAGGATGTAGTCGTTGAGGTTGAGGCATTTGTTGTTGAGGGACCGGGTGTTGAACAGGGTGAGCTTGATGTTGTTTTGAACAGCGGGGATGAATTCAGGTGATTTAGCCAGGGTTCGCAGGCAGGAGGTGCGATTTTGTGCGTTGCCGTGATTAGGTGCGCTGGGACGATGAGTGGGAGTGCGCTGAGCCGACCAGAGGATGGGGATGGAGTGACCTGATTGTACATATACAAACTTACGACCGGAGGGAGCCACGGTGAATGTACCTGGGTCGTCGAAGGAGTCCATTTGATTTGATGGCAGAGATGCATGATGGGGTGGAGCAGGTATTGAGCAGAAGGAGCCTTGCAGCGGAGTACCGCAGAGCCATGCCAGGCAGGCGCGGAGAGGCGAGCACGAGGCCAAGGTTGAGGAGGTGAAACAATGGTCCCAACCCATGGAAGCAGGCCCAAGGAAACGAAGGAGATGAAGGAGCCAGGTAGGTGAAGCCAGGAGCAGAGTCGGGACCAAGCAGAGGGCAGACAGGAGCAAAGAGACTATCACGAGGCCAAGGTTGATCACGGCAAAGCGGGAAATGCAGCGGCAATCAACCGCCGCCGCTACAAATCAAGATCACGGCGGGAAAACCGCCGCCACACCGCTGCGAAGGACACAACCCACGAGAGCGTGCCCGAGGAAACAGCGAGCAGGCGAAGGAGCCGGGTAGGCGAAGCAGGGAGCAGAGCCGGGACTATGCGGAGGGCAGACTCAATGGCCAAAAAATCCGCATGACCACCAAAAAAGCAAGCCACAGACAGTGGCCCAGTTGAAGAAGCAGCGAGCATGTGATGCCTGCGTCCTCTTCAGACCGGACCGGAAGCGGACTTTTTCGGAAGCGGATATAGATGGTTACTGGCAATACTGATCACATTGTAGCGGCTACCGCTGGGTTTACACAATCGCCTTGCACCTACCAAGGACGCGGAGCGATCACCATGCCGGGCTCGTCCAGGACGCCCGGGCAGGCCCACGCTCAACTTGCCAGGCCTCGGCCGGGACGCCCGGGCATGCCTGGGCACGCCCGCCCTCGACTTGCCAGGCCGTGGCCAGGACGCCTGGCCATGCCCCCTCTCGCCTTTCCTGGGCAAACGCTCCGGGATAATGTGTGTATATATATTGCTGCCCGATAAACGGGCTTTTCAGAGTACCCGAATTGTTTTGTGACAACAAAGAAACTCGGACGAAATCCAGTTCTCCCGGCGGAGAACGAGTTTGCTCGCCTGCTCACGGAGTTCCCGGCCCTCACGCGGCCGACGTTTTCGGCCGTCGCAGTACGACATGGGATCGAGCACCACATACCAACCACAGGCCCGCCGGTCTACGCCAGAGCCCGCCGCCTCGACCCAGCCAAGCTCGCCATGTCCAAAGCCGAGTTCGACGCTTTGGAACACCTCGGCATCGTGCAGCGCTCCGATAGCGCGTGGGCTTCGCCACTACACATCGTCCCAAAACCAGGGGGCGGCTGGCGCCCATGTGGCGACTACCGCCGCCTTAACGACGCTACCACCCCCGACAGGTATCCGATCCCGCACATCCAAGACTTCTCCGCCCGTCTGGCAGGACGGGTCATTTTTTCAAAAATTGATCTCATATGGGGAAATCACCAGGTACCTGTCAGGGCGGCCGACGTCCCTAAAACGGCCGTCATCACGCCATTCGGCTTATTCGAATTCCTACGGATGCCGTTTGGCCTCAAGAACGCAGCTCAGGCGTTCCAGCGCTTGATGGACGGCGTGCTGCGTGACCTGCCGTTCCTCTTCATTTACCTGGACGACATCCTCGTCGCCAGCACGTCCCGGGCCGAGCACCTCCTCCACCTCCGAACACTGTTCGGGCGCCTCAGCGAGCACGGCCTCATCGTCAACCCGGCCAAATGCCACTTCGGCACGACGGCCGTTGATTTTTTGGGCCACCACATCAACAAGAACGGGGCCGTGCCGCTGCCAACCAAGGTCGAGGCCATCACGACGTTTCCGCGTCCCCGCTCCATGAAGGCCCTGCAGGAATTCCTGGGAATGGTGAATTTCTATCACCGCTTCGTGCCCCGCGCTGCTCAACTCATGCGGCCCCTCTACGAAGCCCTCCGGGGCAAGCCGGCCAAGCACGACATCGTCTGGTCCACAGCAATGGACGCGGCCTTCCAAAGCTCAAAGCGGGCCCTCGCCAACGCAACACTGCCCGCTCACCCGGTGCTCAACGCTCCCATCGCCCTCACCACGGATGCCTCCGACTACGCGGTGGGCGCCGTACATGAGCAATGGGTGAACGGGGTTTGGCAGCCACTCGCTTTTTTCAGCCGGCAGCTCCGGCCGAACGAGCTCAAATATAGCACGTTTGACCGTGAGCTCCTCGGTCTACACCTGGCCGTTCGCCATATCCGCCACCTCCTGGAGGGCCGACCCTTCACGGCGTTCGTCGACCACAAGCCGTTGGTTTACGCAATGGCCAAGGTCACGCAGCCGTGGTCGGCCCGCCAACAGCGCCACCTCTCCGCCGTGTCGGAGTTTACCACGGACATCCGGCACGTTGCCGGCAAAAACAACGCCGTGGCCGACTGTCTTTCTCGGGCCAGCGCGAACGCGGTCCACCTCGGCGTGGACTTCGCGCTTATGGCGGCGGACCAAACCACCAACACCACGGTGCAAGCCCTTCGGGCGGCGGACACGGGCCTCCGCCTGGCCGACATCCCCTTCGCGGACACTGTCCTGCTCTGCGACGTCTCCCAAGGCCAGCCTCGCCCCATCGTGCCCGTTACCTGGCAACGCCGCATCTTCGCCTCCCTCCACGGCCTTTCCCACCCGGGCCGGAAAGCTTCCCAGAAGCTGGTGTCGGCGCGATTCGTCTGGCACGGCCTTCGACGGGACGTCCGCGATTGGACCAGCACCTGCACAGCCTGCCAACAGGCCAAGGTCCACCGACACACCCAGGCCCCGCTGGCACCTTTCACCGTGCCCGAACGACGTTTCGACCACGTCAACGTGGATCTGGTGGGCCACCTCCCACCATCACGGGGGTTCACACACCTGCTCACCATGGTGGACAGGACCACCAGGTGGCCGGAGGCCGTTCCCCTCGTCTCCACCACCACCGCCGACGTGGCGCAGGCTTTCATCGCCACCTGGGTCGCCCGCTTCGGCGCACCGGCGGACATCTCGTCGGACCGTGGACCGCAGTTCACCTCCGAGCTGTGGGGTGCGGTCGCCCGCAACCTGGGGGTCAAGCTCCACCATACTACGGCCTACCACCCCCAAGCCAACGGGTTGTGCGAGCGATTCCACCGCTCCATGAAGGCCGCGCTCATGGCCGGCCTTCAAGACGGCGGTTGGGCCGACCGGCTGCCGTGGGTCCTTTTGGGCCTCCGCACGGCCCCCAAGGAGGACCTCCGGGCATCCACCGCCGAGCTTGTCTACGGCCAGGCGCTACGTGTCCCGGGCGAATTTGTGCCCGACGCTACCAGTCCCTGGTCCGCAGCTCACCAGCGCTCGGACCTCCAGGAGGCCGCCCGACGGTTTGCCCCCGTGCCAACATCCCACCACGGTGACCCCCACTCCTACGTCCCCCCAGCGCTTCGCACAGTGGAGTACGTTTTTGTGCGTCATGACGCACATCGGGCCAGCCGCCGTACGACGGGCCCTTCCGGGTCCTGCGACGGGACGACAAGTCGTTCGTCATCAACATCGGCGGCAGGTCGGACCAGATTGCAGTGGACCGCCTCAAGCCGGCGCACGTGAACATCGACCAACCGCCACGGTTGGCCCTTCCGCCGCGGCGAGGCCGCCCCCCGTCCACAGTGCCCCCCACTCGACCGCCCACCACCACACCGGACCCCCCCCCCCCACGACCCGCCAGGGATCGCTTCGGCCGGGTCATCAGGACCCCCCTCAAATTGACCCTGCCGGTGCAAGTCGATTGAGGGGGGACGTGTGTAGCGGCTACCGCTGGGTTTACACGATCGCCTTGCACCTACCAAGGACGCGGAGCGATCACCATGCCGGGCTCGTCCAGGATGCCCGGGCAGGCCCGTGCTCAACTTGCCAGGCCTCGGCCGGGATGCCCGGGCATGCCCGGGCACGCCCGGCCACGCCCCTCTTGACTTGCCAGGCCGTGGCCAGGATGCCCGGCCACGCCCCCTCTCGCCTTTCCTGGGCAAACGCTCCGGGATAATGTGTGTATATATATTGCTGCCCGATAAACGGGCTTTTCAGAGTACCCGAGTTGTTTTGTGACAATAAAGAAACGCGGACGAATTCCAGCTTTTTGTCGCGTCCATTCTTCCGACTACGTGGGAGCACAGCTCCTTCAACATCCAGATAAAATGATAAAATATCATGCTGCATGTATCAGGCCTAAATCTCCCACCTCCACACACTTTTTAAAATACATTTACAGGAATACATCCTGAATTGTTTCCAAGTGTTAATGAAGTATTCACGAGTTGGAACTGGAGGTAGGTGGTAGACAACAGTAACAAGCGTGATAGCCAAGCTTGGCGTTCGAATGGCGGGGAGTTTGGCAGAAATTTGTAATTTGTTCAGGGTGCTGGAAATCTTCTTCTTTATTCGTATGGGCAGAGTCACAAACTGACCCTGCTTTTGCATCTACCATTCTTGCCACTCTTGCTGTGAGCCAAAGTAGATTTGAACAAGGCCTTCATCCAATTGTCGTTGACTTGCCTCCTCACTCATCATGAGTATGGAGCAAGTGTTGATGTGATGTTGGTTTGACCAGCAAGATGTGGAACAGGGATGCCGGATGCATCCGCAATGATGATGTTGGGACCATGGTACTCAAGTTGTCCATGGTCCATACCAGGAGCAACCAGCAGACTTGTGCACAGCTGTTGTGAAGAAAAGGCACAGCCGCTCGCTTGTAGCTCCATGCTGGCTCCCGGAAGTTGGTGAAGTAATAACACCCGTCACCGCATCCCGTGGAAGTTGCAGGTAAACTGTCGTCGTCCTGCCATTGCTGACGTAATGAATGTAGGTGAACAAAGTAGGTGATCGCCCTTCTTTCATATGTTGCAGTGTGATCCAGGCCAATGATCACATAAGTCTCCCTTGGTGAAGGGAAGCATCCATCTCCAAGTTACAAAGGAGAATGTCTTCATCATTCTTTGAGAAGGAGGGTGTATGCCAAGATTAACTTCATTTTAGCCACAAATTTCTTTTTCGAACTTCTTTCCAGATGTCGTTATCACTCCATTTGAAATGGGACCTGGTCTTTCCTTTACTCAGCCACATTTATATCTGCTCGCCACACAGATTGAATCAGATGGGGTACATTGTAACATGAAATCAGTACATTTTAACTAATCATGTATATCTTATAACAGCTTCACACAAATAATATTCAAATCAGGTATATGTTTTATACTACTAAACTAAGAATAACATCCACAATTTCTTTCAGGTTCATATAATTCAAAAATTAAACTCATGGTTATTTTAACACTACTCAAAGAAATAAATGCATTATTAGTTGAGTGTATATAAGTAAAATCACAAACAGGATTATCTAATTCCCAACAAATCTTGCAAACAGCAAACTATGCATAATGTCTTATTAGCATAGTCCTCCTCACTTTTTCTTTTAATAATGTAACTTATGGTGATATGAGTTCACTAACTCATAAAACGGACACAATTCACAATGGTTTGTTATGCCCTTATCTTAGCTTTACTGTACTCATTTGCAACATCACTTGATTCAATCTCTTTATCTCAGCATTTATGTTGCCATCAAAGTCTTCCTCTTGTGGTTCCACATGTATGTCCTCATTTGTTGCTTCATATATTTCTGCATGTGGTGCTTCATGCACTATCATAGTATTATTTGTTATCTTATTCAAACCCATCGTTACTAAGGCTTTCAAGCAAGCCAATACTAAAACTATTACCAAGATAACTACTAGTCCAACAAACAAGTATTGGAGTATCTTAGCTGCCACCCCTCCGAATGTGTTTTCCAACCATGCAAAGGCACCCCTTTCACATAATCGTGATATCTTGCTCCCTCTTATCTTATTGTATCGGCTATGTTATAAATGTCTCCCGAATTATCAGGTATATATGTACAACAATCTGACTGCGCACGTACCTCCTTTTTCTGCTAACAGCATATCTAATGCCATACGAGTTTGTAAGGCCATGCTTCTCGTCGCTGCCAGCTCACTTGTAAGGTTTGTCAATCCACTTGCCGTTTTATTTGCCAATGTTTCTATAGCCAATGCCATTTGCCGTAGCTCATGGCCTGCCTTCCAGGTTCCATAAAATGGAAATACTACCATTCCAACCCATTCTCCCATACCAACAGTTCTTTTCTGCCTAGCATGTAGGATGCGCATTGGTGACTCTGTTAACAAGCGCATGTGTGGAAGTACAAACCCAAGAAAGCACGATCCTGACCATGCCAGTGGGAGATACGCATACGCCTTGTGTCCACATATAAAATATGTATTATTATAGGTCCATGTAGTATCTGTCATCCAAGTTCCTTCCCAATCCAAAGATATAATCTTTAAGCTAGTGTCCTTTACTGGGACAAGCAATCTTATATAGCCCAATTCGTAACTATACTGGTGGCAGGTGGAGTTTCCCGTAAACTTATTATTCTCCTTGGTTTGATGTCAGACGAAACATAGGAGCCCTTTCATTTGTTGTTGAACAGTTACGGAAGGGGGCATAACTTCATTGTTATATTTAGGCCTATAACTGTCTGCAAATTCCTCACATCAATATCCCCCTTTGTCCCAATCAACATCCCATAGCATCATCGCCATTGGTAAATAAGGTATTGTTGCTATCAACCTCTGTGGGAAGCGACTACATAATTCATCCCAACCAAAAGGAACTGCCTCCAATGGTACTTCGTTCTCACTAGAATGTGGCATTTGTGTGCATATCCAACAATTACTTTAATTTGCTATTTCAGCCCTTGTGTGGGCTAAATGTAAAAAAAGTATTAATCCCGTGTAATCCATCGGGTTCTAAAGGTGTGTCCCTATCTTTCATGAATCTTCTCCTTTGTTTATGTTGTACTGCATAATCATATATTTGTATGTCGGCCACCAATGTTGCGTTTTGTGCTCTCATTAGCCCGAAGTAATGCATGCAACACAGAGTCCCCACCACTAGAGAACTCATTCCTAGGATAAATATCACCATTTTCAAGGAGTATCCAAAGTAGAAGTCTCTGTTTTCCCCCGATTTGTCGCCTTGTCTTGATAAGGTCTTTCCCTTTGTCCCACCTGTATCCATCTGTAACACATGTAAGCTATCCCTTGTATATGTTCATACCTATAACATAATTATATGTCAATGACCTTCAACATTATATATCAAACTAACAAGCTTCCGAAAGGGTAAAAAAAGGAAACCCCTGAATATGTAGCATAAATCTGATTACTTGCCTGCTCCCTCTATCTCCCGGGGTCCATATTTGTCTCTATTCTTAGCAACTACCTACGGTCTGTCAATTCGTTCCAAAATACCACAACCAAAGGTTTTACCCAAAGCGCTACCAAACTATTTCCAATGTGAACTCAAAATACTAGTGAAACAATCAATTCAAAGAATTAACTTCAAAGGGTCAACAAATTCATTTTAGAAACAGATCTAATTTTCTTTCTATTGCTATAAGGAAGAACAATAGTTCTTATAAGTCTTTGTAATATCTCATGTAATTTATCCAGCATCGAAGAATTTATTTACTATCCATCCCCCTTCTGTTTACCAGTAACTTTGTTTACACACCATAACTTAATTTGATAAATCCCATGTGTACAGCTACCACTTATTGAAACCCCTATTTTTTGTAGAAAATATCCAAATAAGTGGTTTTACGCCCCCTTAACCGCTGCTTATCCATGTCTTGCGCCTAGTGAATACTACTAACACCTGTATGCCAATATAGGTGTGCCAGATTAACAACATATGTTGCAGGGACACGTAACATTGCATTCTGAAGTTAAATAACGTAACAGCGCGTTCATGTCTGTCCCTTGGTTTTAAGATGCACAATGCATTCCGTTTTAAAACTTACAATAGTTCAATTCAGCAAAATTTTCTCTACTATCTGCCCATATCATCTATGCCTAAAATATATCCATAGATACAGCACAATTTACATGCTGATTAAAGTCCAGTTTATATACGTCAAAATCCATGAGCAGAGTACTCTGGGAAGTCAGTATAAGACCTCTTCCAAATTTGGCTAATTTTGTACTCCCTCATCTTTTATGAAGCTCATATCCATAAATAGCTTTTTATTCTCATATAAATTCTATCTAACAACGGAATCCCAAAACTCCTCACAATTTTACTATTAATTAATGGCTGCTCATAACCCAGCACATCAAATCTGTATTTTCCATCTCCCTTAACAAAAGAGATAATGTTCATAATCAAATTATATTTCTATTTGAATTTACGAATTCTCTGGATATTTAATCCCATCCACATGAAACTATCTATCTCCAGACAAGGCACACTGTCGGTGTCAACAATCTTGTAAGATTGATACACAAAAAACAAAAACACTAACATTGACACACAAAAATAGCCACACACACATGCATTATGCGTATTTGTTTGCGTTGGAACCATTATTTACAGATCAGGATGGGTATCAATTTTATGGCAATTTCATAAAATTTGTCCTTCAACTTTATAAATGCTAATACACAAATGGACCAAAAAGCTTATTCTTAGAAAACTCCTATGATGTCACATTGAAATTACCCTGTCAGTTCTCACAATAATTTATCCAAATTTGACTACACACCCATTTACATGTCAGTCGTCCACTGACCTATCAATCATGCGGAGCAATAGTCCGAAATTCCCACCTGATCGTCATGTGACTCTTGTCACTTGGTTTCCAAAAAAAAATGCAAAGCAATTGTTCCAAACTTTTGTAAATTTAAAAATTTTGTGCCCAACATAAAAGATCCAATTTCGGAATTTGATCAATTAATTACTAATTTGCTAACAAGCCAAAAAGGTAAAAACCATCCTTGCTCCGAAAACTTTTCAGACACAAGAAGCGTCAACAGTTATTCATATTGGTCTAGTGGTTTAATCTGTTGAGGCCAACCATCATTTGGGATTTGCCGCAATGAAGGCCTAATCTTTATTTGAGGTACCTGTAAGCACTGGTACCCTTAATCTTGGTTCTCCCTTACGAAATTGTCCCTTTTTGACATATGGACATCGTCTTCTCCAATGTCCCATTTGTCCACAATTGAAACATCGATTTTTTTTGTCATTGCTTGGTCTGTCCATCTGTTCACTTGTTTTGCTGGGCTGCATCGCTGGGTCTCTGGGTTGCCACTCCAATCTCCGATTATCTCCTGCTGCGTTATTGCGTTGTTGCCCAGAAACCTATTGCGTTGATTCGTAGTCATCAGGGATTGTGTCTGTAATTGCATCAATTTCTTCGGCATTTACAGCACTGTTCCTGGCCTGAATTTGCTGATGATGCAAAGCATAATTCAATATTTCCTGCATTGGCTTGCCTTCCCAAGCAATACACTGTCTTTCCACTTCACCCTTCAATTTTGGCAACAAACCATTAATAAAAAAAGGTTTTAAGGCATTTTTGAGTTGTGCCCGGTCTATTCCCGAACATAGTCGGAAAGCATCTCGCAATCTGTCCAAATAATCGCTAGCATCCTCGCCTGATTTCTGCTTGCATGTAACCACTTTGTTCCAATCCGTCACAGGTGGCAATTTCTGTATGGCCTCTATCAATCTATTCATCTGTACTGTCCTAGCCTCCGTGGGCATGTCCAACTGGCCATCTGCTGCATTGACCCAGTTTGCCTCACGCATCAAGTCCCTCAAAGTGGTGGTATCGGGAATTAACCACTTCAAAAGTATTTCCATGTCTCTTGTAGTGGGCAACTGAGTTTCCACAATCAATCGCAGCTCCTCCGCAAATTGAAGTGGATCTGTTTTGATTGATGGCATGCTACTCTGCAATGCCTTGCCCAACCTGTGTTATATCTGCTTCACCTCCTTTTTCAAACTCCCCATCTTTGTTCTGCTCTCCATCTCCCTAGACTCAACGTCCCAGTAATAAAATGGTTTCCAATCCACTTCCAACTTCTGTCTCCCTCGTGCTTCTATTTCTTCTTTGAGTGTTTCCAATGTGTTCCTGTCAAAAGTGCCATCCATGGGGAATTCCTGTTTTTGTCCTTTTGTCCATTCATGCCAGGATTCCACATCTTTAAGTGCCTCTGCACCATATCGCTGATGCATGTAATTGATACAAGCACCTCTTTGCGACAAGTCCAATTGACCTTGCTTATCCTTGCCGACTCCACTCCCCATTCTGCCTGTATGTGAATAACACTCAGTATTCACTCAATGTATGAGGTAAATTATGAGGATCTGCGCTTTGGAATACACCTGTACACACCTATACTATATGTACCGTAAATAAAATCTACTAGGGTTTGTTCTACCTTATATCAAAGTACCGCTGGATGTGTTGTTGCCTAGCTTGTTCCTATAAAGTTCCAATCGTACTTCCAGGAAGGATCTCTCCACCTTTTCAAACGGTGATTTCCAGAGAATCTCTCTCACTTCTGGCTTTTGCACAACCCAATCTCACAGATCGGTATTGCAGATGAGCCAAATGGGTCAGTATAAAATGGGTGAATCCGCAGATCACCCATTCTGTTAAAGGGGGAATCAAACAGAAAATAACCACAAATATGTAATATCTATATAAACTCACCACCTTGCTCTGTTTTCCAAGGTTGCCTTCACAATAATGTCTCACAAATATCTCAAAACTCCTTTGTTGAGACTTCATCTTCATCAATCAATCAATTCAATTAAATCAATTCATCAATCTTCATCAATAAATCACATTAACCAATCAGATAACTCTATACCTAAGCCGTTTCCCAATGTTGCCAGAACAGTTCCATCCACTGATGGAGATATATGATCATTGGTCGTCACCTTTGACCTATACCTTTTGTCAGTTGACAAATCACCGTTCTGCCTCTGGATCATATCTGACCTATTGTTCAATCTTGTCTGCTCAATATATCACAAATTCAAGTTTAGCAACCACTGAAGGTAACCCAACCCTCCATTTGTGAAGTAGTCACCCAAGATCAATCAAACAGGTATGAGACAGGTCACTGAAAAAAAATGTCCCAATTTAAATGGTACCAAAACTTCCTGACAATTAAAATTTCATAAAACTCCTGAAGTGTTCTACCAATAAATGACAATTAATCCACACTATTCGCCAATTATAATCCGAGCATGCTAAAATTTTGACACTTTATTTAACGCTATTACTTGTCATGCTTCATTAATCTTACAGGGCACAAAAGTTGTTCTTTCAGCCCGTGCAATCATTATACACCCAAAACCTCATGATCGTATTCCTGTCAATCATAACATCATGACTTTAAAATCATCATCATAATGACCATCACTATTATAATCATGGTCATAACATAATCATCTATTTGAAAAGAAAAAAAACATTTCCTACATTACCACATCCATGTGGTATAATCATCAATAAAAATAAAACTGCATATAGCAAAAGGCTACTTCCTGACCACTGAGTATACCTATTGACAAGAAGTCATAGAAATATCGAATAATCGTAAAAAAAAATTAAAAATTTAACATTAAAATCGCGTCTAATTCGCCTGCCGCTTTGTCGTACCAAAAATCGTAAGATATAATCAACAAAGAAAAATACACATACAAAAAATACACCAGGTCGACCAAATTACAATATTATACCATTTCAGTTGACATGACAAATCGTCATGATGTCTGAAATGTTCCAGGGTTTCTGCACACCTTAAAAGAGGTATACTTTGTGGTGTTGCCCACCTACCACATTGAATTAGCCATTTCAGTATCGTATTGATTACTGAAATGTTCTAGGGTTTCTGCAAACCTAAAAAGAGGTATGCTTTGTGGTGTTGCCCACCTACCACATTGAATTAGCCATTTCAGTATCGTATTGATTACTGAAATGTTCTAGGGTTTCTGCAAACCTAAAAAGAGGTATGCTTTGTGGTGTTGCCCACCTACCACATTGAATTAGCCATTTCAGTATCGTATTGATTACTGAAATGTTCTAGGGTTTCTGCAAACCTAAAAAGAAGTATGCTTTGTGGTGTTGCCCACCTACCACATTGAATTAGCCATTTCAGTATCGTATTGATGACTGAAATGTTCTAGGGTTTCTGCAAACCTAAAAAGAGGTATGCTTTGTGGTGTTGCCCACCTACCACATATCTATAATACAATAAACATTCCTTCCGTTCAACAGAACAAACATTTCCTGTATAAGCATTTCAAAAACAAAAGAAGAAGAAGAATTCATTTTCAAAACCAAACCAAAATCAATGCTTTATTGAAAAATAAAGAAGAAGAAAAAGAAGCACGCCTCATTTTCAAATCAAAATCAAAATCAATTCTTTATTAAAAAATAAAGAAGAAGAAAAAGAATGAAATGAGAGCTTGACATAGGACCAAGCCACAATTAGGGGTGTTAATACTGTGCGAAATAGACACTCATTGTCATTATCCTAAAGATAGCTGTGTATTATTGGTCGCACTCATTACTTTAGTGTTTTATATCTGTGTTTTTTCCTACAAGGCTTTCAGAGATTTTTATGTTCATGCTGTCCCCTGCCTTGATCTATCCGTGCGAACCATTACACTCATAATTTAACCATTTGAACTGTGTCGTATCATCGCACTCATTACTTTAGCACTATGGGGCCATGGTTTGAGGGAGAGGGGAAAAAGAAAAGAGAAGTGAGGATAAAGGACTTTCATTCAACTCAGAAAAAAATAAAATTAAAAATTAAAAAAATTAAAAATTAAAATTAAAATGAAAAAAAATGAAATGAAAAAAATAGGATGAAAAAAAATCACAATCATCTCCCTCAAAAATCATCACAATCTGCTGATATCAATGCTCCCTTCTTAAGAATTTACTCTTAAACCAATTTAAAAGACAAACAAACATAATCCCTTTTCCAATTTGGTCCAACTGCAATTTTGAAAATGAACTGAAGGTTCAGCCATAAGGTTTAACCGATTTAAAATATTTTGGAAATTCACAAACTCTATCAAAGGAACCATAATGTGTTGTTCCAAACTCATAATTACAAAACCCATCAGCCAAAAAATCCTAATAAAATCCAATAAAAGACCATTTAGCTCGATACAGCCAGATTCTTCATTTACAAGTGGGAAACACAAGTTCGCACCTCGGGGGCCCTCCGATGAGCGAGGATATGCTTCCCACTCAACCTATGACCTCCATCAAAAAGAGGATATTACATTGAAACCCATATAGTTGTCCGTCTGCACAGAACAATTTTGGTTTGGTGGTGTGTGTTAACACAGTCATCTTAAAATCACTGAGAAAAAATTCTGGTCAAAAATCCTAATTTCTGTGCTTATGATAATATTTCCCTATACAACATATGAATATTGATTTATAATAACCCATAAAATTGAAAACATAACATCTCATGGCAAGGCCTCAATTGGAAAAAAAAAATTCCAATCCCAAATAAATTTTCAAATATACATTTAATGATTGTTCTTCATAGATCCTACATCCCAGTAATATGGGATTGCCTCTCATCATTTTGTAGACTAATTGGATAAATCTGAGCCGTCATCCAAGATGGCGGCCGAAAAAAAACAAAATTTCAAATGTACCTTTTAATGATTTTGCCTCATAGATCCTGGATCACATTGACATGGGATGGCCTCCCATCATTTTTCACCTTATTTGAAGGAATCGGTGCTGTCATCCAAGATGGCGGCCGAAAAAGCAAAAAATCCTGTAAACTGTATCTTGATCGGGATTTAAATATGGAAAGGAGTACTGTGCAACCACTCGACGATAACCACCACAATATAACTCGCATAAATTCGTAACACACCCCTTTCTTGTCGCGGCATACCCACGCTTCTCGACGCAGTGTGGAAACAACAATTAATGAACCAGATTCCAATTTGGAAGTAAAACGAAGACGTGCACAATGAAACAAGATTTCCTCAGAATCGACACTCGTGCCGGGGACGTGATGACGTCACTGCGCTTCAGTCTTAGCAAACTAATTTTATATAAGTTAATATTTTCAATAACACTTGCAGAGCGGGAATGTGGTGGAAGGGAGCGGGAGGGTGGTTGGGGGTGGGGAGGGAGGGGGAAAGGCAGGAACACAAAGGAATGGATGGAGGGAAGGAGGGAGGAGCACAGAGGAATGAGGGGAGGGGAGAGGAAGGAATGGGGGAAGCAAGAAGCAACACAAATAAATTGGAAGAAGAAGACTAATAGGTGAGGAGAAAGGAAAAAAAAAACAACACCAACACCAACAACAACGATGTTGTGCTCCATGGACCTTGGAAGCATTTGCTTCCTCGAATGACTCACTGACTGAAGAAAAATTAAGGGGAGAGAGGAGGGGGAAAGATGGGTATGAGGGGAGATGAAAAGTTGGATTTGAAATAGAAGGGGGAAGGATTGATGAGAGTGAGACAGGGAAAAAGAAGGAGAAAGAGAGAGGGAAAAATGAAGTGATGGAGTTATTTAGTTTTCTCCATATTTCATGCAAATAATAAACATGACACAAATTGAAATGTATTCGGTCCAACGACCACATTCTATACACCCCCGGCCTCAACATGACAGGGGCACTGAATCAGCGGCACAGCTGCACCCTTCACAATGCAAGACAGCCGTGTGTGTGTGTGTGTGTGTGTGTGTGTGTGTGTGTGTGTGTGTGTGTGTGTGTGTGTGTGTGTGTTGTCAGATCTCCGCTGATCTTGATACAATTCAAACATAAGGAGATCGGGGGGAGTGAAGCCACAGAGTGTACATTTGAGAAAAAGAAACTAAAATCCGAGCCCATTCGTAACGTATCGACAGGGAAAAATAAAAGCATTTGCCATTTAAATGTAATTTCATGGCACAAAATGCGATCTTCATTTCCGGATTTTGACCTACCTATACACCGCCCCAGCGATGTCGTGGTCTATTTACGTTTTACCTCCTAACAAAATTTACCTAACAAATCACTATGTTCACCCAACGAAATACGTTCTTATGAACCATATGTCGTTATTATTGTTAAAGATTTCGTATCGTCACACGATTACCCAAAAAAAAACCAATCAGTACGCTATATCCATACTCATAATTATCATCACGCAAACAAACTCAGATGTCCGCATTACTTGTCCATCTTTATGTCTACCCAACTATGGGGGACTATTTAAAGTCACTTTACATCTTAATGTAGACCAAATAATCCACTAAATCGATCCAAAAGTAAAAAAAAAAAAAAAATCAAACGCCGCCGGATTTGAACCGACGCCCCTTTGATCGGCTCATCGACGTGTTTACCCACTAGGCCATTCTTAAGCTGGAACACTAAAAAGGAAAATATCGATATAGTGTCGCTCCCAAAGCGAAGCTTTGGAAGCGAAGCCAAAGCCTCGTAGAAAACCCATCTCCGATCCTATACGCAATTTGTCAACAGAAAAAAAAACATGGTCAAAAGCCAAACCTGAATAAAATAAGGAGGGAATAGAACAAGACGGGGAGTGAGGGGAGAGAGGCAACTGAGGGACACAAAAGGCGGGAGGGAGATGGGGTGAATTGCCGCACTCGTGCTTTTGGGATCCACGATCCTATGACGATCCCAAAACCATACCGTCCCATTCTTATACAGAACTTCACCAAAATCGAATCATTTCGTCCTTGTCACATACAGTACACTCCTGCCAAATCTTGTCCAAGTCCGTCCACAACTTTTTGAGATATTTTGTTCACGAACGACCAGACACACAGGGGTGAACACATAACCTCCATCACCCTTTTGTGGATGGGTGGTGGTGGGGGTGTTTGTGGGGGTGTATGAGGGATGAGTAAAATGAGGAATGACGGATGAGGGATGAATGAAATGAGGGGGCGATGGGAGTGAGGGAGAGAGGAGAAAGAGAGAGAGGGACAGAGTTTGCATTTAAACATGAGCAGGAGTACATGTGCACAAAGCCACGCATATGTCGATCAAATGAAGTCTGTGTTTTCACAAAAATACGCTAAAAATGGCGGAAAAAGTCGTCATTTATCGAAAAAAGTTTGGCGTTCATGCTAGAAATCGGTAACCCTCGCATATTCGTAAAAAATCAATAATTACACAGGTTCTTTATCGTATTGTGCAGATGACAAAAACGGGATACTTACCCTTCAATCCTCTCTTCCTGCACAGTCGATCCCCGTACGGGCCACCACTTTGTGGAATAGTTCTATTTCTTTAATGAAAGAAGAACGGAAGACTCCACTTGTTCTTATATTCGGTTTATTTAACTCAAAGGGAAGGGTAGGGAATTACGAACTGATGCAAGGTAAAATAACTATGAACTAACTAAACTCGACGAAGTCTCGTTCAGCCGGCAGCATGGCCCCAATCTCCTCTCCTTCGATCCTCGGTCCAGCGCAGCTCCATGTGTTTCGAAGTCCCACTTTTACCTTTTAATATCAATATTCACTCCTTATAAGGTAAGGAATGGGAGTCTCCGAGCCGTCTCAGACAGAGACACTCTGGTTCTTCTCTTGGCACTTTGTGAGACACATCTTAGACAGTTCTTATCAGTTGGGATAATTAAGCACCTTTTTACTCTGCCTTTGTAGGTCAATTCTTGATCTGTCCATTGCAAGCCTTTTCTCAAGAGAGGAAAACACATTTTGCCAGAGGAAATAATATATAAATAATTATATATTCCTCCACACCTACCCAGAGATATATTAAATAATATATATTCCTCCACACAGGCAAACACTATGCTCAGGCATTCTTTTTCGATTTGTGCATAGTTTTGTTCCGTCAGCATTAGTGCCCTTGATGCAAATGCAACCGGTTGTCCCTCTTGCATGAGACAGCACCCCAGTCCATTTTGGCTTGAGTCACTTTGTATAGTGAGTGGCTTTGAGATGTCATAGTACCTTAATACAGGCATCGTGGTGATCAGGCGCTTTATTTCCTGCACTGCAGCATCGTGTTTCGATAGCCAATGCCATATCGCATCCTTGTCCAGCAGTCTCCTCAACAGCTCACAAACCTCAGAAAGGTGTGGCATGAATTTGGCAAGGTAGGTCACAAAGCCAATGAAACGCTGGACCGCCTTCCCATCTGTTGGGTGTGACATTTCCAGAATGGCTCTCACCTTTTCAGGATCAGCCTTCAGGCCATTTGAAGACTGTACATGTCCATGGAAACGGACCTTTGCTAACTTGAACTGCAGCTTCTTCAGGCCAAGTCTTAGTTTAACGTGCCTGCAGCGGTCCATCAGCACCAGTAACTTTGCATCGTGGTCACTATCTGCCTCGTCATCTGTATCCCCGCAGCCAACAATGAGGATGTCATCTGCAATGGGCTCTACTCCATCTAGCCCAGCCAATAGCTCATGCTGCTTGCGTTGGTACACCTCTGGTGCTACGGAGACTCCAAAAGGCAGTTTGAGCCGCCGTTTCCTGCCCCAGGGAGTCCAAAATGTTGTCAAGTAACTGCTCTTCTCGTCTAGCTTGCATTGTAAAAAGGCATCACGTGCATCTACGAGTGTGAATACCCGTGCCTTTGGTAATTTGTATAAGACATCTTCAAGTGTTGGCATGAGGTAGTGAGATCTTCGCAGTGCTTGGTTCAAAAACTTTGGATCTATGCAAATTCTCAGCTTCTCAGGCTTTTTTACTATGACCATGTTACTTATCCAGTCTGTCGGATCGGTCACAGTGGTAATGTGCCCATCTGCCTCATGTCTGTCCAGTCTCGATGGCCGTTGTAGTGAAATCGTATCCGTACTGAACCCGGGTGGGGATGCTCGCTGCGCGCTGTCATTGTTGTCACCGCTAGGGGCGTGACTATAAGACCCGTTGCTGTGTCGGTGCTCCGTGACTTCTCCCTTGTGACATGTTACATCGGTAGCCTCGTTAATGGTACGCCTTTATAGAATATCTAGCTTGCTTGCATTGACTGTTATGAATGGCTTCATGAGATGTCGCATCGTATGCTTATTGTGTATTTCTACTTACAGGAATGATGTGATGATCTAAATGCAATTAAACCAAACCGTTGGACTTAAGTTGTGCGGACCTGAATGGTTTTGCACAACACTTAATTGCATTTAGATCATTGTCTCAGGAGGCCTATGATCGCACGCGCCTTTTGGCGGGTACCTCACTACACGCCCGGCCGGAGAGTGCTACTGACGAGGACGTGGATCCGCCTGCTGACCTCCGGGATGCTCCGGAGGTTGGCCCTGCCCTGACAGCTGCCGTTTCGACCAGCAGACCCAAGGCCTTGCGCGGGGCCGCATGTTTTTTTTTGTGGAGGGCCTCGTCATGCCCGAGTCGTGTGTCCGGCACGTGACGCTATTTGCCATTTGTGCTCGCTAAAGGGACATTACGCGAAAGTGTGCAAGAAAACGGCACGCGGCTCGCGGCCCTTCGACTTGCGCAGCCACGGACGCGCGGGCGCAGCAACCTTGAACGGGCTCATAGCAGAGCCCACGAGCCCAGCGCCTTACCCGACTTCGAAGGGGAGGGCCCCTCTCTGCGGCCCGCTGGGCGCTCAGACGACCTTGACTGGCGCCACCGGACAGCCACCACCGTCTCATTCTCCATCGGGGACAAAGGCCGTGTCCTTGGCCAAACCTCAGGCCACGCAAGGGGCTTTGACACTTTGCCAAGCCCCTCGTACTCCTCGAGTCGTCCACGAGCTAACGGCGGCCCCCGCCTCGTCAAAAGAGTTAAGGCAGCTTTCGAATACTACGGAAGCCTCTTGTCAAAGCGACCAAAAACGTAAAAAGGCGATTTCGAATACTACGGAAGCCTTATGTCAAAGCGACCAAAAATGTCAAAAGGCGATTTCGGATCCTACGGAAGCCTTTATCTGCCAGGAGTGTCAAAAGGCGATGACAAATACTACGGAGGCCTTTTCTCGTCGGATTTTGAATCGCGAAACACTGGAATGCTGGGGAAAGCCCTCTGATGACGATAATGGATTCCCCATGGTCAACGCAGACTCCGGCCACGATCGCAAAACTGCTGCTGGTGTAGGATCCACCCGCGAGGCTGGTCCGACCCATTCGGGGGGCTCAGTCCCGCTCCCAGCTGCCTCGTCTGGCCTAGCTCAAGCCCTTATTCCCCTTATGGTTGAGGGCCATTGTGTTCAGGCCTTGGTGGATACCGGATCTACGGATAGTTTTATCGACCAGCGACTTGTGCTCAGGCATGGATGGCGGATCGGGCGGTCTACGAGACGGATCTTCATGGCTTCCCAGGGACTTCGGCTCAGCACAAAAGGGGAATGCCGATTGAAACTCGTGCTAAAGGGACGGGTTTTCCCTGATGTACACCTTGTGGTTTTACCCGCATTATGTGCTGATATTCTGCTAGGACACGATTTTCTTAAGCTGCATGGACGTCTGGTAATGGAGTTCGGTGGGCCTGACACTCTTGTTGTGGGGGCGGACGACGCGCTAACGGTGTGCGCCCTAGCGCAAATGGACGTCCGGCCGCTTTCGCTGTTCCCCAATCTAACCTCCGACTGTACCCCTGTCGCGGTAAAATCGCGACGCTACTCTCACGCGGACATGCAATTCATTGCGGACGAAACGGCTCAGCTCTTGAAAGACGGCATTATAGAACCTAGTAGGTCGCCGTGGCGCGCCCAGGTCTTAGTGGTGCACAGCGAGGCCCATCGCAAACGCATGGTAATCGACTATTCCCAAACGATTAACCGCTTTACACAGCTGGATGCCTACCCCCTTCCGGGGATGGACGCGCTAGTGCAACAGGTGTCCCAGTATTCGGTCTATAGTACTCTCGATCTCCGTAGTGCGTACCACCAGATCCCTATCTCTAGGGCGGATCGTATCTATACCGCTTTCGAGTCGGGGCAGCGGTTGTACCAATTTACACGATTGCCTTTTGGGGTAACGAACGGGGTCGCTTGTTTCCAGAGGGCCATGGATGACCTCGTTGCGCGGGAGCACTTAACCGATGTTTTCGTCTACCTCGATAACCTTACGGTTTGTGGATATGACCAAGGGCACCATGATGCTAATCTGAAGCGCTTCCTTGAGGTCGCGCAACGGTACCACTTAACTATGAACGAGGATAAGTGCCAATACTCCCTACGCACCATAGATCTTCTGGGGTACACCGTGACCCATGGCTCTGTCTCTCCGGATAAGGAGCGTCTGCGACCTTTGCTCGACATGGCCCCTCCCTGCGATCGGGCGTCCCTGAAACGCGCCCTTGGGCTGTTCGCCCATTACTCCAAATGGGTGCAAAATTTCTCCGCGAAACTTCGCCCCCTTGTGGCCTGCGACACCTTTCCCCTGAGTTCGGCCGCATTGACGGCCTTTGAAGGTCTTAAGACCGACATCGCCCGAGCCGCCGTAGCGACCATCGACGAGAGCGGCTCGTTCGTCCTCGAAAGTGACGCCTCGGATCAGGCCATCGCGGCGACCCTCTCCCAAGGGGGACGCCCTGTGGCTTTCTTTTCACGGACTCTTACCTCCGCTGAGCGGAGGCACTCGTCCGTTGAAAAGGAAGCGTATGCGATCGTCGAGTCTATTCGGCGATGGCGCCCGTACCTACTCGGGCGGAGCTTCCAAATCATCACGGACCAGCAAAGCGTTGCGTTCATGTACGACACCTTACACGCCCAGCGCATTAAGAACGAGAAAATCACTCGCTGGCGTATCGAACTCGCCGACTTCTGTTACACCATCAAATATCGCCCAGGGAAGGATAACCAGGCCGCCGATGCCTTATCACGCCCGACTACATGTGCTGGTATCACCTCGTTGGAGGGCGTACGGGTGCTGCATGCCACTGCGGGCCATCCCGGCGTAACGCGTTTCGCTCACTTCGTGCGGAGTGGGAATCTCCCTTACTCGATTGACGATATCCGCCGTATCTGTCGCGACTGCGCTATCTGCGCGGAAATCAAACCGCGTTTCTATAACCCTCCTATGGGGACTCTGGTGAAGGCTACACGCCCGTGGGAACGCTTGGCGATGGATTTCAAGGGCCCTTTGCCGGTGTCGAGCGGCTCTCGCTATCTGCTCACTATCGTTGATGAGTACTCACGATTCCCCTTTGCTTATATGTGCGCGGACATGACTGCTGCCACGGTGATGCGATGCTTACAGAACTTGTTCTCAATGTTCGGTTACCCGGCCTATGTCCATACCGACCGGGGTGCAGTCTTCTTGTCTCAGGAGGTGCGTGGCTATCTGCTCCAAAACAACATTGCGTCTAGTTACACCACGCCGTACAGACCCCAGGCTAATGGGCAGATCGAACGCTTCAACGGGATTATCTGGAGGGCCGTCATGCTCCATCTCCGGACCCACGGCCGGGGCCTCGATAAATGGGCTTGGTCGCTACCTGCGGCGTTGAATTCAATCCGGGCACTCCTGAGTACGGCAACCAACCAAACTCCCCACGAGCGACTTTTCCACCACCCCAGGAGCTCGGGGTGTATACGGTCTTTGCCCAGTTGGCTCGCTGGGCCCGGGCCGGCCTACCTTAAACGGGCGGTTCGCGCGAGCAAGTACGACCCCCTTGTGGACAAAGTGCAGATTCTCCAGGCTAATCCTGAGCATGCTCGTGTGATGACGTCTGATGGTCGTGAGACTACTGTCTCCGTTCGTCATCTTGCCCCTTGCGGGGTCGACGACCTTAGTAGGGAATCGGACGAACCGGTCGAACCCATCTATGAGACTATGGCCTCTCCCGACGCTCCCATCGCCGACAGTCCACCGACCCTCCCCCCGTCAAGACTGCCCGGGTCCGACGACTTGGCGTTACCCCCTTCATCACCCGACCCTGTTGACGCCTCTGACACCGGGGATACAGGATTACGAGATGCCGTACCCGGGGAATTTCGAACGCGTGCTGGCAGAGAAATTCGCCGCCCGGCCCGATACGGTTGGGCCGACTGATCCTCCGCACCCTATTCATGCTGACGCTCACTCGCTTTTAGCCACGCGGCCGTATAATTCTGACGGGGGGGTGAATGTAGTGAAATCGTATCCGTACTGAACCCGGGTGGGGATGCTCGCTGCGCGCTGTCATTGTTGTCACCGCTAGGGGCGTGACTATAAGACCCGTTGCTGTGTCGGTGCTCCGAGACTTCTCCCTTGTGACATGTTACATCGGTAGCCTCGTTAATGGTACGCCTTTATAGAATATCTAGCTTGCTTGCATTGACTGTTATGAATGGCTTCATGAGATGTCGCATCGTATGCTTATTGTGTATTTCTACTTACAGGAATGATGTGATGATCTAAATGCAATTAAACCAAACCGTTGGACTTAAGTTGTGCGGACCTGAATGGTTTTTCACAACAGCCGTGTTTAGGGTTAAATCCCGTTCCCTCAGGAGGCGACGGCGTGTACTCTCATTAGCAATGCCGAGAACGATTTTGTCTCTAATCAGCTCGTCCTTCAATAAGCCATATTCACAAGATGCCGCTTTCTCTCTGAGACGCGTAACAAAATTGTCAATCGATTCTCCCTCTTCTTGCTTACAGCTGCCGAACACGTATCGTTCAAAAATCACGTTTCTTGCCGGCTTGAAGTACGTCTCTAACGCAATTAGTATGGCCGACACGTCTTTCTCCTGTTCGGCTGTGAGATTCAAGTTGTGCTTATAAACATGACGACATTCGCTGCCCATCACCATTCTCAGAGTTGCCGCTTGCACTTCCTCTGGCTTCTCATTCAGACCGGTTGCGAGTAGATAATCCTCAAATTCAGCTCTAAAATTGTCCCAATTACTGCTCCAGTCACCACTCATTTTCATCGTGTCCGGGGGTGGAATGTTGGCAGCCATGTTGATCAAGGCCTATGGCTATGCCCGAGGCGTTTCAGCACAGCACGTTGCGGCGGGAGATCACAGTTATTCACTCACTTTTGTACACGCGGTGGTGCTTGAAGGAGTCCGTCATGGGGTAACTTGCATCAAGCCACTTCTGTCACCATGTTTCAGACGCTCGTGTAAAAGGACACGGAGCCGTTAGTAGTTCGAGCAATCCATGTTCCGCGCCCGGTACTCCCGGCCCGGAGGTGACTCCGGATTCGGAAGTACATGTGCACAGTGCACTGGGCGGTGTTATCAACACAAGCTAACACCTGTAACAGTACCGTTAGTGTTACCGGCGTTACGAGTTGAGATTGTGAGAATAACAAATAGTGAATTTAAGTTGATAAACTCTTTGATTGAATAATGTGGTGCGGATATAACGCAAAGGCAGCCTTTATGAGCTAAACACGCGCAAATGCGTCACGAATGCGTGACATCATTGTAAATCTTCCCCTGCACGCAGGGCTGCCACTCTAAATTTTCATTTTCCCCTACCACGCATGCGCATTTTCCCCTACGTTTCCCCTACGCCCATCCCTAAAAAAAAAAAAAATACTGCACCTACACTGAGTGTTCCCACAAGTTAAAAACAAAAACTCCCTACAATAACGCTGAAAATTCGCAATATTGGACCACAATTCCCCAAATCCATTTTACATACATATACCGTAATGTGAAAATAAAAGTATTTATATATTTTTTTCAGTTTATTTTATTTTATTCTTTCATTACAAAAGTTGTAAAAAATACTTTGTGGCATAGAAAATCGCAGGCTGCACGATTTTAGGCTCTTTCAAATCATCAATAACTGTTTAAGAAAATCGTTCATATAGGTAGTTGGTATTGCAGTATACTTCAGAAAACCGCAACTAACTTGAGAAAACAGAACAATGATTTTATTAGTTTATAAAGTTTTAGTACAATTTATAATGGCCATGGCGTATTCATTCGCTGCTGGGATTACACGTACTCGTAGATTATTTTTTAAATAATATTTGGTTGTTCCCTGCAGAAATCTGCAAAAGATGTCCTCTATTTTGTCTTCTATTCATTTATATATGTAAAATGGTAGTGTTCCATGAAAGAGGAAGCGGAGGTTACATGTCCCAGCAGGCTGTGCGCTGCGTCATGGCGGTCATCGTTGCGTTGTTCACGTGTTGATGCTTATTTTTCGGGACGAACAAACGACATTACTATAAATCATGGTAAGAATAGTCCCAGAGAATAAAAAATACCAGTTTCTTCGATCTACAGCTTCACTTCAGTAACATTTGTTCCACAAGGAACTTGGACGTAGGAGCAATTTGGCTCAACATGACACGTGCGCGCGCTATCGACACTACATCGTACATGTCATTGATATACTGAATACTCCCACATCGGTTTGTCCACCTATTTTCACTGGTGGAGGTTGTTGGGAGGCAGAAACAAGGGCATTGTTTTTTTCGAGATGGCTAACTCGGCTTCCTTTGACGCTCAGCATTTCGAGACGATCGAGCACGAACAAACAACCATAGGTTGGTAACAATAGCGCATGCTTTGATGGGCCCAATGGCCTCTTTCGTCGAAGTTCCTCGTAAGGGAAGTATTATAGGTTTCGAACGTCGTAATAGGATCTGTCCGTCACGCTATCTCCTAAACGGTTGTGCAGAAATTATCCAAACTTGCTAGTTATGATCGCCACCTGGCAACAAGGTGAAACATCGGGTTCATTTTTCGCCCCGCCCCGTGGGACGCATTAAATATGTGACGTCACATTTGTTCATGCCCCATGGTTTGGGGGACTTAAGGTCACAGGGGTCACAACAGAAGATTTTTTTTTTTAACTCAAAATTTCATATTGGGTAATTCATGGCGGACCTTTTTGCCAGGTTTCAACTTTAAGGTGGGAGGCGTGGGATTTTTCGATGGCATGCCATCAACTTCGCTCTAGTTACCTCCGCCACCAAAGGTGAATGGTGGTTATGTTTTCACCCCTGTCTGTTTGTCTGTGAACAAAATATCTCAAAAAGTTGTGGACGGATCCGAACGAAATTTGGCAGAGATGTAGTGTATGTGACAAGGACGAAATGATTAGATTTTGGTGACCGATCCGGATTCGGATCCGGCTACTATAATTTTTTGCAGTGATTCTTCACCATTGGGAGACAGGGCCCAAAACGATACATAGCAGGATATCTCAAAAAGTTGTGGACGGATTCGAACGAAATTTGGCAGAGATGTAGTGTATGTGACAAGGACGAAATGATTAGATTTTGGTGACCGTTCCGGATTCGGATCCGGCTACTATAATTTTTTAAAGTGATTCTTCACCATTGGGAGATAGGGCCAAAAACGATACATAGCAGGGTATCTCAAAAAGTTGTGGACGGATTTGGACAAAACTTGGTGGACCGGTTGGGTGTCTGACAAGGACGATTCGATTCGATTTTGGTGAAGATATCAATATGGATTCCGATATGAGAATTATTTAATTTTTCATGTAATTCTTCACCATTGGGAGATAGGACCGAAAACTATACATAGCAGGATATCTCAAAAAGTTATGGATGGATTTGAACGAAACTTGTTGGATAGGTTGTGTGTGTCGATTCAATTTTGGTGAAGATCCGGATCCAGCTAGTAGAATTTTTAAAGTGATTCTTCACCATTGCGTGATATGGCCAACTAGGCGGTGGTATGCTCTCCAATGAGTGCCGTTCTAATTATTAATATTTGATTATTCCTCAACTTGAAAGGCTAAGCGGTACAAGTTTCATGGATTAGCCAAAGACAATCATGTAAATAAACTCCTTTGTCTTCAGTATGCATGCCGGTCGCCTTTGTGAAGAACTATTGGGTTACATAAATGCAAGTGTTCACTTATCAATGTTTTTAGCAATTCCTTGTATATCTGAAAGTGGAGTCAAAATGACGTGCAGTATTACATAAAGCACGTTTTACCTCTCAGTCACCTTACTTAGAAGATGTAACCATTGCATACATTCTTGTGCTCTTATTCTCCCTGGGTTTTCCTTTCCTCTCTCAGTCATGTATTTGCTGTTGATCACATTGAAGTTGCATTAGATTCTATTCTTCAAAGTCTGAATGTGATCGGAACAAAAATTTATGAAACGTAGCAAAATGTTGGTGATTAGAGATAAAATGGCAGGTGAAAGCTGTTACAAACTTGCTAAAAGTTTTGTTTCCTTTTTTTCTTCTGCCTCTGCTTTTTAGGAGACTGATGCAAAGAAAGCACATCGCAAGAGGCTGAGTGGGCCCAAGGCCGAAAAGAAGCGGCAGAAACATGACAGTTCTGTGGCTGGTAACAAGTCAGGTGGAAAAAAAGCAGGAACTGCTTCTGCCATTAATAGGAACCCGAAAGCTTTTGCAGTGAACTCTGCTGTAAGGCTGCGGAAGGAGTTTCACCGGTGAGGCAACGCAGTTTTCATGCTTATGTCATTGTCTTGGGATTTAAGACAAATTATGCTCAATTTAATTAGTTATGCCACCCTGAATGTAACTTCTGAAGTTAAGGGTTTGATGGTCACAAAATTGCATGTATACTTTCTCATTTCTTACTGATACTTGTAACTCCTTCTTTACAACTGTACCTGACTACCTGTGTGCCATATAGGAAGACAACCGGAGGTACCCGGCTTGCCTGGTGCTGTTCTAAAACCTATTGGCATTTTGAAGAAATCAATTCATGTATTTTTTGTGTGGGCCTAAAACACTTCCCTGCACCCATTAAGGAATGGGGTTGGGATCATTTAAATTACCTTTCACATAGTAGTGGCCAAAAACATTGGCACCCTTGCACTTTTCTCAAATAATGCACCATTTCTTCCAGAAAGTTGTTGGTTCACAAGTTATCAAGTGACCACTATATTCGTATTGTGTGTGCGTTTGTCTGTGTGTCTGTCTGTCCGCAGCATAACTACCCGATTATATCATCCGATCTTGATGAAACTTGGGTGGGAGGTTGATATCATGATCCAGTTGTGTCCTGCCTCGAGTGGGCTTATTGCGCCCATTGTGGGCGGAGCCACGCCCGAAAAAGATGTCTTTTTAGGGGCTAATCAAGTTCAAGCTATATCTCTGGGGGGTTTGGTGGAATCTGACCGGGGTTTCGATATTTGGTTAGGCCAATGTCATGTGTCTAGCCCCACGGAGCTCGATTTTTCTTTTTCTTTTTCTTTTTTTTCCCCCCATTTCATTTTTCACTGAATTTTCGGTATTGTGTAGCTAACTAACCTCATAACTGATTATACACTATTTTCTATCTTATTTCAAGGTCAGTAACCATCGTTTTGACATTTCAGGGCCTGGCCTGTCTGGGCCTGTTTCGGTTACAGTCCGTCCTTTGTCAGTGAATACCGCTCGCACATGAACCATCATCATCTCCTGACTTGTTGAAATTAAAAACTCTTTTGGTATCCACATATATGTATTTCTTTGGTTTGCAGTGGAACAAAACAAAAAAGCTGAAAAAATTACTAAATCTTAGCTTATTCCACACAGAAATCGTAAAATGGCCCGTACAATATTATTGGCACCTTTCAGAAGTTGTTAGAAATAATTGGATTTCAAGCAGCCTGTGATTCTCCTTTACTTTGTAAATGAACTCACCTGCGGTGAGTTGCAGGTGCCTGCAATATTTTAAAAATCACTCATTCAACCAGTTTGAATAGAGAAAAGGAGTTATTCTGCTGTTTTGTGTCACTGTGTGTACCACAATGAGCATGGAGAAAAGACAGAAAACCAGAGAATTGTCTGAAGAGGGCAGACACAAGATTGTAGCCAAGCATGGACAATCTCCAGGCTACAAGTCCATCTCCAGAGACCTTGATTGTCCTGTGTCCACTGTATGCCATGTTATCAGGAAGTTTAAGACTCATGGCACTGTAGCCAACCTCCCTGGTTTTGGCAGCAAGAGAAAACTTGATCGAAGATTGCAGCGAAGAAATTTTTGATTGGTGGAGAAAGCACCTCGATCAACTGCCAACGAGATTCAAGCTGAGCTTCAGACACAAGGTGCGACAGTTTCAACTCACACAATCTGTCGCTAACTCGATGGAAGGAGACCCAGGAGGACCCCACTGCTGAGAGAGAGAGAGACATAAGAAAGCTCGACTGGAGTTTGCTAAAACACACCTGAATAAGCCAAAATCCTTCTGGGAGAATATCTTGTGGACAGATGAGACCAAAATAGAGGTTTTTTGTAAAGCACATCATCTCTATGTTTACAGAAAACAAAATGAAGCCTTCAAAGAAAAGAACATCTTCCCTACAGTCAAACATGGAGGAGGTTCAGTGATGTTTTGGGGTTGCTGTGCTGCTTCTGGCACTGGGTGCCTTGAATGTGTGCATGGCATCATGAAATCAGGAGATTACCAAGGTATTTTGAAGCACAATCTTCAACCCAGTGTCAGAAAGCTGGGTCTCCGTCGAAGGTCATGGGTCTTGCAGCACGACAATGACCCCAAACACACTTCAAAAGGCACCCAGGAATGGTTGAAGACAAAACACTGGACTGTTCTGAAGTGGCCAGCAATTAGTCCAGATCTAAATCCCATTGAACGCCTTTGGGAGATCTGAAAACAGCAGTTGGGAGAAGGCACCCTTCAAATCTGGGAGAACTGGAGCAGTTTGCACAAGAAGAGTGGGCCAAACTGCCAGTAGAGAGGTGTAGGAAGCTCATTCATGGCTATAGGAAGTGCTTGACCAGTTATTTTGTCCAAAGGCTGTGCTACCAAATATACACCCCCTCCTCCAATGTTGCAAAAGTTCACACAAAAGCTTTGCGTCGAGTCTCCTCACAAGTGCCCAGCGGCAGCCGAGAGTCGGAGACAAAAGTGACTGAGCAAGACAAAAGACCCGAGAGAGAGTAAAGCCAGCAAGAGACTCTTCATCTTCTTTTCTCACGCAGCCAAGAGCTCCTCACTCCCTTCAAAAGCGCACGCAAATCCCAGCACATCAAACACACCACAGAGGTGGCCTGTATTGCAGGGAATGATTGTTATTGCTGTTGGTGTTACGAACGTGAGTTTTTATGGCCGGCCTTGTTATGATTGTAAAAACATAGGGAAAAACCACTTAGGCAATCAAAGACTTGGGGAAAACTAATCTTTACCCCTATCTAATTATCATAGCTTCATCCCTTGTGTGAAGACTCATTCATTCATTCATCCCTTGTGTGAAGACAATCAAACAACTTGAGCTCCAGTTTCCCTACTTACGACATCGAGATGTCTCCTACGCGTCCACGGTCCATGCTATACCAATACGATCATATCTGTACTGTGGTATTTCATCATCTACCCCCACGTCTACCACCATATGAAGAATATGAAGATGAAGTGTCACGACATCCTTTTGTTCGAACATGATTTTTTTTATTTTTTTTAGTATGTTTTCAGATGTTTTTCTTTTATATTCACAATACTTTAACATCCATAATGCCTTTCATTTATTTCATGTTTGTTGTGATAATTTAGTGTATCAGTTTATAATGCTATTTTAATTTGGCACCAATACTCATATTTTTATGCATTTATTAATAACTGTAAAGTGTGTGTGTGTGTGTGTGTGTGTGTGTGTGTGTGTGTGTGTGTGTGTGTGTGTGTGTGTGTGTGTGTGTGTGTGTGTGTGTGTGTGTGTGTGTGTGCCTGCGTGTGTTTGTGCCTGTGTTTGTGCCTGTGTGTGTGCTTACGTGTGCTTTTTCGTGAGCGTGTGCATACGTGCGCGTATTCCGCCACCGGTCGTCATCTCCACATGTTGGCCCCAAGGCTGAATGGAGCCTTTCCTTGTCCAGAAGTATCCATCTTCACCCCAGCAAGGAACCACGACTCATCAAACCAAGCCATCTCATTTATGCTCCGTTTCCCCATCATCTACAAAGTGGCGCCGATGTCTATCCGCTTGATCTCCCTCGTGACCTGGGATATGCCCGATCTCACCTGGGAACACCTCCACCCGCCTGAACATGGTTCACTGCTGCCACTGGTCATCATCTACACACACGGTCCTCCTAAGCTTTGTCCCACCCGTCCTCGATGGGAGGGAGTCAGAAAAGCCGAGTTTGGTTCCACCTGTCCTCAACAGGAGGGAGTCGGTAGAGCCCATTAAGCCACGGGGCTGAGCCGCATCGCAAATGCATGTCAAATGGTGACACCGGACGGCGGACACCACAAATGTAGTCCTTGGTCCCATCGAAACAGTTGTTTTTGGCATGGTCTTCGGTTCCACCAAAGCTCAGTCCAACTTGACGTTGGTGGGAGGAAGTTGCTGAAGGGCACCACAGGACAGAATCAGTAAAAGGGAATCATTAAGGCTCAGTCACACTCGTCCTCAGCATGAGGAAGTCAATAAAGCGCACTGTGCTGCAGGGCCAGGCCACGCTGCAAACACATGTCGAACGGCACGATGCCGAAAGTCATGTGCACAGTCCTTGGTCCCACTGAAGCTGTCGCAGTCTTCACTCCCATTGGAGCTGTTTTATTCGGTGCGGTTTTCAGTCCCGCCCATCACCGATGAGAGGAAGGTGGCACAGTGCGCCTCCCCCTCACCGCCTGTTGCAATTCTGAACTGCTGGATAGAATGAGTTGAAAGCTGCTGATTTTACACATGGTGTGCCTGGGGGCCTTTTCGGGGGTAACTAAAATTAATAGTCTCGGGGATTCAGTGTAGGGCGCAGGACCCAAATTCTTTCTCCGTAAATACATGACATAACATCGCTCACGGTGGGAGGAGTATTACAAGTCATTTTAAACTATGCCAATTCAGGGGAATTATCCTGTCCATAGGTATGGGTTCTTCCCGAGCTTATTAAACACAAGAATGGCTGCATTGTGGTCACAATCTGCGCCAAGATCCGGTAACGGCCTGATTTGGAAACACACATTGAAAGCACTCTTAAAAGATGAACAGCGTGATTGGGAAACACAAATTTAATGCGCTATTAAAAATTAAGTCGACACCTATCATCCATGTCACCCTCTGCCACAGTTTTATCATGAGCTGATTAGTCACACTGTCATGGATTGCTTGACCCCAATATGGGGCCGTTCAAAAATTGTGTAACGCTATTTATTTAGTAATTTGCGTCACTTAATGGTTGATCATGTAACATAACGCTTGATTACCGTGCATTTTTACGTACCATGTTTTCTGATGGGCTTGATTAAACCTAACTATTATTCGACATGATTAGATTTTTCAGGGTTCCTCATCGTGAATAACGCTCGACCCAAACAAAGTCAATGAAAATCTGACGCAACAAACTCTGGCAATGCATAATCAGCAGAGGCCTACAGGCCTGATGTATTAGGCCCATCAGAAAACCAATATGGCTGCCATATCATTCCATCTCAGTGCTATGGTGGGTGGTGTCAAATGACAGATGTGGGTGTGGTCCGGCAGCTGGTCAAGTAATCTGTGATATCACACAGTATTTCTCCTCTACATTGGTTTATTTCCTCAAGAAAAAGTTTTTGAGGATTTAATGGACTCTTTGGTTATTTGTTGTACTAAGAAGTCAGGTCAGGTATGGGAGCATGTGCCGGAGCAGCGCGTCGCTGCATCCACTTTCCGATGGTACTCCAGGGGCGTCAGTCTGGCCATCCCCCAGGCTTATGCCTGGCCCATCCCTATCTCCTTGAGATACCGATCAACCTGCTGCAACCACGAGGCACGTGGTCGGCCCGTTGGCCTCCTCCACTCACGAGGCTCCCTTGCTGAGAGTATCTGGTGAGCTGGATCAGTGTCCAGAAAACAAGCCACATGTCCATACAGCCGCATCTGATGCTCACGGACCATACAGGTAACAAATCTCATCTGAGTCTCTCTCAGCAACATCTAGTTGGACACAAAGTCCGACCAGTGATAGCCAAGGATTCTCTGAAGAGACTTGGTTCCAAAGGTGTTATGTCTCCTTCTCTGGCCCTTGGTGAGGGTCCAAGTCGCGCATCCGTTGAGGAAGACTGGAAGCACCAAGGACTTAAAGACTGACTTTTGTTCTCCTGCATAGATACCGACAGCGCCACACCCCATGATCCAGTAAATCCATGACTCCCCAGGCCCGACCCAGATGTCTATCAACCTCTGGCTCACAACATGCGGAGACATGAATAACACTGCCAAGGTAAGTGAATCTCTTCGTGACCTCAACATCTTCACCACAAATAGACACAGACAAGACAGCAGCATCCTCGATGTCATTGAAAGCCTGGATCTTGGTGTTGACCCAGGAAATCCGTAATCCCAGCGGCTCCGCCTCCTCATTCAGTGCCTGGAGGGACCCCGTAAGAATATCCAGCGAAGTAAGGGTAACTTGGAGTAAAGGTAACTGAATTTAGTTACTGAAGTGATGCTCATTCACTGTGAAGGATTGCAATGCACTGAGTTGGAAAATGAGTGGAAAACGAGTTGGAAACGAAGGAAGGTGAATGATGTGGTGGGAGTTGGATACAACACAACAACATGCATTTTAAAAGGCCATTTTCCCTGCGAGAGCGGGGGTTAGCCTTGCGGTCCCCATGACGATCTTCTCCATTTTGCCCTATTTTCTGCATCTCTCCTTGTTAACCCCCTTGCCCGCATTTCTTCTTCCACCATCTTTAGCCAAGTCTTTCTCGGTCTTCCCCGTCTTCTACTTCCTTCTACATTCATTTCCATCACTCTTCTCAACCAGTCACTTTCATCCTTCCTCAACACATGACCAAACCATCTCAACCTGTTCCTCTTCACAGCATCAATCACAGGCTCTATTCCCATCATCTTTCGCAATTCATCATTTGTCTTCCTCTCTCTCAACGATACTCCGCACATCCGTCGAACCATTCGCATTTCCACCCTTTCCAACCTTCGTTGCTGCTCTACGTTCATTACCCATGTCTCGCTCCCATAAATCATAACACTTCTCACACATGCAGCATACACCTTTCCCTTCAGCTTCAACGACACTCCCCTCATCATCAACACGCCACTTAATTCCCGAAACTTCTTCCATGCACATCTCACTCAAGCAACCGTTGCCGAGTCTGATCCACCTTCTCCATTCAGCATGTCTCCGAGGTAGCAAAATGTTTTCACACCTTCCAGCTTCACACCGTCTCCAAGATCCAACTCAACATTTCCTCCATCTGCAGCTCCCTCTGTGCACACCTTACATTTGAATGTAGCTGCCACACTGGTTAATGACCCTCTCAGACCACTACAGTTTTGATGAACCCACTCAGCGCACATTGTACACTGAATGGAGTTCACTCCGACACCCTTCCTACACACAGCACAGGGCCACTTCCCAGTTCTTTCCACCTCACCACATGCTTTACCACTTGCCATCACCTTCGTCTTTCCGATATTCACCTTCAGACCTTTTGTCTCCATACATTCCTTCCACGTGTTCATCTTTTCCTTCAGTCCATCCATACTTTCCGCAATCAACACCAGATCATCTGCATACAACAACTCCCACGGTAAACCCTCCTTTACGTTCTGAGCCAGCACCTCCATCACAGCTACAAATAGTAGTGGACTTAGTACCGACCCCTGATGCACTCCCACCTTCACCTCAAACTCACCATTGTTCCCGTCCTTCGTCCTTACAGCTGTGCGCGCTCTTTTGTACATTGCCATCACTACTCTGATCAACCATTCCTCCACTCCTAACTTCCTCAATGCCCATGTCAATACTTTGCGTGGAACCTGATCGAATGCTTTCTCCAGATCAACAAACCCAAGAAACAACTTCTTCCTCTTCTCCATGTACTTCTCCTGCAACTGCCTCACAATGAAAAGCGCGTCTGTCGTTCCTCTTCCTGGCATAAATCCAAACTGCATTTCGTCGATCTTCACTTTCTTCCTTATCCTCCTCTCCAACACCCTTTCCAATACCTTCATTCCATGCTCCAATAACTTTATCGCTCGGTACGAGCCACACTCCAGAGGGTCACCTTTCCCCTTGTATAGAGGGACAAGGGTACTCAGTTACCAATCCACTGGAATGCGGCCTTCTTTCACCACCAGATTACAGATCTCTGTCATTCTCTTCACACCCCAACTTCCTGCTGCCTTCAACATATCTCCCACAACTCCCGTCGGCCCTCCCGCTTTTCTACCCTTCATTGCTTTTATCCTTCCTCAACTTCCTTCTAAGTTATCTTCTCTGCCGGTCCTAAAACTGGGTTACTCTCTATGTTGCCATCCCATTCATTCTCTGTATTCAACAGCATTTCCATATATCTTTTCCATCTTCCTTTAATTCCATCTGGGTCGACAACGATTTGTCCCACTTCATCCTTCAAGTAGCTCACCCCCATCACATCACACCTCTCTTTCGCTATCTGCTTTGCAATCCTGAATACCGCTCTCTGACCCACTTCCGAATCCAAGCGTTCTCCGAACATTTTCTTTAGAGATAGAGATCTCGGTGGGAGTTGGATGCTGATCGATATCCTCAATGTAATTGTATTATTGGCTTGTCTCTTTTGGCGGTTTAAAATGGTGGTGGTGGTAACATGTTTTGCACTTATTCCTCTTTAAGCTGTCCCTACCCCTTGCTGCCACACCCCTCCCACTTTTCATTATCCTTTTCCTTGATCTGACATCCCTCTCCATCCTCAATCAGTGCTGCCGATGTATCTCTGCGACGTGAAAGGCTGCCAGTTGTGGACAGGGCCCCTCCTGTTCCTCCGCCAGTAATTGTAGTACTTGCTGGACCACCGCATGTTGGAAAGACGACCCTGCTTCGTGGTCTCGTCCGTAACTACACACGGCAGCGTCTTGCTGAGCTCCACGGCCCGATCACTGTGGTTGCTGGTAAGGGAATGGGGTAAGAAAAGGCTGAAATATAATAGCAGGGTGGAGTTGAGGATGCGGAATCTTGCATAGCTGACTTACAGGTCTAATATGAGTGCCAAGCTCAAAACATCAGATCCTGACGTGTTTACAACCTTTCTCATCCTGAACTGGCCCTTATCCTAACTAAATGCACATTCTCAAGTGTCAATCTCTGAATTACCGTAATGTGAATGTTCTGCTGTAGCTTTGCCTGTCTCGATGGCTCCTTAGGGAAGCAGCGACGTGTGACGTTGATAGAGTGCAAGAATGACCTTGGCTGTATGATTGACCTCGCCAAAGTTGCTGACCTGGTGAGTTTGCTGAATCTATGTTTGTTTCAGCGATAACTTGTGAACCACTGAAGGATGTTTTTTTTTAACAAACCTGGTACAAAGTTGTATTATGATGCAAAGATGAACTGATTCGATTTTGGGTTCAAGGGTCAAAGGACTAAGGTCAGGTGCCCTTTGAAAACCATTTGCCAGATCATAACTCAAGTTAGAATTACCCGAGTTTCTCTCTACTTACATCTTTTTTTAAATCTATCCCTCTTCCTTTCCCTCTCTCTCTCTATCTCTCCCTCTCTATATCCCTCCCTCTCTCTCTATCCCTCCCTCTCTCTATCCCTCCCTCTCTCTATCCCTCTCTCTCTATTCTTCTCTCTCTCTCTCTCTCTCTCTCTCTCCCTCTCTCTCTCTCTCTATCTCTCTCTCTATCTCTCTCTATCTCTCTCTATCTCTATCTCTATCTCTATCCCTATCTCTCCCTGTCTCTCCCTATCTCTCCCTATCCCTATCTCTCCCTATCCCTATCTCTTTCTCTCTATCTTTTTTTCTCTCTCTCTCTCTCTCGCTCTCGCTCTCGCTCTCGCTCTCGCTCTCTTTCTCTCTATCTTTCTCTCTATCTCTCTCTTCCCCTCTCTCGGGACCGTAAATTTTTCATTTGACCTTTAATTGAGATCAATTGTAACAGTGGGCTGACATCCAACGTGGGCAAATCAGGCATATCCATTGACGCATTCACGTCAAATTCTACTTTCAGGTTATATTTTATTTTTTATATTCATTATAGGAGTGAGGCTCATGGAAGAGCAAAGTAGAGCTGATAGTGGGGCAAACCTCAAGGGAATGAATGAACAGTAAAAGAGGAGAGGGTGCAGAGAAGGAAACACTAAAACTAGCAAGTAAGATGGTTTGGCAAGGAAAGGTTAATGGCGTTAATGAAGATCATGGATCAGAATTGGGGATCTTTTTAGGACCAACATAAATAGTGAAATGAAATTGTATTAACCGCGAGCAGGTAGATTATGACTTTGCTGTTTATTCTAGGTATTTTGGGTAGATATTATACTTTTCATCCTGTTTTACCTGGAAAACAGCTTATTTCCCATTTTAAAGCTCATCAAGGTCAAGGTGTGCCTATACTGAGGGATTTCAAGACAAGTCATGACCATTGCTGTCTGAGAATCAACCCCAGATGAGTCACACTACTTTGCGCCTATCGGATAAGGCAGGGATATTGTAATTGGATAGGGTACTGGCACACAATCAACTGCTCTTACTTACTAAAGACACGGTAGGATCTTTAATGTCCACCAACAAATGCTTGGTGCAAGGGACACCCAGCTTAATATCCCCCTAAAGGATTGCACACACAATGATGCAGCCAGCACCTTGTCCACGAAACACTCGGGTGACAGTTTATAGTCAGGTTGAGAATTGAACAGATTAGATAGCTCACATGTGTGTGTGCTCCCTCAGAGTTATCCTATATTCATGGATAGGGTGCAGGCTGCATATGTACTAATTATACGAATAATTATACTATTTAATTAATATCGATTATACTAATTAATTCTATATTATATATATATTCATATTCATTCAGCCCCTTTATTAGCTGCAGATGTCATGTATTCATCACCTCCCTCGTAGACAAAAGTCCCAGATTCATATTCTGCGTTATTACTCGACAGAGAAGAGGGTATTGCATTTGAGTCCATTTGTCTGTCTGTCTATTTGTGTTTTGTTTGGCCGAACAGAATAAGTATAATTTTCTCTGCCACCGTTGGTCTGATTGACAGGAAATTTTCACCATAGGACATAGGTGCACCTCCTCCTGTAGAAATTTTTAATGATAATTATGACGTCATAGGCCAGTGGAATGGGCGCCATCTTGGAAAAACCGAAAAACTTTGCATCTCTATATCTCCGAAAGCGCTGCATCAGAAAAAATTGAGACATGGCTCATTGTAAAGTTAATGATGATGTCATCGGTGCCTCCATTATGACGTCATAATTCGACAAGTACAAAACTTCATCCAATTAAAATGAAATTTCTTCAGCGTCACCTCGGGATAAATTGGTGGAGGAAAAAAAAAAATGATATCATCGGTCACATGGTTCGGCCGCCATATTTGTTTAAACACAAAAGCCTTAAAAACCACTAAAAACATGCTGTGGCGAGGGTCTGCAATCTCTGATTGCTCCTTATTATTGTAAATGCTGTCGATTGTAAAGTTGCCAAGTCATTATCTCTCTCAGCTTAATATATTGGCCTTATTACAAATTAAGGGGTTCACACATAAGACATACACCAGTATCCCTGGTGTTGGGCTAGTGGCTAGGGTGCCGGCTTAGGATCCTAGGATCCTGGGTTCGAATCCCGGTCGATTGCTGAATTAACGCCAGGGGGGTTGAATCAGCCTGTCATCCTTCCGAGGTCGGCTAATTGAGTACCAGTTCACTGGTAATTCCCTGTTTGTCGTTAAAGGCGACAAAAAGGGTTGGCGTCAGGAAGGGCATCCGGCCGTAAAACATTGCTTCAAAAAGGGGACCGAAAAACAACAACAACCACGGTTCCCGAAAAAGGCCAACCCCCCTTTGCGGGGAAAAATGGCCTCTAAAGGTGGTTTTTTACACACTTGATTTGCATCTTTGACAAACAAATGTTGTATGCCTTTCCCTGTAAAAATTATGAGATTAATACTCTGGCACAAAGGCAAGGAAGAAAAAATCGTAATTTTGGATATGGTACTGCTTTTACACATCAGAATCTTTCCACATTGCTAAAGTTGTGCATACTCATAAACATCTTTCTGGATGTGTTATAGCAGTCAGTACTAAATTTGTTACCTTTCATTGCCACTATATTTGCCTGACTGATTTATAGATATATCTGTGAGCATTGCATTTGCTTGCTCTTTTGCATCCCTCATCACTTTTATTTTGAATTCTAATTGCTTGAATTTCAGATATTGCTTTTGGTGGATGCCAATTATGGCCTTGAAATGGAAACGTTTGAGTTCCTCAATATCTGCCAGGTAGGCTTAATTGTATATTATATTTCCCTAGTAATGCCTTTCTGAGGTTGTGTCGTGTGAACTACATTGCCATGTTGGTGTTGCTGTATTGAAGTGACTGTGTGGGTGTGGGTGCTACCAGACACATGGAATGCCACGGGTGATGACTGTTCTCACGCACCTCGACCTGCTACGGGCTGGTAGCCAATTGAAGAAAGCTCGACGCACTATCAGTCGGAGGCTTTGGGGTGAAGGCCCAAGCTCGGTTTGTTACTCTTGCTCACAATCTCTTTGCCAGATCCTTGATTTTGTATTTTCTTATCCATATTAACAAATTGTGTTGCAAAGCTTGTCCACATGCTGCATGGCATTGGTAAATTTCGTTGAGATTGGCACAATCTGACCCTGCAACCAACACCCCTCCCACACAAAAGCAAACAATGTAACCCATGACAACCCATGACAATCTATGTTCTTGTTCGGTTCCTGAATCCGCATGCTGTTGCTGCCCAATGTTAGCCCGTAAATAGGTCGATTCCGAGCAAGGCTGTACACTTTAAAACTCTTATAAAGCTCACCCACCGCTCGATTCAAAACCAAGATCGTAGATCAAATCGTGAGTGCCTGATTTATTATTCATGTATCTGTTGCTTTAACTGTTGGCATTGTTCGAAGCTCATGGAAGAGCGTCAAATGCTCCATCATTTTAAATGATGTGCCTCTTGTAGCCTTTATGCAGACCTGCCTCCTCCCTGCTTGCTTCTTCCTTTAGTGAATTACGATTTGGCAAACATCTATTTCTTATTTACCGTTCAAACCAACTTTGCAATCAAAATTTAAAACCTGAGCCTTTGCCATGAAAAGGATGATAATGTCGGGGTGGATTTTAGGAAAAGATTAGAAGTGGTGACAATGAGGTGGTATTTGGGGAAATAATTGCTTGTTATAAGCTTACATGATCTCGGAACAATTGTGGCGTCTGTTTGAGAATGGAGCAGGGCAGATTACGTTGAATGGTGTCCCATTAACTTTTGTCAGTGGTACTACATCTGTTATGTAGGTAGAGTGATTGAACTTTTGGTATGAATTGTATAGCTTGCTGTTGGTGATGAGACATTGTTTGACTTGCGTGTTCGATCAATGGTTCCTGTAACCACAGGTGGGCAAGGTGTTTCATATTTCCGGGTTGCTCAGTGGTGAATACCTATATAGGGATGTGCACAACCTGGCAAGATTTATCTCCGTCATGAAGTTTCACTCGCCGACACTTCAGCTTTCTTCACCCCACCTACTGGCTGACAGGTGAGGTACAGCTTGTACAATACTCCTGGGGTTCAGTAAAACACTTTTGGCTTGTCTTTCTCTTACTCCATACAGACAAACCAGATTTCTTCCATTTGGCAAGTTTCTGATGTTTTTATTTTTACTATAATAGAAGACCTGTCGCTTAGCTGACGGAAATACCAATCTTTGCTGAGATGGCTAATCTATGGGGGAAGAAAAAAAAAAAGGATTCCTGGGAGATCCTGCTCTCAGTGCAGGGATAACCAACGTCACGTGTTGGCATTTGCAGTTTTGACACGCGTGTCCATTAGGCTATGAGCCAGACCCTCAAATTTTCGACATTATGCTCAATCAGAGGGAGGATGGCTAACAGTTATTTTTGGCAAGGCCAGGGACCCTAGTGCTGAAAAAAATGTGATAGCAGTGTGAAACTCTTAGCCGTATCTGTGTTATCATCACATTTGTCAGACCACCCCAATAACGCTTTCGGTAATTTTTCCGCCTAAGATTTAGGGGGTAGGGTTCGTTTTGGGGCTTTCAAATAATATCTCCTATATGTATCAGTTAGTGTTGTATACCAGGTGAAAGGTAATTGAATTATCTTTCACATGATGTATAGAAAGTGCCTGTGTGATATATAGTAACCTCTTTATGATCATTAAAACATAATTATTTCCGCCAACCCTCAAAAATTTATCACAAAATCCCCAATGAAAACAAAATTAGGCAAAAATTCAGTTTGGCGGATATTAAATGAATTTTTGAATTTGAGAAACACACAGTATGATTAAAGTCAAATTTGGGCCTTAAATCTCATACACCTTGATAAAGATGAGAAAATCCAATATACAGTAGTTGCTGTAACCATGACCTAAAATCCATAAATGTATATCTTTCCGCTCTTATGATATATTGATTTACATTTTACGATTTTTGACCGACAGCATGTATATAGTTTGTATACCATTATTGGTCTAAAAATAGGATATATATTATTGGGATGTCAGCCATATATAGGCCAAAAAGTACTGAAATTGGTGTCAGAAATGTCTAATTCTAAAAATATGAAGGCATTTTAACCAAACTGTATGTGGTGTTCTTGAATATACCACAGACGTATGATGCATGTGATGATTAACCTACTCCATGTATATGTATGTATCCTGATGTACCCTAACTTGGCGAGATAATTTACATCATATTCATGCAAACGTTTTTAGTCTTGTTGTGTTGTATGGTTCTCTTATATTACCAGCTATACATAAAGTAAACCAAAGGAAAACAATGTACTTTCTATTTAAGCAACATATATTTATAGACATCATACCATAAAGTACACGAGTTATCAATTCAGCGTACACCATATTTGTTACACATATGTACATGATCTTTCTCCATACAGTTCTACAATTCAGAAGTTATCCTCGTCATCGTCGTCGTCTTCCTCATCGTCTTCTGCCGAACTGTCATCACTCTCACCATACACTCTCTGGTTGTCACATGTGGTGAGTTTGCACATGTCTGTGCACTTCAAACCACTGGCCATGCAGACACACATGGGTAGTGTGCATCTTTTCGAACAGGTGCATGCCAGTAAATCCAGAACCGCCTGTGGTGCGGGCTGTCCTTGCATCCAGTCGACTGCCAGCTGCACGCGACCATCCTGGGTATCCCAGTGCCATCCTTTCCCGATTGGACTCGGTACTGCTGGATCCATCTTGAGACTCCTCTTCCAAATAGCGGCTTGATAGTTGGCTCGCTGTGCATGTTTGGTTAAGCAGTCTTTGCACGGAGGTAGCTGGTGACTGTCGATCTCTCCCCTCTTGGCACAGAACAGGTGATATCTCAAGTCATTCACCTTCACTGTCCCCGACTTCGGTGCGTACATGAGACAAGTGAAGTTCTCCAATTTATCCATCAGTTCCTCACTGACGTCCCAGTCCTCTCCCAGCTGTGTACATTTTGGCCTGCACTGCAATGCCATTGACTCGATGTGTTGTTCCTTTCCCGGTCAGCGTCTCTTCCAGTCTATCAATGTTATCCCATGCCAAGTTTGTGAATACATACGGCTGGATGCTGCTTGGTAGGACTGTTTGCTCATTTAAGTTTGCTGCAAGTTTTTGAAGACATAGTGCAGTGTCATTTTCCTCCAGTTGAGTGTAGGATATTGCATGTCCAAGATGGTTCGATGTGCGAATTAGTTCTACGTTCCCTGTGAGAGTCTTAACTGCATATGGGAGCAACATGTGTTTCGGAGGCTTTTGTTGTCCACAGCTCACTGCATAGATAATGTCCTGGCTGAAAGATTGCATCAGCATGATGACCCTGTTTGATGGAAGCTCGTTTTCCGGATCTCCAGTCAAGAGGCCAAGCATAAAGCGCTGGAGATAGACGGGAACGACGAAAGAGTCATTGTCGACGTCGGCTGGATGATAGGGCCATAGAGTTGGTTTGTTATCCTTCCTTATCATCGATCTGATGTGTGTCGATGTCTGATCAATGACTTTGGACATGTTTGATGATTTCCCTTTCCAAATGCTCAGTTGTTGTTTAAGTGTTTGTATTTCTTTGACAGCATCTTGTAGTGTTACATTATCAGGTACGACAATCAGTTTTCCACTGTTGTCTTGAAAGATGTGAACGCTATTTCCAAGATCAGTTTCCAGTTTCCGTGCGAGGTTTTTTCTTGTAGCAGTTCTTATCCCATGCAACCCTCTTGATGTCATTATCGATTGTAGGTGCTCTACCAGCATTGTCATCCTAACAATTTCCTTATTCGGGATTATATGGTTCCGGATGTATACTAGCAACTCATTGTGTGCTTCTTCTTCAGTGTAGTCAGATTCGTTTGTGGCGGCCGTGTTTCTGTCATGTGCATCTTTAGTGCTTGGTCTCGTGTAACTTCTGTAGCAAGAGAAATGGTATCGTGCTTCAGCTGCCACAATGTCTCTACTTGTGGCAGCCATGATTTTCGTGTCACATTTACGCACGGCGCTGTTTCGCAGTGTTTCATCTGCTCTCAGATCAACAGCCTTGCTCAACTTTTCATGGGATGACGTTCCCTTGCACCACTTGGTCTTTCCACAGAATATACAATCCGGTTCATAGATGCGTGATTCCGAAGATGCCCTTCTGGCTTGTCTCTTGCTCGCTGAACATGTTGCAGCAGCATCGTCGGTTAAATTGGATTCAGCTTTTCGTTTCAGTGCTTCCAAATCTCGCTTCATGGTGAACACGCTCCTGCACTGCCTGTGGTAGAATACTCAGGGAATCTCCTTCTCTGGCAGCGACTGAGCAAGGTCGAGAATGGATGCATGGTTCCGTATTTTGGCCGCATCCAGCAATGTAGTCCACGAATCGAATGTTTGAGGGCTTATGAGCGGATCTTCTGGTTTGACATCTAACGATAGCTTATGAATGATACAAACGTCCTTGGGAACTTTCTGAGTGATCGCAATCTCCATTGCAAGTATTTGTTCAATTGTCTATCTGCGGTACACTCTGTTTCACCACCACCAATATCACCACCACCGTCTCACCTGGAAAGACACATAATATCGAATGAGACCACCACCACCACCACTACTACAAATTAGCATCAGTTGCTATAGTTGCTTAAAAATGTATTCTGCACCAACAAATCTACAAAGAGAAATACATTAGATGTCGTGCACCGCTGTCATGGTTGCAAATCACCTAAAATATAATGAAAATATTGACATTGATGACGACATTCGTATTAGCATGTCTACACATATTGCATTGAATTTCATAGCACATCATGATCATATGTGTGAGGATATTGACTCTAATTATACTGTATGTGTGTCTCAAATCGAAACATACCTTTTACATACCTTTTGATTTTTGCCTATTTTTGTTCCTAAAATTGGGGATTTTGTGATGAAGTTTTGAGAGTTGGTGGAAATAATTATGTTTTAATAATCATTATAAAGAGGTTACTATAGATCACACAGGCACTTTCTATACATCATTTGAAAGGTAATTCAATAACCTTTTACCTGATATACCACACTAGCTGATATATACACGTGATATTATTTGAGAGCCAAAAAACTAACCCCACCCCCTAAATCTTAAGCGGAAAAATGACCCGAAAAGCGATAAATGGGTGATCTGACAAATGTGATGATAACACAGATACGGCTAAGAGTTTCACACTGCTATCACATTTTTTTCAGCACTAGGGACCTTGGCCTTGCCAAAAATAACTGTTAGCCATCCTCCCTCTGATTGAGCATGGTCGACCCCTCGGCTCATAGCCTACATGCACCCATAAAAAAAAAAAATGTAATTTTTTTTTTTGGGGATCACAAACACTCCCTGGCGTTACCCGTATCCATCGTAGTTGGATTTATTGAAATCTATTAATCCGTTCTCAAGTTATAACATGACAAACAAACAAACAAACAGACAAACACAGATAGGGCTCCTTTTATAACATAGATTTTTTAATATATTTCATGTCGTTTATTATTGACATTAATTTTTGCGCACATGATTTCTTTCAACTTTTTTTCCCCTTAATTCCATACTGGCATGCCTATTAATTTTTTAACGCTGCTTTATAATACTGTTTTAGACACTTTTGTATGGATTTGTGCAACTCTGAGTTTAACTGCAGAGTTTAACTGACAGCTTTGCAGAGTTTAACTGACAATAATTAACTTATACAATACTCAACCTAAAAAATAATTCCATTATCATGGAGTTTGTTCTTCCTTTTTAGAAAGACGAGAAGGTAAGACCCGTCGCTTCACTGACAGGAATAGCAATGTTATAGATATAGATTTACGTATGCTTTACGGCGGTGTATACTCAGAAATACTGCTTTATTGGGTGATATATTACTGTTATATGAATAAAATGGAAATGTTGAAAGAGTGTTCAATATAGCAAGTGTTTTCTGAATCAATCAATATGAGAAAAGGGATTAGATGAGATTCACTATTATTAAAGGTGAAGAAGATGGAGGAAGAGTTTTTGTTTTAAACTGTAAATTGAAACCGGCCTATCCAGCGTCACTTCACTAAATTATATTGTACTGTTTGCAGATTGCCTAGCATCTGATTGATAACGATGCCGATTCTGTAGGGTGTACCGTTATTGCTTGACTAGGACAATTGTTGACAGACGCACGCTCAGGCCGAGCTCCTTTTATATCCTTTTTAGAAGAATAATTACCTTCATCCAATGATGTATCATTTTTAATGTGGCTCTATAACTATATATAGTGATACTTGATATGTACAAAGCTCAACATGGGATACTTGGTAAAGCCTTTATATATGACTTTTGCATTCATGACTACTCAGTAAAAAAAAAAAAAAAAAAATTCATGACTACTCAGTACAGGTCTGTTATTGTTCTTGGTTACAAATTGCAAAACAAAACCCAACTAGAAAGCATCTGAACATGCAAAGCCCGTCCGTGTCCATTTGCATTCAGACTTCTTCTTCTTCCATCTGCTCAAAATAACGAAAACGGTTTTTAATAAAATGAAAATTGATGATTTTATGTAGCCTTGATCTTTGAGCTTTCGATCTAAAAAAAAAAAATCAGCTTCTTGCTTTTGATTGGTGAACCAATTATATGACCCAATATGCAAATTCTTAAACTTTCAGGTCAATTGGATGAAAATTGGCGATTTTAGGTGATGCTGGCCTCTTCACCTTTTGACAAAATTATTAATTTGCCTTCTCCGTATTATCATAATAAAGCTTTGGTGAAAATTTGATGATAATAACTCAAATGGTAAAAAAAAATGTATGGCCCGGATAGACACACACAGACAGACAGGCACACACATGCACACGCACACACACGCACACGCACACAGACAGACAGACGGACACACAGACAGACAAACAGACAGACAAACAGACGCACACACAGCCACAAGTGATTTCAAAACCCCATTTCCTGCTGTGCATGGGATGGGCTAACTTAACATGACATTGTTGTATTATTAGCTTTAAAACTGACCTGAAATTGCAATGTGATTGGACCAAAGAAATATCACATTCATTGCAGGCTGGAAGACTTAACTGATCCTGAGAAGGTTCGACAAAATCCTTGGTGTGACAGGCGTCTTTGTTTGTATGGTTATCTGCGTGGGGCACCAATGAGGCCAAACTCCCAAGTACACATTCCAGGTAAACTTTTGCTATGTCTGCACCGAAAAAGTCGCCAGAGGCATTGTGTATTCTGGTGGCCGTCTGTATGTGGTAGGTTTTCGTTACCTCAATACCTTAAGAAGGATCTCGGTCAAACTTGGTAGAAGTATGAATAATGATGCAAACAAAGATTGACTGATTCGATTATGGGGTCAAGAGGTCAGTGGTCTCGTTGGGTAAATATTATTTTACCGTGCTAATTTATGAACCAGTGATGGGATTTTGACCAAACTTGGTATACAACAACAACAACAATAACAGGCATTTTAAGGCCATTTCCCCTCCTGGAGCGGGGGTTAGCCTTTGCGGTCCCTATGACGATTTTCTCCATTTTGCCCTATTTTCTGCATCTCCTCTTGTTAACCCCCTTGCCCGCATTTCTTCTTCCACCACCTTTAGGCAAGTCTTTCTCGGTCTTCCCCATCCTCTACTTCCTTCTACATTCATTTCCATCACTCTTCTCAACCAGTCACTTTCATCCTTCCTCAACACATGACCAAAACCATCTCAACCTGTTCCTCTTCACAGCATCCATCACAGGCTCTTTTCCCATTATCTTTCGCAATTCATCATTTGTCTTCCTCTCTCTCAACGATACTCCGCACATCCACTGAACCATTCGCATTTCCACCCTTTCCAGCCTTCATTGCTGCTCTACGTTCATTACCCATGTCTCGCTCCCATAAATCATAACACTTCTCACACATGCAGCATACACCTTTCCCTTCAGCTTCAATGACACTCCCCTCCTCGTCAGCACACCACTCAGTTCCCGAAACTTCTTTCATGCACATCTCACTCTAGCAACCGTTGCGGAGTCTGATCCACCTTCTCCATTCAGCATGTCTCCTAGGTAGCAAAATGTTTTCATACCTTCCACCTTCATGCCGTCTCCAAGATCCAACTCAACATTTCTTCCATCTGCAGCTCCCTCTGTGCACACCTTACACTTGAATGTAGCTGCCACACTGGTTAATGACCCTCTCAGACCACTACATTTTTGATGAACCCACTCTGCGCACATTGTACATTGAATGGAGTTCACTCCGACACCCTTCCTGCACACAGCACATGGCCACTTCCCAGTTCTTTCCACCTCACCACATGCTTTACCACTTGCCATCACCTTCGTTTTTCTAATATTCACCTTCAGACCTTTTGTCTCCATGCATTCCTTCCACTTGTTCATCTTCTCCTTCAGTCCATCCATACTCTCCCCAATCAACACCAGATCATCTGCATACAACAACTCCCACTGTAAACCCTCCTTTACATTCAGAGCCAGCACCTCCATCACAGCTACAAATAGTAGTGGACTTAGTACCGACCCCTGATGCACTCCCACCTTCACCTCAAACTCACCACTGTTCCCGTCCTTCGTCCTTACAGCTGTGCGCGCGCTCTTGTACATTGCCATCACTACTCTGATCAATCATTCCTCCACTCCTAACTTTCTCAATGCCCATGTCACTTCTAATGCCCATGTCACTTCTAATGCCCATGTCACTTCTAATGCCCATGTCACTAACCAAACTTGGTATAAGTACACATTTTGATGCAAAGATGAACGGATTAGATTTTGGCATCAAAGGTCAGAGGTTATGTACGGTAAAAATGTGATACTTGAGAACAGCTCGAGGGATTTAAATCAAACTTGGTACAAGTATGTATAATGATGAAACAATGGGGGCGGAGGCATATTGTTCAACGTCGAAAAGTGTCATTCTAGTCTTTCTCGGTGTAGTACATAGGCCACTAGACTTGGTCGTGTAAATAGTTAGAGCATACACTCCAAGTTTGGAGGTCGGTGATTCAGACCCCAGTCGAGTCTTACCAAAGACTTTTAAAATGTGTGCTGCTTTCTTGCTTCATGCTCAGCATTTAAAATGATAGAGTAATGACAATCAACACTGGGAAACCACCCATTTGCCACAAAACTGTTTCAGTAGCACTAACGCTCTATAAAGAGTACAGTATAAAAAAATTAAAAAAACACTTTTAGAGGCCATTTTTCCCCGCAAGCGGGGGTTGGCCTTTTTCGGGGACCGTGGTTGTTATTGGTTTTTTTTGGTCCCCTTTTTTTTGAAGCAATGTTTTACGGCCGGATGCCCTTCCTGCCGCCAACCCTTTTTGTCGCCTTTTTACGACAAACAGGGATTTACCAGTGAACTGGTACTCAATTTGCCGACCTCGGAAGGATGACAGGCTGAGTCAACCCCCCTGGCGTTAATTCAGCGATCGACCGGGATTCAAACCCAGGATCCTAGGATCCTATGCTGGCACCCTAGCCACTAGCCCAACACCAGGGTTCAAATCCTGGTTTGGTCCTGGTTCAAATCCTGGTTCAAATCCTCAAATCCTGGTTCACCAGGGTTCAAATCCTTCAGTACAGTATATCAAATCAAAAATAGGTAGACTTGTTTGTGAGTTGTCCTTATTTATTCCCATGCTTGTACCACTTGTTCACTATTGTCTCCTCAGGTTTAGGGGATCTTTCTGTGGCTTCTGTTGGCCCTTTACCTGATCCCTGTCCTGCACCCGGGTCGGCAAGTGGGGGGCGGCGTCGCCTGGGCGAGAGTCAGCGCCTGTTGTATGCTCCCTTTGGGGGGCAAGGTGGACTCCTGTATGACCGTGATGCTGTTTATCTTGATCTTGGTGGTTCACATTCCCATGAGGTGAGGAATGTGCGTTGCTGTCCTTCGAGACAAATGCACATTTTGAAGCATACCTTTTCAGGATATATCAGAGATTGCTTATTGGGTTTGGTGGTCTCAAGTTAAAATTGGTGAATGGGTATTAGTTTTCACAGTATCAATGCTTGTCAATTTATTCCTTTTTACTTTGCCCTTGGAAAAGTGGAGATATTGATGTAAGTGTGCTTGGCACAAGACTCAGCATTAAAAAGTTTATGTTGAGCCGTGTTGGCAGCATTGATTGAGTGGGAATGCTGTATTTCCTATTTTTTTTTTTATCTCAGGAACCTGTTCCTGGTTTTGACCTTGTCTCTTCACTTCGAGCTAGTCAGACAACACTTGACTCCAAGATTGCTGCTGGTCATATGACGCTTTTCAGCGAATCGCAGCCTTTTGTTCCAGGAAGGTACAAGAACTCAACTTTTGAAGCCAAACTTTTTATTTTGGGTGGTCACACTTTCCTCAAACATATTATGCGCTGCCATATTGCGCTTTTGCATATCGTGACATATATGGCATTTGTGAGGCTTCTACCTCCTAAGATTGTTTCCGAGTCAAATGCATAACTAACGTCTTCAAATTGCATCAGGAAACGCATCCACTGATCATGAAAACGTGATGCATTGCCTAGAACTACATAGAATAATACTAACATATGACGAACATGTTTGCTGCATTTTGCTGGTGCAGGGCTGTTTTGTCGTTGGAGGATGAACCTTCTTGACTCCCCCTCGTTTTTTTAATCCATGTGGGGAAAAATACCATTTGGCATGTCATGTTCGTTGACTTTTCTTTATTTTAGTTGTCTGATTTCCTTTTGAGATATTTTACTGTTTTCATATGCTTCTTCATAGCTTCTTATTCTCTTCAGTCAACTCTTAGGCAGAACTCAAGATGACTTAATCCTGAACTTCCAGTCCTCTCGATCAAGCATTGCTGTGTGCAGGTCCTCCATCTCCAGGCCCATATCCTCCAACATGTTGATGTAGTTGAGGCCTAGTCTGCACCGCTTCAACCTTCCATGTTTGGAGTACAACATTGGAAGCCGGTTCGTTTTTGCGGTGGTAGTCGTGCCCAGAAATCCTGAAACGTCTTCTAATTTTAACCGACAGCCTTGGATGAGAACCATAGAGCAGCTCTTGATTTGTCCTATGTTCAGACCAATGGATGTTTAATGCTGCGCAAAGAAGTTGAGTATAGCGTACACCACGTCCCTTCTCATGTGTTGCAATGAGGGTCCATGCTTCAATTTAGTAAAGCAGGATGGACTCGACTGTTGTCATGACCATTCGTCGCTCCTTGATACGCCGAGAGAGTGTCCACGTCCATGTTCTTGAAAGTGTTGCAAGCTCTCCACGAGGCAGTTTTCAATGTCCTGAGCTTTGTTTGATATCCTGAGCAGTTGTGTTAACCCAATAATCAAGATACTTGAAGTGATTGACGGTCTCAAGTTTTTTTTCCCACCTTTGATATGATTGAGACCCCTCTCGACTGGTTGAATGCCATCACATCAGCGTTATCACCATTAATTGTTTTCTGACCGGTTATCTTACTTGGTATCTTACTTATCTTATTTTATTTTAAGCACTATGACAAACAGGTGAGGTGGAAAAGGTGTCTCTTCTTTAGTAAAGGTCTCAACGATCTTCAAATCTAATACCAATCAGACACCTTTTGGCTCTTAGTACTGCATGACCGCTCTTTGACAAAAGTGTGCCGATTGCAGCGGTAGGAAAATGTTCAGGATTGGCATTGATTCAGAGATGAATGTAACTTGGAGGGAATGTGACATGGAAGAGAAGGGACCAGAAAGGGAAGGTTTTTGCAGTCAGTTCTGCATGAGGGTTGTGCAGGAGAACTTGAAGAAATAATCGATATTATAATAGGCGTAGGTGATTCTGTCTGTCTGTCTGTCTGTCTGTCTGTTGGACGTCTGTCCGGGGGTGTGGCTTACTCGGTTTGCAGAGTAGCTCCACCCACTCCTCCTTCTCGCATAGCTTTGAGGCCTGTTTAGTTAGGCCCGTGCTGTCTTTCTCTCTCACACAGGTTTATTTCAATTCTAATTCGATATATCATTTCATTTTTCACAGTCGCTAACATAGTTTTAGACTCGGTTGAAAAAAAAACGGGAAGAAAATCCGATGAAAGTTTCCGTTTATAGAACGAAATGAAATCTCAAACGCCTGTAACTTCAAGGCCTTCTTGAGTCTCTCTCACTACACGCCTTTATCTCCAATCTAACTCACCATCTGATTTCATTTTTATTGATGGTTTTAGACTCGGTGTCAGCAACGCGGGAAAATGCAGAGATATATTTTTTAAAATACACCATATCACCGCCCAACCGCCAACAACCGCCCAACATGTATCATACACCGCCCAACATGACACAGACGGCAACATGTCGACATTATCGCTTTTTCTTTAAACCGAGTGAACCGAGCCGAACGGAATAAACCGAGTGAATTCACTGAGCGAATTTCATCCAATTCCACCGAGTTTCATGAAATTACCGAGACATATTTCTTCGTTTTTATTTTATTAGTTACCAGCAGAAGTACCCAGCGTTGCCGGGCGGGGGAGGGGGGAAGGGCACGCACACTTTAAACATGTATATACATGTGGGATGTGGGATATATACATGTGGGACGTGTGTGTGTGTGTGTGTGTGTGTGTGTGTGTGTGTGTGTGTGTGTGTGTGTGTGTGTGTGTGTGTGTGTGTGTAGGCTAACCCCCGCTCCAGCAGGGAAAATGGCCTTAAAATGCATGTTGTTGTTGTGTGTGTGTGTGTGTGTGTGTGTGTGTGTGTGTGTGTGTGTGTGTGTGTGTGTGTGTGTGTGTGTGTGTGCGCGCGTGCGTGGAGATGTATATATGTGTATATGTGGATACATATGTGTAATGTGTATTTGTGTCTGTACGTGTGTGTGTGTGCATGTGTGTCGATGTACGTGTGTGTGTGTGCGTACGTGCGTGCGTGTGTGTGTATATGTAAACATGGGCCAGTGTGTGTGTAAAGTGTGAGGAGGTATTGGAGAGGAAAATGCAGAGATATATTTTTTTAAATCGCGCCATGATGTTAAATGAAAATACACCGCCTAAAATAACAGTCGACATATATTTAAAATTCGCTTTTTCTTTACCGTTAAGATATATTACTTTTACTTTTGATGACAGTCGTCACAAAACGACATATATTTCTTCGTTTTTATTTCATTCAACATTATTAGCCGGAAGTAAAATATGGTTCAGGAAATTACCGAGAGATATTTCTTCGTTTTTTTATTTATTAGTTATTTGCGCATACACTTTAAATAGGTTTATTTGAAATCTTTAATTTTCACAATGTAATTTATTTGTCATTTGATGATGACGAGACACTTCCTCTTGACGATCGTGACAATTCATGCGTTGCGTGGAAACTTCCATTTCCAAAATGAATGACACAGTCAATGAAGAACGCAGATTTGAACAGGATGCAGCAAGAAAACGAATGAGAAGGGCGAACGAGTCCGTCGTCGAACGTCAATGCAGACTTGAACAGGATGCAGCAAGAAAACGAATGAGACGGGAGAACGAGTCCGTCGACGAACGTCAATGCAGACTTGAACAGGTTGCAGCAAGAAAATGAATGAGACAGGAGAACGAGACAGTTGAGGAACGTGAACACAGACTCGCACAGGATGCTGCTGCAACAACGATGAGGAGGGAGAACGAGGCAGTCGAGGAATGTGAACACAGCCTCGCACAGGATGCTGCTGCAACAACGATGAGGAGGGAGAACGAGACCCTCGACGAGCGTGAACATGGACTCACACAGGATGCTGCTGCAACAACGATGAGGAGGGAGAACGAGACAGTCGAGGAACGTGAACACAGACTCGCACAGGATGCTGCTGCAACAACGATGAGGAGGGAGAACGAGACAGTCGAGGAACGTGAACACAGACCCGCACAGGATGCTGCTGCAACAACGATGAGGAGGGAGAACGAGACAGTCGAGGAACATGAACACAGACTCGCACAGGATGCTGCTGCAACAACGATGAGGTGTGAGAACGAGACTGTCGATGAACGTCAACACAGAGTCGCACGGCATGCTGAGCAACAAAGACGTTGGAGTGCTCAGCAAACATATACAACCGCAGCCATAATGAATCCGGCCGAAGTATCCGATAATATTGTTCAAGAACATAATTGTGGTCCAATGACTTCACCATGTGTGTACTGTTCTGCACACCATTTCACAAATGAATCAACAGGACAAGGGGATGGATTTACACTGTGTTGTTCCAAGGGAAAAGTTAAATTGCCTCCACTATTTGCCGTACCTGCTCGACTGCAACAACTTTATCAGGGTGACGATGGAAAATGTCGCAACTTCTGAGACAATATCCGGAATTACAATTAGGCATTAGCTTTTGCATCAATGGGTGCTCAGATCTCATCTCCTCCAGGAAATGGACCGTACTGTTTCAAAATCCACGGTCAAATTTACCATCGCTGTGGTCCATTACATCCATCACATGTACATGAACAAGCACAATTTGCACAATTATTTATTTTGGATACAGCTCAAGCTACAAAGGAACGTATGAATCGACCTGAGAATCACAGATGTTTGCAAGAATTGATGGCAGAACTGCACAACATACTATCTGACGTTAATCCTTATGTCACATGTTACAAGACTATGTTCGAGCGTGAACAGGAAGAAATCAGGAAAGCTGTCCTTGAAGATCGCCTCCCTTCTACCTTGGAAATGCATTTTCGTCGACTGTGTGCAGACGACCAAAGACGTTACAACATACCAACTGCTGATGAAATTGCTGCTGTCTTCGTTAGTGGACAAGATGGTGAACCACCTGCAAACAGGGATTTCCAGGTTCATTTGCATGACCAGGGCTTACACAATCTCTCTCCACTTTTCTCTCACATTGATCCCATGACATATCCCATTCTCTTTCCACATGGCGAGCCTGGATGGATAATAAACATGCCTCACCAGCGACAAACTGCGGTTCGAAACAAGGTAACTCATCGTGAATTCTATGCCTACCGACTGGCTATTCGAAATGAATTCAGCACTATCAATTCTTGGGGGAAATTGTTCCAGCAGTATGTTGTCGACGGATATTGCAAGGCAGAAGCAAATCGACTGCAATACTTCAAACAAAATCAGGAAACCCTTAGAGCCATGGAATACAGAGGACTACTGGACCACGTCCAGAACGTTGCTGCTGATAACCAACGTCCTGTCGGTCGTATCGTCATTTTGCCATCGAGTTTTGCAGGGAGTCCAAGAGCTATGCAGCAGAACTACCAAGATGCTATGGCCATTGTTCGCAAATTCGGAAAACCAGATCTTTTCATCACGTTCACGTGTAATCCAAAATGGACAGAGATACAAGAAAACATCGGACAACACCAACGAGCTGAAGGCAGACCAGATTTAGTGGCACGCGTGTTTCATCTGAAATTAAAAGAGTTAATCGACGATATAACGAAGAAGCACGTGTTGGGCAAAGTACGTGCATTTCTCTACGTTGTCGAGTATCAGAAGCGTGGCCTACCGCATGCCCACATATTACTCATGCTGTGCCAAGAAGATAAAATTTGTACCACCGAAGACATTGACAGAATTGTTTCCGCACAAATTCCTAATTCAAATGAGTCACCAGAGATCCATTCCTTGGTGAAGTCTCACATGATACAAGGTCCGTGTGGCACTTTAAATCGCCATTCGATTTGTGTGAAAGATAGAGTGTGCAGTAAAGGCTTTCCAAAAGCGTATGCTGCAGAGACACTTGCGAGCATAGATGGCTATGCCCTTTACAAGCGTCCCCCAAATGGGTCCACCATAACCGTTCATGGAACCGATGTTGATTGCCAATTTGTGGTCCCATTCAATGCTTATTTACTGAAGAAGTACAGAGCACACATCAACATTGAGGTTTGCGCAAGCATAAAGAGTATAAAGTACTTATTTAAATATGTGTACAAGGGACATGACTGTGCCAGCATCGAAATTCGAGAGCGCGGGAGAGTGGAGGTGGACGAAATAAAGACCTATTTGGACTGCCGATATGTCAGTGCCCCAGAGGCAGCATGGAGATTGATGGAATTTGAAATGCACAAACAGTCCCATTCCATCACCAGACTTGCGGTCCACTTACCTGAATTGCAGACTGTTGTGTTCAGGGATGGTAACGAGGAAGAAGCCATTGTACGACATAGGGGTACAACACTTACAGCTTGGTTTCAGTTAAACCAGAGAGACCCTGAGGCACGAAGTTATCTGTACCATGTATTACGTGGTCCTCCCGGTGACTACCTGGTCTCGGTGACCCCCGGACCGTGAGAGGAACTCCGCCAGAAAGATCTATGATTTATACGCTTTCGTAACGCAATCAATATGAAAGACACAACAATTCAAGTCAATAAGAAACCCCACACCAAGGATCCGGATTCATCAATAATATATTCCCCAATCAATCAACAACCATCAACAATCAATCACCAATATTACTAAGATGGCCATCTCATATATGTCCCCCCTTTCCCCACTCACGACCCCTCAATGGTCACTGTCCCTCACAATGTCTATGGGCCCCTCCAGACCAAGGTGAAGGTCGACTTCTCCGCACACGGGCGGTTGAACGGACCCCTGGCTGACGTGCTCCAAACGTGCACGTCACGTACCGGGAACAACTGCTGCAGCGCACACCTCCTTGCAAAGCAAAGCGGGCAAAGCCAAGCGCGCGAGGCCCAAGGTGCGACCCGTACACGCCCTCGGAGGCGTCGGGGCGAACAGTGCCGGACGCTTGGTTCCTTCCAGGAAGCCCCGGCAACCTGACACGTAACAGGCAATCACCCCGCGCAGGTAACTCCTCTCGCCAGACGGGCGTTTCAAACTCAGCGTTCTCAACGCTAATCAATATCGACGCCGCTCGCGTCGGAGCTGGGCGAGGAAGAAGAAGACGGCCGCTTCTCCCGGACCTCGTGTGTTTTTTTTCTTCCGTTTCCGGTCTCCTTTTCCCCAGAAGGGCTCCTGACCCTTTAATCACAACAACCTTTAATCGAATAAACATGAATAAGCAATGACCTGAATAGTAATTCACATAAATTCACATAAATCCATAACACTCCCCCCCTTCAAGAAAGAAAGTTTGAACCCAGCGAAAACTTTCTTTGCCGGCCAACTTTGATAAACAAACCAGATAACTCACACCCCCAAATCATCAGTTCCCCCCGGGCACAATTATCAATTAAAAATAAAGCAACAAAATTTCACAAAACCCCATAGATGAATTCACTCTGGACCAAGTGTCAACCACTTCTAGTTTCTCTTGAATGACGGTTAAGAGGTGGTGACCAAAGCCCCAAAGTTAAACCTCTCGATAGCCCTTTTTCGGGAGGCCCAGCTGAGTATTCCCTACATGGACGCCTTAAGGAATGTGGAGTTCACGGTTAGTCCGGGGAGGAAAGTTCATTACATGGACGCCTTTAAGAATGTGGAGTTCACGGTTAGTCCATGCAGGAAAGTTCACTACCTGGACGCCTTTAAGAACGTGGCGTTCACGGTTAGTCCGTGTATGAGCCCCGGCTCGGCGGCTCCACCGTATATAGTGCTTCAACTTCTCCAGACTCCTAACAGTTATGGTGGGACCCCTTGTCCCAACCGTTACCTGACTGGCGGTCTCCTTCTCGGCCAGTGCTCTGACATTCATTCTTTTGGGAGGTGCCGTAACTCTGGGAGCCTCCACAGTAATATCGGCTGCTGCCAACCCCAAAACTACCGCCAAGTTGTCCTCTTCTGTAGACCTCTCGACGCCGACGAAATGCCTTCCCTACTGTTATGGTCCGACCCTCCAAATCCTTACCATTCCAATTCTTCTCTGCCTCTCTGGCGTCTTTTGTGCTTGCAAACGTGACAAAGCCGAACCCTCTTGACCGTTGCGTTTCCCTGTCTTTTACCAACCGCACTTCCACCAGCGGCCCATATCTGTTGAAGACAGAGGTCAGAACTTCTTCCTCTGTGTTGAAGTTCAGTCCCCCTACAAATAACTTGGAACTTTTGTCGCCATCCCGAGCTGGGGTGGTGTTATTTCCCCTGCGGGGCTCTTTACCCACCCTCGGGTTACCATAAATTTGCCCCCCGGCCAAATCATTCCCGATAATCACAGATACTCCCTCTACAGGAAGCGTGGCTTGTAAACCGACGGTGACCGGTCCTGACACCAAATCGGATTCCAACTGGATGACATGAAGTGGGGCCCTAACACAGCCACCGATCCCTTGTAACCGAACACTATCACCAGTTGCGGTACTCTTTGACAATGGCAAAATGCCTTCAAGCATTAAGGATTGATGGGCTCCTGTGTCCCTCAATACCCTAACAGGTCTTGGGTTAGTCAAGTCTCCCTCGAGTGAGACAAACCCCTCATAAATAAATGGTTGGTAACTCTTCTGTTGGGCGATTTCTTACGCTAGCCATCGCATTCGGAGTTGTAGTAGTCGGACTCCGCTCTGGGTTGTCCCTTTTCATGAGGTAACAACTGGACATCAAGTGTCCAGGTTTTTTGCAAAAGGCGCAAGTAGGCCCGGAGGAAAAACTCGTGGTCTGCCTCGGGCCCCCTGGAAAATAAGTTTGTCTTGGGTCCGTCGCCCTCTGATTTCGAACAGTTGGTTTATCAGAGTTGTCCCCATAATCATCTCGAGGCCGCCGCCATGTATTGTCGTTCTCCGCACCGGGTGTTCCATAACTCCCCTGCTGAAGTCTAGGCGAGGAGTTAGGTTTGTGGACCCCTATCCGGTGTGTTAAGGCATAATCAACTGCCATGGTGGCTGCGTCCTACAACTTCGGTACTTTCTTTTCCTGCAGGTACACTTTGATGTCCTCGTGGACACACTGTTGAAATTCCTCCACCAGGATCAAGTCACGCAATGCTTCGAAGTCGTTCCCGACTCCTTTTGACTCACACCACCGATCAAACATGTTTTCTTTCACTCTGGCAAACTCCACATGGGTCTCACTCTCCCTCTTCCTGGCATTCCTGAATTTTTGCCGGTAAGCTTCAGGAACCAACTCATAGGCTTTGAGGATGTGCTTCTTCAATACCTCATAATCTGCACATTGGTCCATTGGTAGCGCCGAATAAATCTCTTGAGCTTTACCCACCAGCACACTTTGCACTAGTATGGTCCAGGCCTCCTCCGGCCAGTTTAACTGTCGAGCCACTTTCTCAAAGTGTGGAAAAAATTGAGTGACTTCCTTTTCACTGAAGGGTGGAACCAGCCTCACATATCTGCCCACATCCCAGGTTTTCTGGCTAGGTGTCGACCCCGTCAGCAAGGGTGGTACCTCTCCCCGTTCCTTCATTAAATCCAGCTCCTTGAATTTAATTTCTTGCTGAAGTGCCATGTCACGTTCCTTTAATTCCCTTTCGGCTTTTCTCTCCTCTGCTTCGAGTTCCCTTGCAGCTCTCCTCTCCTCTGCTTTTCTCCCTTCTAACCTTTCCTGGAGTTCTCGTTCCACTCTCCTTTCCTCTGCTTGTTTCTCTTCTCTCCTCTCTTCTGCTTTCCTTTCCTCTTCTGATCTTTCCTTTTCTGCTTTCCTTTCTTCTTCTGCTCTTTCCTTTTCTGCTTTCCTTTCTTCTTCTGCTCTTTCCTTTTCTGCTTTCCTTTCTTCTTCTGCTCTTTCCTTTTCTGCTTTCCTTTCTTCTTGTTTGATCCTTTCCTGGCTCCGTAATTGCAACTCCAGTTTCCGGAGCTCAACGTCTTCTGGTTCTTCGGGTAGCCACTCCCAGGCTAACTCGTCCCATGTTCCTAATCCCACCATAGATTGTATCACCGCGGTCTGCAACTCTGCCTTCCTCAAATTAGTTCGGACCTCCAAGTTAAAATGTTTGGCCAATTTCAAGAGGTCCGACTTTAGTAACGCTCGGAACTGTGCCTCACTCGGGGTTACCGCAAAGTTCTGTGCCACAAACGCCATGGTGCCTATCGTTAACACCTGTTAACCTTCACCCAAAACTTTACCACAATTTCCCAAAAATTTACCAATTAATACTTAATTAATAAATTTTAATTAATAAAAATATTATTTTATTATTTTATACAATTTTAGATCCCGGAATTCAATTGGACGAGCCCCCAATTTCTGTTACGTGGTCCTCCCGGTGACTACCTGGTCTCGGTGACCCCCGGACCGTGAGAGGAACGCCGCCAGAAAGATCTATGATTTATACGCTTTCGTAACGCAATCAATATGAAAGACACAACAATTCAAGTCAATAAGAAACCCCACACCAAGGATCCGGATTCATCAATAAATATATTCCCCAATCAATCAACAACCATCAACAATCAATCACCAATATTACTAAGATGGCCATCTCATATATGTCCCCCCTTTCCCCACTCACGACCCCTCAATGGTCACTGTCCCTCACAATGTCTCTGGGCCCCTCCAGACCAAGGTGAAGGTCGACTTCTCCGCACACGGGCGGTTGAACGGACCCCTGGCTGACGTGCTCCAAACGTGCACGTCACGTACCGGGAACAACTGCTGCAGCACACACCTAGCAAAGCAAAGCGGGCAAAGCCAAGCGCGGCTCGCAAAGCACGCGAGGCCCAAGGTGCGACCCATACACGCCCTCGGAGGCGTCGGGGCGAACAATGCCGGACGCTTGGTTCCTTCCAGGAAGCCCCGGCAACCTGACACGTAACAGGCAATCACCCCGCGCAGGTAACTCCTCTCGCCAGACGGGCGTTTCAAACTCAGCGTTCTCAACGCTAATCAATATCGATGCCGCTCGCGTCGGAGCTGGGCGAGGAAGAAGAAGACGGCCGCTTCTCCCGGACCTCGTGTGTTTTTTTCTTCCGTTTCCGGTCTCCTTTTCCCCAGAAGGGCTCCTGACCCTTTAATCACAACAACCTTTAATCGAATAAACATTAATAAGCAATGACCTGAACAGTAATTCACATAAATTCACATAAATCCGTAACACATGACATTCCAAAATATTACGTATTTGAAGATGGACGAAAGACATGGAAACTTCGACGCCGGGGCGGCAACAAGGTTATCGGACGCATGGTTTCGGCAAGCCCTATGGACATTGAGCGCTTTCATCTTCGTGTACTCCTGCTGCACTGCCCTGGTAAAACATCATTTGAAGATCTCAGAACCGTAGATGGAGCAGTTTGTGAAACATACAAGGATGCAGCCAGGAAATTACATTTAACAGAAGATGATACAGAATGGGACAGGTCCTTAGCTGATGGAGTTATCTTTGCCATGCCACAACAATTGAGATCTCTTTTTGCAACCCTATGCATATTCTGCACACCAACAGACACGTCGGCACTGTGGGAAAAATATAAAAACGACCTTTGCGAAGATTTTGTGCACAGCGGCCATATCTTGGAACAGAGTATTTTCATGGCATTGCGAGAAATACAGTCCTTCCTCCTGAGACATGGACAGACCTTGGAAGCATTTCAGTTACCAGTACCTCCAGACACTGTTGAAGATCTTTCGAGTGATGATTTATCAGTATGTACCGGGAGATGAACATGAAAAAGGTGAAAACAACAGACAACTACTAAATGATGGCCAAATCCAAATTGTAGATGAGGTCCTGATGAGGTTCATTGTAGAGACCAGTACACAGGCAACCGGTTGTTTTTCGTTGATGGACCGAACGGAAGTGGCAAGACTTTCTCTATAATACGTTTCTGCACATCTTGCGAGGCCAGTGTCGTTTGGTTCTTCCAATGGCGTACTCGGGCATTGCAGCAACATTGCTAGCAGGGGGCCGTACATCGCACCATCGATTTAAATTGCCAGTGCCCATTTTGGAAAACTCCACATGCAACATATCACCGACGAGTAAAGATGCAGATGCTCTAAGGAAGGCCAACCTATTCATTTGGGATGAAGCACCTATGGCTCCAGCATATGCTTTAGCGGCTGTTGATCGATGTCTCCGGGATGTAACCAGCAACAACAGTCCTTTTGGTGGAAAGGTCTTACTTCTTGGTGGGCACTTCAGGTAGGTTTTGCCCGTTGTACCTCGCGCTGCACCTGCAGCAATCATCGCCACATGCATCAAGCGTAGCAAGTTGTGGCCAAAGTTCAAACAGCTGAACTTAACATCAAACATGAAAGCTAATGATGACGAAGAATTCTCAAAATGGTTACTGTCGGTTGGAAATGGGACTGTGGAAACAATTCCTGACTCAGATTTAATACGACTGCCTGATCGTATCTGTGTAGAAGACGACATTTCTTTAGCAGATGCTGTTTTCGGTAATTTGAACGAAATCCATTCAAACTATGATGCACTGGCACAACGAGCCGTGTTGTGTCCAAAGAATGAATCCACATTTGTGATCAACGATGAGATACTGGATGCATTTCCTGGGGAAGAAAAGACGTACTTCAGCGCTGATTCCATTGTCTGTGATGACCCTGAAGAGGCACTAAATTATCCTATGGAATTCCTAAATCAATTAACTCCTTCTGGAATGCCATTGCACAAACTTCGTCTCAAAGATGGTGCTGTCGTCATGTTACTCCGTAACTTTGATCCGAAACAGGACTGTGCAATGGTGCAAGATTGGTTGTTATTAAATATTTCCCTATTGATTCTTGTCTTTTTGCAATTGTGGTTTTCATGTATTGTTATGCATTATGTTTTCCACTCTGTCAAAGTGCCTTTGGGCTACTTGAAAAGCGCTATACAAAATAAATGAATTCTTATTATGATTAAAAGATTGTTGCCAAACATAATGGACTGAGAAATAATTTCTGGCAGCCACAAAGGAACACGCACATTTATACCCAGGATTCGTATTGCACCTTCCGATACAACACTACCATTCGTACTCAAACGCCATCAATTTCCAGTTCGTGTGGCATTCTCTTTCTCAATAAACAAGAGTCAAGGTCAAACATTACACAAAGTTGGGATTTACTTACCAGAACCCGTCTTCAGCCATGGCCAATTAATATGTTGCATTGTCGCGTGCTAAACGATTTGAGGATGTCAAGGTAAAGGTAGTCAGTAATGGCCAACAGGGAAAAATTGATGGCTACAGTGGAATCTTCACCCGTAATGTTGTTTACCCGGAGGTCCTGCAGTGACACCATTCAGGCAACAAAAGGAGGGCACGAAGGAAAATAGTTAATTACTCCGACACATTTAGTTGCGGTGATTGAAAAATCACCGGACCATTGTTGTTGTTTTGATGCTTTTTACTGCTGTTTTGATGCTTTTTCACTGCTGTTTTGATGCTTTTTCACTGCTGTTTTTTCACTGCTGTTTTGATGCTTTCCACTGTTGTTTTGATAGTGTTTTGATGCTTTTTCACTGCTGTTTTGATGCTGTTTCACAGCTGCTCTGATGCTTTTTTGCCGTTTTTTTAAATATAAAAATCTCATTTCAAAAAAAAAAATTCCTAAAAAATATCACAATGATTTTTGTGTCATCATTGTGAGATTTTTTTGGATTTTTTTTTTGAATGAATTTTGGTGAATATTTTTGAATTTTGGTGAATTATAATTCACCGAAAACGTTGAAGCAACTGCATAATATTACGGTGATTTTTAACTCTGAGTGAGAATAGTTCTAAATTTAAAAAACTCTTCTGATATTTGTGATTTATTTCAAACAAACTGTATTTCCCATCTACACGGGCATGTATTCCTATTAACGTTATGTAAAGTACATAAATTGTGTGGATTACATCATTTGTGGATGTGATCAATTGCCAGTAACCATTTTATATAACTGAATGTGCAGGTGCAGCATCTAACTCAATATGTCTAAATGTCACACACATCCATGCCCGTGGGATTCCCACTGGTGACCCCGCTAGTTCAGAATAATATGGACAAATTTGTGTGTCACATTCGTAATAAGTAAGTTCAGGCGCAAGACTTTGAGGGTGACAAAGTTTGTGGAGCGAGAGTCTTGCAGATGGACGATGCAACGAATTACTCTTGCGAGTATCAAAATGAAGTACTGTACAGTCGGCATTGTGGAGTTGGGAAAGTGTCATGATTTAAACTGCTGCTGGCATACACAATGGCAAAGTTGATACCTACATTATATGTTTTGATTCCAAGGACAAGGGCAAGGATATCGTTTTTGCCTTTGTTGATCTATTCTGTGATCATATCCTCAAGAATGAAGAAGAGGCAGGAGTCGAGGTGATTTGGACTGATGGTCCCGCATCGAAAAAAAACAAATACATGTGATAGGGTTTTGGAAGTACTAGGTAAAAAGCACAATTTAAATCCTTTACCTGGAAATATTTCACCACTAGTCATGGCAAGGGTATTGTTGATGGCATTGGAGGCAGGGCAAAAAAGCTTAGTTAGAAAATCAGTCGAGTAAGAAGGCTGATGCATCAGTTGTACAGTCATCTTCTGGTTTTGCAGATTTGGCCAACAAATTACTTCAGAAAACCACTGTATTTCACATGTCACAAAACCTGATCAATTCCCATGTCCAAAGCCTGAACCCATAGGGAAACTAGAACGGCACTCAGTAGAGAGCATACCTCCGCCTGGTTGGCCATATCACTCAATGGTGAAGAAACACTTTTAAAATTCTACTTGCTGGATACGGATCTGGATCTTCACCAAAATTGAATTGATTCTTCCTTGTCACACACACAACTGGTCAAACAAGTTGCGTCCAAATCCATCCACAACCTTTTGAGATATCCTGCTATGTATAGTTTTTGGCCCTATCTCCCAATGGTGAAGAATCACTTAAAAAATTATAGTAGCCGGATCCAAATCCGGATCTTCACCAAAATCTAATCATTTCGTCCTTGTTACATACGCTACATCTCTGCCAAATTTTGTCCGAATCCTTCCACAACCTTTTGAATATATTTTGTTCACATACAAACGGACAGACAAACAGACAGTGGTGAAAACATAACTTCCATCCACCTTTTGTGGCGGAGGTAAAGAGTGCCCATAAAGCTATGGTATCCAAAAAATGCATGTACATACAACAAGACATTGAAAATGGGGAAGTAAAGTTTTATTTGAATGATGATGATGATGATGATGATCCCGCCATCACCAATGGCACAAATATTCAAGCACTGAATTGGCCAAAGGATCTTTTGAAGAATGCTGAAAATCTGTTTGGACTTCATTCAAACCTTGTTGTTGCCATCTATGAGAGAGTGGTGGCTAGGGAAGGTGATTGATATTTCAGAAGAAAACAATGATGCCAAAGTACATTTAATGATACCTCATGGGGCTGCTTCAAAGTTTTTTGGGGTTGTGATTGGGAGAAGTGTTTTGTCCCCACGATGTGTATTTTGGGCAACATGTCCTGTGAGTTACTGTTGCCAGTAGGAACAATCTCCAGATCGTTCAGAATTGAAGGTCATTTAAAGAATGAAATGCAGAGTAAGTTTTTGAAGCATAATGCTCTTTGAGATGACATTAAAATGATCTCAGGCCATAAAATAAACATCAAACAATGTTAATATGTGCTCAGGTTGATGCATGAAGTTTGTGTTCCATTGTTTGAAGGCTATTAGCCCATCAAGGACTAAATACATGATAATGCTGATTTTTAGAAACTACAAAATTTCCCTGCAGGCTGTCCCCTCGCTCCGCCTCTCGATCCGCCTCTCGCTCCGCCTCTCGCTCTGCTTCTCGATCCGCCTCTCGCTCCGCCTCTCGATCCGCCTCTCGATCCGCCTCTCACTCTGCCTGTTATTTTAGTTAAAAATGCATGACTAATTTATCGTTTTGTCATTGTTCAACTTCTAAAATCCTCCTTTTTTAAATCCGGATTATAAAACTACTCTTCCTGAAAGCTTTTTTAAAAACCTTTTGTTTTCACTGAAGTTATCTCAAAAGGACATTTTCAAGTGAATAATAATCTCTTAAACTTTCATAATTAGGTCATGCTGCAATGTTACTGCAAAACCTTTGTCGTTAAGCAAATGTTAAAATATTTCTGTAGCTTTTGAATGTTTTTTTCAGGGTTACCAAAAAGAGAATATTGTTTGGAAGGTCGAGTTTGATTGATTTTTTTTTGTTGTTGAACAACAATTAATTTGCCTTATCTTTTGTTTCATCTCTTGTCACCCTAAAATCAACTTTTTCTTGTTTAGTGGTGCCCAATGTTATGCTTTTAACATCGATCTCAGTCACAAGATTATATATGCAAGGGTTATGTAATTCCTGGTGACCCCAACCTTTGTGTTTTGCCCTTCAAACGGAATATTAGTTTTAATGTATTGTTTTTAAATCTTACCACACTGTGGGTTGGTCTAAGATTATACATAATGTCAGAGTTATTTGTTATTTGATAAAATGCATGTGAAATTAAAATTATGTCTTTCTCTCTCAGTTTCCAAAATTCAGAAGAAGAAAAGGAACAAGAAGCAGAGTTTGTGGTGAAGGGTAAAGATGTCAATGATTTGGAAAGAGATGAAGAAAATGAAAATTATGTGAACCTTGAAGTTATCGGAGCAGATGAGACATCAAGCGAGGCGGATGAGCCTTTGGGCGAGGTGGAGGAGGCTGCGAGCGACGAGGAGGAGGCCGCGAGCACCGAGGGGGAGGCCACGAGCGAGGAGGAAGAGGCCACGAGCGAGGAGGAGGAGGTCGCGAGTGAGGAAGAGGAGGAGGAGGTAGATCTGAATGCTGTTGATAGCAAAGTTGAACAAGAAGTCAGAATGCAGAGAAAGAGAATAAGTAAAGGCAAGGATGAGGAAGTAAATGAGAATAAGAATATAGTTGACAACAATATCGAGGAAGAGGATGATTTTGATTGGGAACAGGACAGAATGGGTGATGAATTGGAAGAAGCCAAAGATATGACAAGAGAAACAGAAGGTAAGCCTTCCTTCATTTTCCTCTTCCATCTACTCACATTCTCCCCCATCCCATCCGTCTGATGTACTTTTACTTGAATATGCTCGACAACTTGTCTTAGCACTTTATCGCCTGTTTCATTGACATCTTCTGTTGCTCTTGTCTTTCTGAACAATTTTGCTTGGCTGTGTCTCCATTTACATTCGTTCATTCCAGGAGCGCTAAACTGGAAGTCTGGCCTAGCTGAGAAAGCTGCTGCTGTGTTTTCAAGAGCTGGTGTATCTCTTCAACGTCGCATTTACGGAGAGGGTAATATTGAATCATCTATTGTAGTAGCAGTCGTAATACTATTACTGTAAGCCCTTGTTTAATGTTGAAGTTACATTCTTGAAAAGTGTAACTTTAACCAAAACATCTTTAAGCCAGTGCAATTTCCCCATAAGAATTAATGTAAACAAAAGGGAGAATTGCTTTGCAATACATGTCTGCGAGTGACGAGGAGGACAGCGCTAAACTGCGCAGTGATACAATGTGGAAAACCCGTTAAAATCTCAAGGCTACATTCAATTGACTATACATCAGAACTGATTGACTTGAAATTTTAACAGGTTTTCCACATTGTATCACTGAAGCCTATTGCTTTTGAGATCAAAAGGTCAAAGGTCAGTGTCAAAATCGCCAATTAGTGATCCAATTGACTTGAAATTTGAACAGAATTTGCATATTGGGTTACTGAATTGGTTCACTAAAGACCCAATTTGCTGTTTTGATATGTCAATGGTTTCAACGACGACAATTTTACCCCATTATAATCAAATGTAACTTTTTGTGAATTTATTGTCCTGTCAGTAGCTAATGAAGACCAGCCTTGGGCGAATAGCCAGACGGTCTTTACTCCCGGGGCGGTGGTTATTTTGTCACGCGCGAGGTAAAGGATGTGAAGCGCTTACCTGACGAAAGCACATGGATTTAATCCAGAACCCACAACGAACAGACACGACAGTAAATTCAACAAATAATGATTTAATGACAATAAATCAGGAAATAAAAGTTGAGGTAAAAACTAAAATTCTAACTGAGGTTCTCCACAGATGGACTCAAATACAGACAAGGGGAAAGATAAAATAAAATAAATGTTCCCATTTTATAGTGCACTTATCTGGTCCCAACGAGCACTTTGGTGAGGTCTGCAGTGCAAGGTGACCGGCCGACGAAAGGACCACGCGTCGAAGCGCGCCAAAATGGTGCCGGTCAATGAAGTGAGCTCACCGAGCTGTGAAGCGGCAGCCAAAACATCCTCCTCTCAATTCCTGGCCAGCAAGCACAACCGCGGCCCCCAGCTTACCCGAAGAGCACCGCAGTCGCCAACACCTCCTCCTCACGATCTATTGCAAACACTCTACCAGCTCCAAAAGCTTCAAGAGTTCTCCTCACAGGCGCACACACCGCGCAAGAAGCAACTGAGCCACCCGAGAGAGGCTCGCTCTTTTTCCTCTCTCCAAGCTCCTTTTACCAACGTCAGTTTCTCTGCAGAACCTCCCCACGTCACACCGACCAATGGCCGAGCTCTGATGAATCACCCCATTTCCTCTTGACCAATGACGAACTTCGGGGGCGTGGCCTGCCGGCTCCACTCTTGGAGGCAGGTGTTAGTCCGATCAGCTATGTTCTGGGTTCTGTCGGCATACAGTGGACAGTTATTGTTGGTTAATGAAGGCTTTGCATGGCTGGTCTGGTTGTAGATGTAAAACGTAGGGAAAGGTCACAGAGGGAATATCACGTACTGGGGAAAACTAACTTTAATCCTTACCTAGTTAGCACAGCTTCACCCCTCGTGTCAACACAAATAAACAATCTTAAGCTCCAGTTTCCTGACTTAAATACATCGAGATGTCTCCTACGTGTCCACGGTCCATGCTATCACTATACAATCCTATCTTTACTATGGGATTCCATCATCTACCCCCACAAACGTAACATTATTATTGCCATTCTTCAATAAGGCTCCGGCCAAGATGCAGGCCTTCTCTTGTGAAGATATCACCATATTTTATTCAGACAGAAATGTGGAGGAGATTATTAATGGATCACGAATGTGGAAGTGTTATTGATTCTGTATGTTATGGATTCTCTGCCCTGACCTTCAACTCTGTTGGTGTTTCCCCCCCTCTCTCAGCTGTGCATTTTGTCCTGTTGTGCCCTGATCCATTCAGTGTACTAATACTAGCTCTTCCATGAATACAAAAAATAAAGATAGAGAGGTATTTTAAAGGAAAGAAATGCCTTGATTCTCTTTAAAAACATTAAAAGAATAATTTATTTTGACAAGTTGATTAAGGGAGGGTAATTTTTTTTTTTGTCCTTTAAAGTTTAAAGCTTTAAAAATGGGAATTGTTGCTTCTTCTTCGTGCCATTCCAAATGTTTCATCCTCTGTCCTTTTCCCCAAGGTTGTGCTGAGGAAGTGGACGACGGTATAGAGGAACTTGGAGGTATGTTCCTCTTGAATCGAATGAAAGCTGAGGTCAAAGACCACTTGGACTCTACTCTGCTGCGGAGAACTGAGCGAGAATGGGATCAAGAAGATGTGAGAGCTTTGGGTTCATTTTATTTATTTATTTATTGTTACAAATATTATTTTATCCCTTTTCATTTGCATTTCATTTTCCTTAAGGTTCGAGATTCCATCAGGGACTGCTTTGTGACTGGCCAGTGGGCTCCAGAAGAAGATGCCAACACACTGCTTGCTCAAGATGGTAGGTATGCAGCACAAAACTAAAAAAAGGGTTCTCTGGGACAATTTTAAAAAATGCATCCTTCCCTCTGTCCTTAACTCCTGGAAAATCGAGAAAATTTGGCAAATATAAATAATATATCGTGCCCCCTGTTAGGATTGTTACTTCCACTGGTCTCTGAGAACGTTACCAATTTTAACTTCTCCCAGGGATTTACCAAAGCCATGCCAAAATGGTTTCTCATGTGCAAAATCTACAATGGTAGGTCACCACACGAAACGAGTTCTTATGGAATAAGTTTATTATAAGAAGGCACAGGGTGACGAAAATGAAAAATCCCAGAACAAAAGATAGACGGACATGAAGTAATGTGTTGTGTAGGTGGCGTCTACATCATGGATTGGGTCACTTGGGTTGGTTGGGTTCAGCGACTGTGGATATGATACAGGCATGATGGACCTTTTGACCTCTTGTTTTGACATTTCCTTCCATAAACCTTGTAAGATCAGCATGCCGTACATGGAGAGTGGAACATGTGATTGGGTAGTTTTACGACATGACATCGGTCATGCAAACATTATGCAAGTGTTTGCAGAAACTTCCGATGAATAATTAACGCTAATACCTCACTTGCCAAAACTATTGGCTTATTCTTGAAGGAGGCATCCAGGTAAGACTGCCATGCCCGGAGCTTCTTCTCTCGGAGCATTTCGCTGTAGCAGGAGATTTTGTCGAGCACAGTTCTCTTCACTGCGCTGATGCACCACCAATCAGGGTCATTCTCAGAGAAGAGCTCCAGGACCTCCACAATCTTATTGTTGCTCAAAATTGTTGTGGTGAGCTTTCTTTTAGTTAACGAAGTGGTGGACTGGGCAGAATCTTTTATCTTGTCTTCATTGTTGAGAATTGCCCTAATGGTTGAAAATACATAAGAATAAGGCAGAAAGATAGAGGTCTAGATGGAGTAAACAGCGCTAATTGGCTCAGAGTGTGTGCATACAAACAATGGTGGGTGGCAGGTGTGTCTTGTCCGGGAGTGCTGCATGTTGTGGATTTTCTTCAATTCTTTGGGGGGGGGGGGGGGGGGAGAGTTCGTGAATGTTTTCTCCAAGACAAAGCTCAAACGAATCCACGTGCTCCTGGTGCTCAACAAGATATTGGTGTATTACTGAAATATTCAATGGAATAGCAGAAAAATAAAATTTCCTTCTTGATCTTGTGGTTTATTCCAAAGTCACTTGCACATAAAACGTGTGTAATAAAAATCCTGGAAAACATTTTTTTTTTTTTTTGGTGCTGGAGAGCTCGTGTAAATTTGGTCTTCCAAATTTATTTGCCGATAACTTTTGCATGATAACTCGAATATGTGCTGTTTGAGCGATGCTTTAGTGATACTATTCTGCAGATAATAAAATCGCTCTGGTGTACTGTTTTAAAGATGCGATGGTCAAAATAATCTTTCATGTTGTTACATTTTTCTGAATTGCTCTTCCTTTTCGATTTTAGGTAACATGTATGGAGATTTTGAAGACTTGGAAACAAGGCAGGTGCATTCTGGAAAAGACAGTAGCATGGAAGCCAGTCAGGTGAAGCAATCAAAAAGCTCATGAATGTCAGTAGTGGAACATTTACATAGATCTGTTCCTGCCAAGGTTTGTTTATAAGTAATATTGCAGTTTCCCATCATCCCTCTCCTCCTCCTCCTCCTCCTTCTTCCCCCTCCCCTCACCCCCCTACCCTCACCTTTACAGTCTGAGAATAAAGAAGAGGACATGGACCAGGAATGTGAGGGTGAAGAAGCCAAAAATGGAGGGGGAGTAAAGGTGGAGAAAGACAGAAAAACAGCAAGACTGGAGAGAAAGAAAATGTTGAAAGAAGCCTTCAACAGAGCCTATGATGGAGGCTCAGCCTCGTTCCTTGAAGAACTCAAGGCTGAGTCTGAACGACAGACCGAGGTGTGTGAGTTACAGAAATGATGCAAGGTGAAGGGTGTGGATGGAAAGTGAGAGGTGGAATGAGTCAAGGTTGATTATGAGCATTATGCTTCGAGTGAGTCTCTTATTTTTGTCTTTCATTATATTACCTATTACCTTTCACCCTTAAAGCTCAACCGCTCAGAGCTCAGTCTGCTTCCTAATGCGGTGCGCACTGAAGTGCTGGGCGTTGAGCCTGGAGCTTACGTAAGAGTGGAATTTTCGAGTGTCCCGCTCGAGTTCCTGGCCCATTTTCAGCCGTCGTACCCAATTGTGATCGGAGGGGTGGCAGCTGGAGAAGGTCAACTGGGCTTTATACAGGTGATTTGTTGAGGGATGACTTTAAATTGTTTTGGGATGATGTCTTGGGGTAAAGCAAAATATTTAATTCTGAAAGGTTTGCATTTTTGACCAACTAGCAAGTTGCCCATGTCCGCACGGGAAAAGTGCAAGTGCCCTCTTCCATCTAACTGGCAAGCTGGGAGCAACAATTCACATTTATCGCCATATCTGATACAATTTGAATGCTCTAATGGTGGCGAGGCGCTTCATTTGAAAGTGTTTGTTCGATATATGTACAGTCACGTGAAAAAGTAAGTACACCCCGTGTAAAGTTTTGACTTTTTCAACATATTTCAACATACAGCTATTTGATCTTTATTTCAATAATATTGATAGATAAAGGTGATATAATATCACAAATATCATGAAACATTTACATTTTTTATTCCATTGTATAATTTAAATAAACATAAATGCAAATTTCGCATGTGGAAAAAGTAAGTACACCCTTGGCTCCAATAGGTGGTATTGCCCCCTTTGGCAGAAACAACCTCAAGTAGGCATTTCTTATAACTGTCTACCAGTCTCTGACATCGACTGGGAGAAATTTTTGCCCACTCCTCCATGCAGAATTCTTTCAGCTGTGCGATGTTTGAGGGGTTTCTTGCACAGCTCGTTTCAAATCCCCCCACAACATCTCGATGGGATTTAGATCCGGGCTTTGACTTGGCCATTCCAGAACCCTCCATTTCTTTCTTTTCAGCCATTCCTTGGTGCATTTACTGGTATGTTTAGGGTCATTGTCATGTTGCAAGGTCCACCGTCGGTTGAGCTTCAACTTTCCGACAGATGGCCTCACATTATCCTCAAGCACCCTCTGGTACAATGAGGAATTCATAGTGGATTATATGATGGTGAGCTGCCCAGGCCCTGATGCAGCAAAGCTGCCCCAAACCATAATATTTCCACCACCATGCTTTACAGTTGGTATCAGGTTCTTGTGGTCAAATGCTGTCTTTGGTTTTCACCAAACATGTCTTCTGGTACTGTGGCCAAATAGCTCTACCTTTGACTCATCTGTCCAGAGCACATTGTTCCAGAAGTGCTGGTCTTTGCCTAGGTGTTCATTGGTAAACTTTAGTCTTGCCCTGATGTTCTTTCTGGACAGCAAAGGTTTCCTCCTGGCACACCTCCCATGTAGATCATATTTGTGCAGCCTCTTTCTAATGGTAGTCTCGTGCACTTTGACATCAACAGTGGCAAGAGCTACCTGTTGGTCACGTGATGACATTCTGGGGTTCTTAGAGACTTCTTTCAGCATCTTGCGGTCTGCTCTCGGGCTGAACTTGCTGGGGCGGCCTGGCCTGAACATGTTGGCAGTTTGGAATCTTCTCCACTTGTAGATGATCTTCCAGACAGTCGAATGATTGATTTCAAATTGTTTGGAAATCTTTTTAAATCCCTTCCCAGACTCGTAGGCATCTATAACCTTATTTCTGAAGGCCTAAGAGAGCACATTTGATCTAGGCATGGTGACGCCACACACCAACAACAAAGAGCAAACCAAACTAATGTCTGAGGTTTAAATAAGACAGGTTCCTCCAAGATCCTCTCTAACGATGTTCTAATCATTTGCACCTGAGCTGGTGCACCTGATTCTAATTTTAGGTATTTGAAGTAGTGATAAATGTAGGGGTGTACTTACTTTTTCCACATGCAAAATTTGCATTGATGTTTATTTAAATTATACAATGGACTACAAAATGTAAATGTTTCATGATATTTGTTATATTATATCACCTTTATCTATCAATATTGTTGAAATGAAGATCAAATAGCTGTATGTTGAAATATGTTGAAAAAGTCAAAACTTTACATGGGGTGTACTTACTTTTTCACGTGACTGTAGCTTTTGGATTCCTCCGGCCCATAGTAAAAAATATATTGGTGTCAAGGCAAGTGACCAATTGCAAATTAATAGTGGGGTTTACGAGTAAAAAAAAAAAATCAGTTTTGTAAGAGTGATTTATGATACAAACTTAGTCGGTGCATGAAAATAAATTCCTGACCTTAAATGTTTTGTGCACGATGAAGTGATTATGATGTCGTTATATGTTATGCACAGATTTGCCAAACCAGTAGCAATTTAATTTGTACAAATTTGATATTAACTCGAAAACGTAAAAATGTAAAGCCCGTCTTGAACTTGATGATCACAGCCAAAAACAAAACGAGATACCTCCGCCAAAAAACTAGATACCGGAGGCGCATACCTCCGCCAGGCTGAACAGTTTATGTTTTGTATTCCACTGATAGGTCCGATCCGATCTGGACCTGAACCAAACTCTAACCGGCTTGTTCTTGTCACCTAACCAACTCATCCACTAAGTTTTGTCATAAGTCATCCACAACTTTTTGAAATATGATGCTATATATATCCTTTTTGGGTACGGGAAGGATGTGTTGAGGAAGGATGAAAGTGACTGGTTGAGAAGAGTGATGGAAATGAATGTAGTAGGAAGTAGAGGACGGGGAAGACCTAGAAAGACTTGGCTAAAGATGGTGGAAGAAGAAATGCGGGCAAGGGGGTTAACAAGGAGAGATGCAGAAAATAGGGCAAAATGGAGAAGATTGTCGTGGGGACCACAAGGCTAACCCCCGCTCTAGTAGGGAAAATGGCCTTTAAAATGCATGTTAAGATGAATGTTGTATATATATCCTTTTTAGCCGCGTCGCAGACGCTGCTAATAGAGTGCCCTCTGCTGTTGTTGTTGTTGTTCTTCTTGTTCTTCTTCTTCTTGTTCTTGTTCTTGCAGAGAAGACAAAACCTCAAAGCTCCACCCATTCTGGGAACCATAGCTCCACCCATTTTGGGAGAGGCTTCATATAAACAAATATCCACCATTTTATTAACTCGCATAGCTTTGAGGCCTGTTTTGTAGGCCCGTGGTGTCTTCCTCTCTCACACAGTTTTATTTCAAATCAAATTCGATACATCATTCCATTTTTCACAGTCGCTAACATAGTTTTAGACTCGGTTGAAAAAAAACGGGAAGAAAATCCGATGAAAGTTGCCCTTTATAGAACGAAATGAATTCTCAAAGGCCTGTAACTTCAAGTCCATTGAGATTTTTTTTTTTTAAATTGCGGCATGGTCAGTCATACACCGCCCGAAATAACAGACGGGAAAATGCCGAGATATATTAAAAATTCGTCCATTTGATGACAATCGTCACGATGAAATATTTAATTTATACGTCGTCACAATAATGTGGAGAGAGGAGCATAGCTTCGTTCACGTGTCGCTACACACGAGAAATTGCCGAGATATATTTTTTTACAATCACGGCATGGTCAGTCATACACCGCCTGAAATAACAGACGGGAAAATGCCGAGATATATTAAAAATTCGTCGCCACACACGGGAAATTGCTGAGATATATTTTCACTTTGCACAAAAATAACATCAAGTAATCGAATCAATAGGAATGTCCTGTGCCTATAACATCGACGTTATAGGCACAGCTGCATCTAGGCATTGTGTAACATCGACGCGGCTTTTGTTTTAATTAAAACTTTTTGTACTTGTTGGCCCTATCAAGCAATGGTGAAGAATCACTTCTCGGATTCTCGGATCCAGATCAGAACCCGGATCTTCACCAAAATCGAATCATTTCGGCCTACTCCCGTACCCAACATCTCCACCAAATTTCGTACGAATCCGCTCACAACTTTCAGATATCCCGTTCACAAAAAACTGACAGACAGACAGGCGTGAAAACATAACCTCCATCCACCTTCAGTGGTGGAGGTAAAATATAATGTTGACCTTTGACCTTTTGATCTTAATAAAAACAAAAATCGATCGAGCTTTTGATTGGTGAACCAATTCAGTTACCCAATATGCAAATTCTTGAAATTTCAGGTTAATTGGATGGAAATTGATGATTTTCAGTGATGCTGACCTTTGACCTTTTGACAAAATTATTCATTTGGCTTCTCCATATTCTCATAAGCTCAAATGCCAAAAGCTCAAATGGTAAAGATCATTATGGCGCAGATACAAACACACACGCACACACACGTGATAGCAAACCCCGGTCTCCCACTGCTTGGGGCACAGGCTGATGAGTGATATTAAATTATCATTCTGAGGAGAGCAAAAGTCGTCTCGAAAAAGTGGAGTAAATCTGGTATTTGGTGGTGGGATTAAATTGGTTCGATGTTGAACAGAAATAAAACGTTGAAGGCTTTTTTTTTTTTAATCCGAAGCTCATCAACAATCACAAATAATTTTATTTGTGTTTTGAAGATGTTACGGTCAAATTGTAGGTGTTTGAATCGCAGGTTATTGAGTTAACTTCAAGAAAGTGATTGAGGGCACTTTTGTTTGTTATTTGTCATTGCTTTGTTGTTTTTAATTATTATTTTTTGGATTACGTATGTTTTGGACTTGGCAGAAAGCAAATCTGTACCATGACTTGGTGGACTTAAGGGTGTAGTACTGGTGAACAGGTGATTTTTTTTTTTTTTTTAGCTCAACAGTTTCCTTATAGTCTTATAAACAAGAATCATGCTATTAGAGGTCATAGAAGTACCCCTAATTATTGAAAAATTCAAATTTTCTAACATCATACATGCCCCTCAATAACCGGAAGTAGAATTATTTGTTATAACTTTAATTTGCATCATTCTTTTGGGCTGAAATTTGGACAGGATATTCAGAATATCACTTCCTTTAAAATGATGAAGGCTTTTGTTTATAGGAGTAGCCATTGTGGATTTATTGAAGGACAACCAAGTTTTATCTAGTAATTGGCATAATTAGCTAATTAGTGAACATTTGACATAATTTCACAAAATCCTCTCATCAGGTAGTAGAGTAACACATGTATAATACATGTACCAAGTTTTGTGTGAAAAGAATGATAGGTGACATAGAAGATAGAAGTAGAAATGTGTTCTTTGTTTTTCCTTGTTTTTTATTGACGGTCTAATTTATGCAAATTATATGCATGTAATATGACAAACAACAACAAACAACCACCTTTAGAGGCCATTTTTCCCCGCAGAGCAGGGGTTGGCCTTTTTCGTCCCCTTTTTGAAGCAATGTTTTACGGCCGGATGCCCTTCCTGCCACCAACCCTGTTAGTCGCCTCTTGTGACACACAGGGAATTACCAGTGAACTGGTACTCGATTTATATGACAAAGAAGCGTTGAAACTTGTCTGAGTTAAAGCCAAGATTATATCTTTCAAGAAAAACTGAAAATTAGATATTAACTTGACTTTGTTTTTGTATAAAGGCCTCTCAAAGGTACCTATGTAGTTTTCTCAATTTTTCACCAGTACTACACCCATAAGCTGAGACATTTTAAAAGTAAATTGATAGCGATTTGGATCTCGTTGAAAGCAATTGCTGCCATTCCATGCATCCCTACAGGTGAGAATAAAGCAGCACAGATGGATACGGGGTGTCCTTAAG